>NC_142466.1:13742977-14043864 GCF_049115385.1 Moschus berezovskii
TGTTTTTGGATTGTCATTAGTCTGTCTTACCTTTACTCAATTTTTAAAAGAACTTTTTTATTTTGAAACAATATTAGGCTTACAGGAAATTGCAAAAATAGTTGTAGAAAGAGTCCTGAATACCTTTCATCCAGTTTCTCCAACGATGGCATCTAATAGAGCCATGGCATGGTATCAAAACTAGGAAACTGACACTGGTATTGCCTGTTAACTAGACCACAGTTCTTATTCAGTTTTCACCAGTTTGTTTTTTTTTTAGCCTTCATTTAATTGTGCAGTTTTATCACATGTATAGATTCATGTAGCTACCACCACATTCAAGATACAGAATTGCTTTATCACCACAAAGGAGCTGCCTCATGCTGCCTTTCTGTATTTGTACCCACCTTACCCCTCCAGCTTCCAAACTCCACTTTCATCCTTGTCTCCTTTAAACCTTTCACTGTTCTCCATCTCTGTAGTTTTTCCTTTCCAGAATGTCTGAGTGGATCATTTATATGTAGATTGACTTTTTCCACGTAAGCATAACGCCGCCAGTTGCCCGCCTGTGAAGTCCATCCAGGCTGTCACACAGTATCAATATCCCCTTCCTCTTTATGGTGGAGCAATGTTCCCACGTAAGGGAGTACCAGAATTTGCTTAGCCATTCACCCACTGAAGGAATTTTGGTTTATTTCCAGTATCTTATTGTCACAGATAAAACTGTCATGAACATTCATGTGGAGGTTTTGTGTGAACACAAATTTTCATTTCTCTTCGTCCAGGATGGTATAAATTTCTGGAGAATAGCCTTGCCTGATCCGTAGTACACAGTTTAAGAATATTTCTAACCTTTGGTTACAGCGCAGTAATAAATGATAAGGCTCCTAAGGATTTTATTTAGACAAGACTGTCACCATAGGGGATTGAGAATGGAATGCAGAGAGTTTAACGTAACGCTTTTCATCCTTTTTTTTTTTTTAAAGACTCCCCAGACAACAAGGAAAAGAAGTCTTTCAGTCTTGAAGAGAAGTCCAAAATCTCCAAAAACCGTGTTCACTATATGAAATTCACAAAAGGTAAAATCGCACGTTTCTGTATTTGTTTTAAATCTCTGTGTCCACATCTGGGTTTCTTAGAGCATTTTTAGCTCTTCGCCAGCATCACTTGTCTTCTGTACAAAATGGAACAGGAGGGACTCACTGGCTGGCTCGATCCACAGCAGTGCTGGGGTGTCCACACTTGTTGTGGGTCACCGGGGTCTTGTTAGAGTGCGTTTGCAGCCTCACTCACGTCGAGGTGGGCCCCAGCTTTGCCCTGAGACTGCGTGCAAGTCCTCTGGCAAAGCTGAGCGTGGAAGTTAACTTGCTATTAATATTTAGAGGAGAAGACAGACTTATGTGGCTAAATTTATTGCTCAGTACTTTCAGTTACATTTCTCTTAGTTGCATTAAGCTTTTTTTAGAGTTTTAATTTTGGTGTTGAACAGCTCTTAAAATGGACCCATGTAGAGAATCATATAGAATCTATATGAGATTCATAAACATTCATGGAGTGGTCTCTATATTGAGTTCTCTGGTATAAAAGATCTCACTCCCGAGTTGACTCTTCTATCGTTCCACACCGTTTCTCTGTTTCATGTAATGCAAACTTAACTGTTCCATGGTCATTGCAAGGGTAGTGTTAGAAAACTTGTCTTCCTCCATCGCCACCTCCCTACGCCGGTTCCAGGGCTGTACATGGTCAGTCGTGGGTGCAGCTGTCTCCTTTAACCAGGAGGTGGCAGTCTTGTATCGGAAAGAAACCATTTAACGTGACTTCATCAACTCCCCAGATACTTTCCCATTGTTATGTTTTAAGCATACTTCCCAGGTACAAACCCCTGTTTATTATATTAATATACTTAAAGTATAAGTATGATGATAATTATGTTACCTAGTCACCTTGTGATGGTTCATCTGTGGAGGACTGGATGTATATTTCTACCTCTGTATATCAGGAAAAGCGCACCTCTTTGCTTTAGTCTTGTTGACGTGATTGGGGATTCCCTGGCTCCTAGAACCCCCTGAACAGCAGTAGGAGCTGGAGTTCCCACTGCTGTAAACTGAACATGGTGGTCCTCAGCAGGACCCCACAAGGTATACTGGGCTCGGCATGGGGGAGGGCTCATGGCAGAGCTGATCTGTTTTGGGGATGTGTGTAGAGAGAGACTGGCGCTTCTCCCTTCCGTCTCCCGGCAGCCATGGTCATCTAGCTCATCACGTTAGCTCCTCTTCTTGCTCGCAGGATAGAACCTTCTCTGTCATTCTCCTATTTGGCTTCTGAGCAGGGGTTCTCTCCACTCCTGACCTGCTGCAGGACAGAAAACAGTCCTTGGTGGATCCTCAGTCCTTTTCAGGAGGGGCTAAATGGTCACTTCATCCCCATCCCTGAAATATCCTTCCTTTTCATTAGACCCTATAGGAAAAAAAAAATAGATACAGCAGAAGGGTGCTGAGCAAATAAATGAAATTAAAAATGCCCTGTACTTTTGGATAGCATGGCAGCCTTTTAAGCTTCCACTTTTGCAAATAGAATCTTCTTCTTATGGCAGTCTGCATGCATGATTTCACCTGAAGCATTTGCTGAAGCCAGAATAAACCTCTTCGATCTACTTTAATCTGTGGATGCCGGGAGTGTCTTCTTTCTGTTTCTAGTTAAGCCATCCACTTGCCAGCTCACCCTGTCAGCCTGCTTGGTGTGTTCTTCCTTCTTTTGCTCTCTTTTGAAATGAAGATTGTGGGACTTTCCTGGTGGTCCAGTGGTTAAGACTTTGCTTTCCAGTGCAGGGAGTGCAGGTTCATTCCCTGGCCAGGGAGTTAGGATCCCCCCTGCCTCAGGACCAAAAAACATAAAACAGAAGCAATATTGTAATGAATTCAATTGAAGACTTAAAAAAATCTTAAAAATAAAATAATATGAGGTTTGCTTATTTATTAATTTTGTTTGGGGAGAAGGGAGGCATTGGTATACAGGGAAGACAATTCAAGATATATTACAAAGGTAGCAGAGAAGATTGAGCGGGAAAACAGAGGAAAAGCAGAGTGGAAATCAGGAGAACACACAGGAAGAGGCAGAAATCCAGGTAGTGCAGAAATAATCAGTTGGCATCTATTTTAAGAGTCCACAGTGTGAGTTCATTTTGCAGTTCTTTAACTTAGTGACAGAAGTCTGCCTTGTAGAGCATCTGTTGCCGCTGAATGTGAGTGGTAACCTCTGTGTCCTCCACGGCAGACGACCTGAGACCACGGGAAACTGGGTTCTGCCTGTGGCTCTCTCAGACAAATCGCTTAACCTCTTTCCTTCTGTCAGCCTCAGGGTCCTTTTTCTGTGAAATGAAAGATCTTTTTAAGTCATTGTTGAGTTCTAAACTAGGTCCTTTTTTAGAATTTATCAGAAACGATGCCATTATATTGGAAATCATGGGTGTTCAGCATAAGGGATGATAAGGATTTTAGCTCAGGGATCTGTTCTTCTTTACAGTAACTCACTCACTGGATGAGGAGGGTTCATATTGTAGCTCCGTCGGTGGCCCAGAAACCCAAAACACGAAAAGGTAGCATTCTATTTAGCTTGGTGTGAAGAACGAAGATAAACATTTCACTGCAGAGAGATTGCAGCAGCAAACAGTATTGTAAACTGTTACTGCTTAAATATTGGCTGTAGCATTTTAGTTCTGATACATGATTATTCCTTTCTCGCATCCTAAGTTTATAATTTAGATTCGACGTAATTTATTACATAATTTCAAGATTTAAATTTCACCCATATTTGTTTAAGGGCCTAAACTCAGTGGTAGTTTCTTTTAATCTAAAAAACATTTGGTGAGGCTGTATCTGCAGAGGAAAGAAAATTAGGGAAGATGGCACTTTCTCCAAAGCCGCTCAGGGAGCGGTTGTCCAGAGAGCCCAGCTTTTTGCTCCCAGGCGTGCGGTGGCTGAGTGGGTGGAAGGCTGTGGAGACAGTACTTGTGCGGCTTCATTGCATTTAGGCTTCTGTCTCCTGTAGCAGTCTGTGATACTTCACTCCTTATGCAAGGAAAGTGCTCGCGCTCCTCTCGCGTGTCCCGGCGGGCGGCTGCTCGTCTGGCGCTGGCTTTCGTGTCCTGTCGAGGCTGGCTCCCTGCAACCAGACTCTGCTAGAGGTGGCTGTTCCACTTCTTCTGGCTCTTTTGACATTTAAGTGTAAAGGAGCACCATTGCAGGCTTTAAACAAATATTCCACCTGTCTTATTATCAGTTGTGAGGATCTCATTTCATCTCGTTTCAATTCTTTCAGGTTTCCTGATTTTCTGACATTATTACCCTTTCAGAGAAGTTTCCTAATCTTCCGTTCCTCGGCTTATTATCAGTTCTATATGTTTTCATTAAAAAAACAAAGTCAAAATATAATTGTTTTATCCTTCTTGTTTGGGGAATGCAAATTTTTGAAGCAAGTGAAGCTAGCTACCTATGTAACGCTTCAGTGTTTTTTGTTTAACTGGTGTATTTTTCAACCTGCATTTCCTTTCTCTTGTGCCTTTACTATGAGTTGAAAAAGTCAGCTTTTTGAGCTCTGGCTATAACATAGGGCTCACTTGTCGGGCTCTGCGTGACTCTTGCCCTTACACTGGGAGAGGCTCTACATCGCCATGATTCTTAAGCTCTTGTGTTGGTGGTTTACAGTTTTGCTTGCTTCCCATGTGGACTTCTTGGTGTTGTGAGTCTGGCTGTAGCGGTCATATTCTTCTCTCCAAATTGCTATATTGATAGACGGGAACACCTGAAAGTCCTCATTATTAGAAAAACAGCTAAAATGATCATAAGTAAAGTGCTGTTCTCTGAAAGAATCAGATCATTCTTTCATGACTTTGTTACATCAGCTTGGCTACTGGAATCTCTTTTATCCTTGATTCTTGGAATATTGTGGCCAGTTGAAGACTAGTGGGTACAGAAACCAAATCCAGGCAGATGTCATATATTACCTATTCTGTTCAATTTTTTGATGTCCTTTTCTCTAAGAGAGAAGTTCATCAACAGTATTTGCTGTGATTTGACCATGATTGAGAATGGAGACCAGTAACTTTCAAACTCATTTTTAATATACATATTGTATTCAAAAATGGCCATAATTTTATAACATTTATAAACTATTCAACCAGGACCATTAACTAATAACTGTTTCAATATCACTTCCATCTTCACAGTTTCATCTGCCTTTGAGTTCCTTTCCTTTGGTCTCTGACTCCTAATTCTTCTCTGTGTTTTGTTTTCCAGATCAAATCCAGAGCAAGGCCTGTAACAGTCCTGGTTTCCACATTTGCTTAAGTGAACTTTGCTAAAGGATAAGCATTTCTGATACAAGAACCTGTCACCAAAACTTTAGAAACACTTGCACCTTCATTGGTACATTCTCTTATTAGCTTAACAGCTTTCCCTTTGATTTTTAGCTTCATTTTTCATCTCTGCGTGTTCATGTTTCAACATCCTGTTTTAGAATTGTGATCTTGCATGTTCATCCCCCCCTTTCTAACCCCTCCAGCATTCTTTTTAGTTGAGTTGCTGTAAAAGTGACTGTCATTTGCATTTCTTTTAGGGCGTCTGTTCCGTTTCAGAAGCTAGCTTAGGGGTGGGTGGCCACTACATATTTTGATCCCAGTACAACTCCTTTTTCTGAAATAGAAGCTGCCACCCTGAATGTTCTCTGCACTGAGGACTAAGCTCAGAACAGACCTCAGCCCTCCTGAGGGTTGTCCACGTCTCCCCTCAGTGGCCAGCTTTATTCTCCACTATTCCGGTTCGTTGTCTGTGTTCCCATCTGGAGGTTTCATTTTGCTCGTGAGTAGGCTTGCTCTGGGATCATCTGGGCTCTATGGACTAACCAGCTAGAACCAGGAAGCTTTCTTTATTTCCAGCTCAGGCAGAGAGGTGAGAGCAGTGCAGAGCCTGCCCTCCAGGTGGGAACAGGTCATACTGACTGAACTTATGAGTCTGGTACAGCAGCCTCAGAGACTGGTTTTGGCACCTGGTTTTGCATTACATTGCGGGGTGTTTTTTTTTTTTTTTTTAATTTCATGGAGTCACTGAGCAATATCATATTTGAATGCCCCAGCGATAGCCAGTGAACTGGAACCCTTCTGGGTCATGACAGTGCTGTGTCAAGTCAGGTTGCTGCAGGAAGCCAAGAAGATAACTGAATTCGTGACAGTGGAACTCAGGCTTCCAACTCAAGACAGATTCCTGTGTCTAACCCAGAGCCTCACTCCCCCAGAGCTTCAAGACTTTATATATACGTCTACCATGAAGTTGACAAATGGGAATAGATTTGGTTGGCTGCTCACACAGTATTGTCAGTAGAAGTGGAAATTCCATAGAAGTGAATTTTAAATTAGTTGGTTTGTGGGTTTGAAATTAAGTTAAAGAGTTTAGTGTTTTTAATAAGAATCAAGGATCCTTTGGATACCATTTTTGCCAGAAGCCATTTAATTTCCTACTCATTACTTATCCTTTTATTTAAAATGAGAGCACTATTACAGTGAAAAAAACAAACAGAAAAAGTCTGAAACTTTTCACCCTAATGCAGCAGTTTTTATTTGCATTTATAAAAAAAGTTCATACATTCAATTAATTACTGAGCTTGTATGTGTCAATATAGGATATTCTCATTCTTGTGCACAGGTGGGGTTTTGGAGCTATGTATCCTAGCAGCATATTTTTATTCTGCATTTGTAACCCTCATTGAGTATAACTCCTGTCTCTTTGAAGTAACGTAATTTTACTGTTTACTAAGGGAACCCAGAGTCCCAGAAATTATACCTTGAACGTGTACCAGTAGTAGAGCTAGCTTGAGAATTTAGTTTTCCTCTCCACCTGCATCCTCAGGCTTGTTTGTATCGTTAAGAGGAAGTCAGGGGTTCTGGTTCACTTGTTTGATTTTTAATTTTAATTAATTGTATTTAGTGATTAAACAGTGTGACCCTGATTCTGGAAAAGATTGAAGGCAAAAGGAGAAAGGGGCAGCAGAGGATGAGATGGTTGGATGGTGTTACTGACTCAATGGATGTGAATATGAGCAAACTCTGGGAGATAGTGAGGGACAGGGAAGCCTGGCCTGCTGCAGTCCATGGGATTGCAAGGAGTCAGGCAAGACTTAGCAACTGAACAACAGTCTGTGAAACGGAAAGAGAAAGTTGGTCGTTTACAAAATTGTTTATTTATTTCCAAAACCCAGTTTCATAGTTTATATTTGTGCTCCTTATTCTAGAATGTATTACTGAAGGCATCATGTATTTCTAGGGAAGGATCTCTCATCTCGGAGCCAAACAGATCTTGACTGCATTTTTGGAAAAAGACAGAAGAGGACCCCTGAGGTATTAAACCACATACGATTGATACATTTTGTCTCAACACTGATTTTCAACTGTATATAGAGCTATTTATGTTTATTACTAATAGTACTTTCCAGACAAGGTTACCCAAAAAAACTTTTAGAGGCTTCATACAAAGGCTAAATGTGGTCCTTTTAATAATAATTGATAGATGATAATAACAGTTGATAGATTACAAGGAGCCTTAGAAAGAATGTGTATTATCTGGGGTGTTTTCCTCCTGGAGTGTGGACTAGACTGACCTCTGGGAAGAACACCCTTTGCCAAACGCCTGAGCCAGAGGCATGTTGTTCAGAGAAACAGATCTGGAATGCTGGGGCTCACTCTCGAGCCTCTGCGTGGTTTAGGAGTGTTTTCTCTAGAGATAAGGCTGAAACAGGAAACAAGCTGGATAGCGGAAGGAAACTGGGAATGTGGGGGAGGGAAAAATTGAGAGAAGGAAAAAAAAAATGGATCAGGAAGTTCAACCAGATAGGAACTAATGGAAATAGTTTTTTAGTGTCTCCCATTTCTTGCTGATTGTCAAATCTGAAAACTAACTTCCAAGCAGACTTTTCTTTTTTGGTTGGTTAAATTAAAAACAAAAAAGAATTATTGATTGATTAATTGATTGATTTCACATTAAATCTTTAGTTGCAGCATGTAGTATCTAGTTCCCTGACCAGGGATGGAAACCCAGGCCCCCGCATTGGAAGCCCGGAGTCTTAGCCACTGGACAATCAGTGAAGTCCCTGGCTGGTTGGCTGTTCCTCATTAGTTCTGAAGTTTCGTGTTCTTTTCTGTGAGTTGGGTTGAGTTTTTTAAGTGGTTTGCTGGAGGTGGACTCTTGAATTTGAATGTCCCTTCCTCCTACAAGTGTCTGTCACTCTGCAGCCCCTCCTCCCCCGGACCTGGCATCGCCATTCAGGAGTTGAGCTGCTTTCCCAGCTTAGAGTTTGCTAAGGTCATCTTACAAGGAAGCACCTTTTGTTTAGCAGTAAATTTAAACTAAGCCCACAAACAAGCTCATTAACACATTTTAGGTCTGTATTTTTTTGCCAGCAGTGATGACTTCAGTAATTTTTCTCAGCGTGTTAACCGTTGATTTTGAATCAAGATCCATAATAATCTCTCTGAGCTGTGACATTTGACCAAAGCCAGAAAGATCAAATTTTGTGAAGATGTGTAAAATCTCATTGTATCTTTGAAAAAAAATTCATCTGAATGAGAATTAACTTAGAGGCTGGGAACATGTAAACTGACCACAAGTTTGACCTAAGTCAAAATAAGAAATGCAGTATGGTAACTGTCCTGAGTTCAGGCTTGGGCGGCTTTAAGAGCAGCTGGAAGCAACAGATGTTTGGGGTGTTTTCCGCACTGATGACTGTATTTGAACTGGGTGCTGTATTTTATAAGAATGTGTTCAGAGCGTGGCAGTTGGGCTGAAGCGGTCTGGAAAGCAAGTTTTGCACAGGAATTAGCAGATGAGCAGTTAGGAAATTCTGCCTGGACTACAGAGAGACCCTGACTTCAAGCGTGTGAATGGTTTCAGGGGTCCTCTAGGAAAGGAACGGATTGGTTTGGTAAACTTCAGAGAACAGACTAGAACTGGTGGGTGAAATTCATAGGAAGATTTCTCCTCAGAGGAAGGAAACAGTGTGGCCTGGCAGAGCGGGCCAGCTGTGCAGGATGTACCGCGTGGTTGGTTTCCTGGAGGGAGTCTTGTAATAGGTGAGCGTGAGCTGTGTGCGTGTGAGCACTTCCGGGTCTAAGGTTCCCTGATCCTGGAGGAAAGCGAACACACGAAATACTCACATTTGAAATGGTACTTGACTTGAAGGTTTACATTTTCCTAGACTACAAAAGAGAGACCATTACTCCTATTGTTCTTCCTTATCTTCAGGTATGTGGGCGATTTTGACTTTATCTACTTATGTCCTTTTCCCAGGAGGTGAGTGTGCATTGTTTGCTGTGTTTAAGAAGTGAAACAATGTGGAGTTGAAATAGATGGTCCTCACAGGGGCCCGAAGGCCTGCGTGACCACACCTCCCGCCCTCTCACACTCTCACGGTCACTGCCATCCTCGGCTGCTTCCCCCCGGCTCTGCCCTTGTCGCTCTGCTTCCAGTTCCCCCAGCACTTCAGGAGGGCTCCTGCCTTGAATTTCAGCATGTGGTGGCTCCTCTGCATGGAGTGCTTGTCCCCAGCTCACATTTGTGTGCAAATGTCGCCTCAGCTGGCCTTCCTTGACACCCTCATTTATAGCAGAAAATACAAACAATAGCAACAAAAATCCCTGATACTGTAATCCCCTTTCCTGTGCTTATTTTTCTCCTTAGCAGTTACCACCATCTGAGGTACTAAATAGTTCACTTGTGCCGTCTGTCTTTCCTTAGTGGACAGGAACCTCCATGAGGGCAGGAGCTTTGTACTCCATACCATCTAGAACCAGGCCCACCATGGAGTAGGTTCCCAACGAAGTTTTTGTTGAATTGAACTCAGCTGTTGATATATACGTTAATCCTTGGGGGGACAGCACAGACTAGGGCATCATTAACACTACTGCTGGAGAAGTTAGAAACAGCTACAGGGAAAACCGATGGGCCCAAACCTGGGCCCAAAGGGCAGGAGTCTCTGAATAGACACAGCACAAAAAAGAATATGTACCATGAGTAACAGCTCTTCCCAGGCCTCGAACTCAAGTGCCAGTGGGTCCAGGCATGTGACTGGAAATGTGTGAGTAGTCTGACTTTAAGATGACAGGAATCAGGGAAACTCATAGCCTGGTCTGAAAGTGTGCAAGATTCACAAAATAATAACCATGATGATGGTGTCGGTGATCTCACTGGACGCAGACTGCTAGTTTGTAATCCTTCACTTACCTGCAAGTGAGAAAGCTGGGCAGTGTTGGGTATGCAAGAGTGGAATTGCGTAGTGGAGACTAGCTGCTTGGACTGCCTTGTTGAGTGTGTTTGGCAGTATATACTGAGCGTGTCTAAGATGTGCTTCCTGTCTCCTGGATATGTGAATACTCGTATCTGTCCTCTGTAGGAGCTTGTATTCCTCTGATACTCCAAGCCCTCCTTCTCCATGCTTTGCCTGCAAGGGCACAGAGAAGGGTAAGAAGCTTAGAGAATGAGTAGCACAGTGGGCAGCTGCCTGTCTGCAGGTGTATAAATAGTGCCTTCAGTCAGGTTCCTCGCTGGCCTCGTCTAATTCAGAGTGCGGGTGAAATCGTTCCAAGTGAGGAGGAAGCATTGCAGAGCGAGATTTTCTATTGAGCACAGCTTTTGATAAAAGCAAGAAGAGCTCGGTATTGACTTTCTGGTGCCTGTTCTATCAGTGGTCTGTTAATCAACAGAGGATAAATTATTGCTCTTCAGAAACAGGAAAGGATCCCCCTTGGCTTGAAGGCATTTCTTTGTTTTTTTCTCTTTATTGGTAGAGGATCTTTCCTCCAGCCATTTGCTCCTTGGGGGTTTTGTTAAGGACTGAAGGGAAACTGAAGGGAGCTCTTTTGATTTATCTTCTATCCTTTCCTTTTGGTCACTCCACTGGGCTAAAATAGCCGAGTTGGCTTTAATATGTTGCCATTAGAGACCAAACATTAGCTGGAATAAACCATCATGCCTCACAATGAAAAATGTCCCCTGATTGGCTAATTAATCAGTCAAAGGGGAATGACATGGCTCTCGGCTTGAGGGACTCTGCTAGAGAGAAACAGGCTGTTGATAAATGGTTTTCCAACAAATTCATATATCAAGGAAACTTAGTCATTTTTTAACTATAGTTTGTGTGACTGCAGTTTTTTCCATCTTTTCCTTTTCTGCTGCTCTTGCTGTTTAGGCTGTGTTTTCTGTTGTTGTTGATAGAAAAATATAGGATTTTAGATATGAGAAAATAAATGCTTTCTCCTTACTCCTGTCTGTTAGTCTAATTGCTTTTGATTGTCTAGGCTTATCAGGAGGTGAAAGAAAATCAGATAGCTGTCTCCAAAATAATTGATGGATTATAAATTTTCCTGCCTTCTTTCAGAGTTAAGATCTCCAGATTTGGGTCCACACTGTCTGAATTTGAATCCTGGTTCCAAAGTAATATATGCACATAGATTTAAAAAATTAAGCTGCACTAAACATCACAAAAAACAACATTCCTCAGTCATACCCCTCACCTCTTTATCTCCTAAGCCTGTTTCTTACAGCACCTTCGTGTTTTACATGGTACCTTATATGGTATTTATCTTTGCATTTAAAGCACAGATCTTATATTGACTTTCTTCATGTGTTAGTTCCTGATGTTATCTGGACTTTTATTTTGGTAAGTTAGAATTTAGGCCTTTTACCGCTCAAAATACTGATGCATTATTCTTATTTATTATAGTGTTATTTTAGTGTTTGGTGTTTATATTTTTATGACTGTAAATAGTGTTCCCTGCTAAGCCAAGTAGTGTACTCTAACGATGTGTCTTTTCACATTTTTGTGCGTTTTCTGGTGGGGGAGCGAGGTGTAACTGTGTAATTTTCCCCATACCCTCTACTAGCCACAGTGTACAGAACTCTCTGCTGTGTCCTTTATGTCTGATGGTCTGTCAGCTCGGTGTTCTCCCCAGGACACCGCCCTCCTCAGACCCTCTCGGCCTGTCCACTCTGGATCAGCTGTTGCCTTTGCCTTGTTCCTGTCCCTGTAGATGGTCCGCTCCTCCTGGCTCCTGTTACCTGCTCTGGCCTGCATCCCGTGTCTGTCTCCTCACTCATCTTCCAGCAGTTTTCTGAGAAGGCCTGCAGTTCTGAAAATCTCTATCAGAATATCATGGCAGATTGTGTGGGTATAGAATTCTGGACTGAACATTATTTGCTTTCAGAATTTAGAGGGTGTTGCTCTGGTGTCTTCTGATATCCATTGGTACTCTTCTTATTTCTCTCCATGACACATATTTATTTTCTTTATTTTGTCTTCAAGGGTTTTTAGAATCTTCTTATCCTTGGATTTCTAAAATCTTGGGGAAATATCAATAGTTGCATATTTTTATTCATCAGACTCTTGCTAGGCCTCCCAGTGTGAAGATTCATGTTATTCTATCAGTTTTGAAAAATTACTTTTTATTTTTTCTTTCTCTTTTGTTTTCTCTGGAATCATTAGGTAAGTGGTGGACATCGGGTTATTCCTCAGATTTTTCTTATCTTTTCTCTCCTATTTTGTTCTTCTTTTGGGGAGATTTTCTTGATTTAAAAAAAAAAATTTCTTGATTTTTATCTTCCAATTTTTCTATTAAAATTTTGAGTTTTGCTCTCATATTTTTAATTCCTCTGAGCTATTTTTCATCACCTTTTGTCCCTTTTTGTTTATTTATATTTATCTTTAAATAGCATCTGGTTCTTATTTCATGGATTCCACGCATATGCCCTATCTCTGAATGCATGGTGTTACCAGACGTACAGGTTGTGTTTCTGCCTTTGTCCCCCGGGCTCCTTTTGTCTTAGTTTTGACTTGTTTCTTTCGTGTTGGAGGAGTCCCCACTGTCTGCTGTTCTTGTGCTCTGTGCACTAGGAGTCAGTCAGTGAGCAGCAGATTGAGAGCTGTTTGCCTGGGTAGCACTGCTCAGCGGCTGAGTTGTGCTGTGGAGTGGTCATTGCGAGTTGGCTTTTTCCTTAGGAAACCCCCAGATGTCAGAGTTCTTGCAGGTCTTCTCTTCAGTGGGTTCAGTTTCTCCAGAAAGGCAGTCTTGCCCCAGGAGGAACCTGGGGTGGGAGGTCACTGCACGCATGCTGTGTCTTCTCGGATGGCTATCTCACCCTGCCCTCCAGCTGTGGCCTAGCGGAGCTTCTGTGTAGCTGAGCCACCCAAGCTCAGTGTCCCTGAAAGAGTAAGCCTTGTGTCTCCTCACACGTTTTTATTTTAGGGGGAAAAAATGTCTATTCCTCATTCTGTAAGTGGATAGGGACATTCAGCTGATAGTTACTAAAGGAAAGAAGGTTAGAAACTAAGAGAAAGCCCTTTTGCATCAAAAGAAAACCTTTGTTCAAAATTTAACAACCCTTTCCCTCATTTATCAGTTCCAAATTGTAAACTGTTCTATCTCAAAAGACTTGGGCAGAGGTATTGTTTTCATATCCTGGTCCCAGCATTTTTCCAACTCTAAAACCAAAAACCAAAAGCTTGCTTTATTTGCTACGCAGATTTTCTTCCTATGTGAAGTGCCCTTAAACAGGGCTGGTCTAGAAATAATCTAAACTATAAGTTGTCCCTGGCCTCTTCTGTGGACTTCCTCTTCCTGCTCCCCATCCTCTTGAGTATCTCCTACTCCCACCTTCAGAACATGAAGCTGGTAAGACTGAAAAAACTCCCACTTCGAAGTGAAGGAGTTTGTATATTTTTCATTATTCTTCTTTCCCTCGGCTCTAATGAAAAGTGAAAATGAAAGTCGCTCAGTCGTGTCCGACTCTTTGCAACCCAATGGACTGTAATTCTCTAGTCCAGAATACTGGAGTGGGTAGCCTTTCCCTTCTCCAGGGGATCTTCCCAACAGAGGGATCGAATCCAGGTCTCCTGCATTACTCAGTTGGTAAAGAATCCGCCTGCAATGCGGGAGACCCTGGTTCAATTCCTGGGTCGGGAAGATTCCCTGGAGCAGGGATAGGCTACCCACTCCAGTATTCTTGTGCTTCCCTCGTTGCTCAGCTGGTAAAGATTCGGCTCTAATACTCACCTTTGTTATGAATTTTAGCACAACTCATTTGCTGAGCTCCTCAGTTGTCTACAGCGTGTCATGGGAATGTGCAGCTCCTAGCTCAGCCCATAGCGGTGTGTGAGTGGATCGCAGACAGTACTCTGAGCGTCCAGAAGTACACTGTTGCTGCTGTGAGCCCGGCGCGGAGGCCTCTTAGGCTGATTCCTGTAGCTGGCCAGCCGCCTCTCGCGTGTGTTCTCCATGCACATGTGGGGGGTCGTGGGTCGTGTGTCTGCCCCTGGCTCTGTTTTCCTCTCCCACAGAAAGAATGCACGGTGTTCTGCTGGAAGACAGGGGCCTCGCCTGCTACAGGTGTGCTCTTCTCAGAGTTATAATTGCTCTGTTGGGAAAGATGTGTGGACACTAGTCACGATGCTGAAGTGGAAAGGGTCATGAACTGAGTGGCACGAGTGTCTCCTCTTTAGTCTCAGGTCACCCTTGTGACCCCAAGCCAAGCTTTTAACTTCTCTGGTCCCGAGTTTTAGATGGAGGCATTGGCGGGGTCACTCCAGGTGAGAACGAGTATGAGTAGTTGAAACATGTGCCCCAAGTTTTCTTAGGGGAAACCTAAGAGTACGAAGCATCGTTTTCATCATTGTGGATCGTATTTACCCTGTGTAGCCGGATAGTGAACTTGAGGATAATATTTGATTTGTGTCTTTCCTTTAACCTTCATATCCTGTCAGACATCACCGACTCTGTTGGTTTTGTATGTTTAACATAGCTACTGCATTCTTCCTGGTTTTCCATGTTTACTGATGTCCTGCTCATTATTGCCCCTGAGTTTCTCCCTGACCCCAGTTTTTCCCCTTTTCAGAGTGCCTGTTTTCATCTGTTCTCTCAGAATCTCTCGCTTGTAGAATTAGTGTCTTCTCGGTCATCGCCTGCATCCCCCCGACACTCACTCACTGACTCCCTTTCAGCGCACCAGACCCTCCGCCAGCTCGCCCTGCTCTCTGTTCCTGGTGCAAATGCCTGCTTCTCCGAGCTGCAGAGCACCGCACCCCCACCAAGGAAGGTCGCCTGCAGCCCCGGGCAGCTTCTGTCCTCTCACATCTTCGTGTCCCCACATGACTGCCTCCACTTTCGCTGCCCTTGCCCGGTCTGCTCTGCCTGTCCGAGTCCTTCCAGTGCAGCTCTAGTCCTGCTTCCTGCCATCGAGGAGGGAGCAAGCACTGGACTTAAAGTCCTGGCTCGTTCATGTGTTCCGCAGATTTTGACTAAATGCCTCTTTGCTGGGCACTAGTGATGCAGCCGTGGCAAAGCAGACAGGGAGTCGTGCCCCCAGGGGCCTGCGTCATAGTTGCATCTTCAGGAGAGGATTCCTCGCCGCGGCCTCTCTTCACCCACCTCTGCAGTCGTCTGAATTTGCTCTCCCCGTGTGCTGCCTTAGTGAGTTACCTCTTCATTTTCCTTTGCATCGTGTCTGTCTCACTTCTCTCTTTAATTTTTTTTTTTAAGATTTTTTTTTCAGGCGGACCATTTTTGAAGTCTGTGTTAAATTTGTTACAATATTGTTTCTGGGTTTTTTTTTTTGTTTTTTTGTGTGTGTTTTGGTTTCTTGGCCATGAGTCCCATGGAATCTCAGCTTCCCAACCAGGGATAGGACCTGCACCCTTGTACTGGAAGGTGATCTCAACCCTGGACCGCCTGGGGGGTCCCTGTCTTCCTCATTTACCGATTAGACCGTGACCTTGACTTCTGTTCATTCATAGGCCCCAGCCCACTGTCTGTAATAGTTGCTTACTAAGAAACTACATAACTGTGAGTTAGTTGGTATAATTGAGTGCTTAGATAGATTGAACTTTTTTTTAATACTCATGGGAATCCAAATGTATCATTTTAGTTACAGGTTAATTTTCCTGTTTCTTAATCAATAACTGTACTTAAGAATTGTTAAGCTTCTGGTTACTGCTTTAAAAATAAGATTAGCAAATAAAATAAATAAAAGTACATTAGCAGAGAACAAAAGAATGAAGTAATGATGTGGCAAAACTTTGCTAGTCATTGACAGAAATATTGGGAGTTCATCAATTTTGCATGTATCTGAAAGTTTTCCTAATACAAAGTCTGTCAAAGAACCCACTAGTTGTAATGTTCTTTAATGTTTATTTCACTCTGCTCAAAGAATGGTTGAATTATTTTCTTGGTAGGTCAGAATGTCACGGTCATTCTTCAACTGCAAAGTTGTTAGTACCCAGTTTATTTTTGTCATAATGTGTCCCAGTTTGCTCCTCCCTTAAATCCTTTCAATAAGTCTTCTTGTCACCCATGTTAATATTAATAGAAATCAAGGATGGAAGCCAGTGGAGAGAGGGAATAAAGGTGGATGAAGGATGCGTGCCACCAGAGAAGAGAGGTTTTGATTCTTTCACAGAACGTAACTTGCCTGTTCTCTGAGCACTTCCTCCCCCCGTACCTAGGGTTCTTCCATGGTCCTCACTTACAGTTAGTTCATCCTGATGGCGTGGCACAGAGATGAGGCGTAGAGACAGCAGAGTCCTTGGTTTCTCCTGGGTCCACTCTGTCTGTTCGTGCCTGCTTGGGAAATCTAGATCTGGGAATAACAAGCAGGAAGAAAGATCTAGGAGTGTAGGGTAACTCAGAGGTTTTTGTCATCATTTGGGTTCTGGCAAAGAGACTTTAGTCCCAGAATGGGACAAGTTCAAAAAATAGTGGTTTTATCATCAGACTTAGGAGTGGAATGCAAAGCTTTTCTAGGCCTAGATATAATCAAATATCAAGATTTGATTAGTGATCCACAAGTGCAGGAGACCCTGGCTCAATTCCTGGGTCGGGAAAATCCGCTGGAGAAGGGATAGGCTACCCACTCCAAGATTCTTGGGCTTCGCTTATGGCTCAGCTGGTAAAGATTCCACCTGGAATGCAGGCGACCTGGATTTGATCCCTGGGTTGGGAAGATCCCCTGGAGAAGGGAAAGGCTACCCACTCCAGTATTCT
Source organism: Moschus berezovskii (assembly GCF_049115385.1). Classification (NCBI taxonomy): domain Eukaryota; kingdom Metazoa; phylum Chordata; class Mammalia; order Artiodactyla; family Moschidae; genus Moschus; species Moschus berezovskii. Next base: position 13,760,028 of record NC_142466.1, read on the forward strand.
GACCTGGAAAATTCCATGGGCTGTGTAGTCCACGGGGTCTCAAAGAATCGGACACAACTGAGCACCTTTCGCTTTCATTTTCCACAAGTGAAAGTTGTTTTCATAGTGAAGTTTTCCCTTATGTGTGCAGTGAAAAGTTCAGAGGGAATTGTCTTTGACTCGTGAGTCACTCACTGCGTAAAGTCTCAGAGGTTTGTCTCACCAGCCCAGGGGACTCAGGTGTCGTTGGTTCCCTGAGCTTATTCCTGAAGCTGTTCTGTGTGCTTCTGGGGAGGGAGTTCCACTGATTTATGACTTGTTCCTCTGCTCCCCCATCCCCCAAGCTCTTTATTTACTCATTTCTCTGACATCTTTGGGTTCCTTTCCTTATCTTCAGTGTGCATTTTCAGCTTATTCATAGGACAGAGTCATGACTTGTCAGGCATTTAATATGTCTCTTACTTCCTTTTCATGTTGGAGGGACAGTGTTGTAAGTTGGCTGCATTTCCGTGGCTCCTTTGCAAGATGCGATGTTTTCTTTACCACTCTTAGTCTGTGACCAGCAGGGTCTCTCGTGGGGCTGTGATTAAATCCACAGTCCATGATAGAAGTGCTTTTATCTTTTAGGCAAACTTGTTTGGCTGGTAGTTAGGATTCTTGAGTTACTGATCACACGCTTAAAACATCCAGGATCAGATTAGAAGAACAATGGATGTTCTATTTATTAGAAGGGGCTTGGCATAGTTCAGTGAGTATTGATTGTTTCAAAAGCCAGAAAACTTAGTTGCAAATCCCTGTTCTGTCACTCAATCCTCTGTGTGACTTTGAGCAAGTTGTAGGGTTTTAGAACAGAAAGGGACCATCTAGTTCTCCCCTTGACTTTCAGAAAAGGAAACTGAAGTCTGTAGAGGTTGGGCTCAACTACAGGCTTGGTGAGAGGGTCCCACTCTTCACTTGTGGTTGAGGGATAACACTGTTATCTGGCTGCTTAATTGCCCTGTGCTTCTGCTTCCTCATCTGGACAGTATGGATAAGATTGTGTGTGAGAGAGAGAGAGAGAGCATTTTTGAGGCTCATTCAGACCAAAAGCAAATGTAAAGAGTGTCATTATCTTTCAAACGATAGGAAGTGAGCACGAACAAATAACCTGGATCATATTAATTTTCTTCTTCGTTAGCATATGAGAGATTGAGTTTGAGGTGCAGTCGTGTGAGTCTTCAGTCTTTATCCCTGCCCTGCTTCTCTCTCTGCAGGATGAGGCCAGATTTATCGTGATATTGGGAAGAATTCACTGACGTTTGTGTGTGTTCTCGCATTCTATTATTAGTAGCAGTGTGTCCATGAAATGTGCTTGTTTTGCTGAGCTTCTGATACTGACATGCAGCAGACCTCTGCCAGGGGTCCTGCGGGGCCGCTGCACCAGCACAGGCAGTGCAGAGAGGAGATCTGGGCAGGTTCATTGTCCATATGCTTTGTTACGTGGGTTCTGCCGGGCGCTCGCCTTGGTAAGTGTGGGCTGGAGGCTTTGGGGGCAAGGAGAAGAGAGTGGTGGCCTTTCCTTTTGAGGCTCGTGTCATCTAAGAATTTGCACTTTATTCTCAACCATCATTTGTAGATGAACTCCATTCTATTGTTTTAGCTAACCATGACCAAGAGATATCCAGTTTACTCGTAACAGTGCTGACAGTAAAGGAACCAGAATATAATTCCCGTTGACACTGTACGATTGTTGAGATTTTATAGAACTCTGCAGTGACATCCAATTGCATCAGTGTAGTTTAGTGACAGTGTTGTGTTGTTAGTCGCTCAGGCATGTCTGGCTGTTTGCAACCCATGGACTGTAGCCTGCCAGGCTCCTCTGTCCATGGGATTCTCCAGGCAAGAATACTAGAGTGGGTTGCCATTCCCTTCTCCAGGGGATCTTCCCAACCCAGGGATCGAACCCAGATCTCCTGCATTCCAGACGGATTCTTTACTGTTTGAGCCACCAGGGAAGCCCAGTTTAGTGACGGTCACCCTTAAATTGGCCAGTGTTTTCATACATTTCCAGTGTCAAAGCAGCCACAAAACCCTAAGGCTCGTACCAAATAACAGACTCTTACTAGGTAATGTACCTGCGCCCAGGTACTTTGTGGCAGTGACAGTGTCAGTAGAAATGTAATTTAAATTAAAACTAAGACGAACAGAAATCTTAAAGAACAGAGGTAACAAATGGAAGAACGGTGTGGGGTAGTAGGTGAGGTACAGGCTTGCTGCAGACCTGGGTTTCAGTCTTGACTCAGCCCTCTGAGTTCTCCGACCTTCAGCAGGAATTTTGCCAGCCTTCCAGGAGGAGGTGGTGACAGATAGCCCAGCCAAGACTACCTAGACTCCAGTTTGGAACAGGCTCCCTCTTGAGCTTTGTTGGAAGTTGTGCTAACTTGGGGGAAAAAACCTACTTTTCCCAGTAAAATTTCTAAGATCCATCCTCAAATCCATGCTCCTTGAACATTGTCCTCTGACCCTGTCAGCTGACTTCTCATCGCTCGGCCCCTGTGCGTGCTCAGGTGCATGCGGACATCTTGTTCTGTTCACTGCACCCAAGCTGAGAGTGGCAGTGGGTGACTCCAGACAACTGTGGGCTGCTTGCCCGTTTGGCTTTGACTCAAGGATTTGTGCTGCTTCTTGCATACTTCCTCTGGGCTAGCCACTCACCTGTGCATTTCAGATCCCATCAAAGGTGGATTCCCATAGGCCAGGCAGATATGGGAATGACCTGGCATCTTTCATAGCAGCTGTAGAACGCAGAGTAAGGTGCGTAGCAGAGCCAGACTGGAGAAAAGTAAAACAAGAGCAGACAGGTCCATTCATCTCCCCAGCAACCGCCAGGCTTCTGGGGCCTGAAGGGAACTGTTTCTCCTGTGACGTAAAAGCAACAACTCTGAAATGCTTCAGGCGTGAACACGTTTCAAAGTCTTGTCGGTTTTACTGAGACTATCTTACATTGATAACGTATTCAAATATAGTTAATAGTATAAAACATAAATGCAGGTCTGTCATACATTTACCTAGGCCTACCATTTTCTGAATTTTTTTCTTCTGTCCAAATAGTAGAATAGATCCCAAATGCACTGAAACTTAAAATATGGACAGATAGAAAACCTTTCTCAAATTCTGTAGTTTATTCAAATAAATCTTAAACATCATGCTGCACTTATTTTTCTAGGAAAATAGGAATAGTCCCCATCTCTGATTTCTTTTCTTTAAAAGTGTTTTTAGGTATAAGCTCTCACTTTCTTACAATACATGTGTGATGGAAGGGGCAACTTTTCTTAGAGTAGAAAGTGAGGTGCAGGCAACATATATAACTCAGCGCAGATAATCCCTAACCAAACTAACAACCGAGGAGAGGGGAGGGTTTTCTCATTGAGGCAAGCCTTTGTTGGGGGGAGGGGTGATGATTGTTTTCCTAATATCAAATAATTGCTTCTTGTGCATAGTATGGGGAAACCATTATTTTCTGAAAAAAGCTGACACTAGAGGGAGCTACTGAGCAGTGACTTATTCACAGCCCCCCGACCCCCACCATATTAGTCACAAAAGCAATTAATGATGACGTGGAAGGGTTTCAGTTTCCAGCAGCATACTGCCAAAGGACTTCTCCTAAATATCCGCCCAGCACAGCTTTTGAATTTCCTGGTTGACTTTTCATAATCAGGAGTCCCAGCTGCAAGCTTGAGTGATAAGAAATTTTATTTTTTCTCTTCTTTAATAATTTCCATTTTATGGTTTTCTTTTATAAATATATATCAATTCGAAGTATATCTTCATATTGACTTTTCCTTTTTGAACCAACTGCTGTTTAAAAGCTGGTTAAAAAAAAGTATGTAGCCACACTACCACATTCATCAGTAATGCTTGGGGCAAATGGATGTGGGAAGGTCTGAAAGCCGTCTTTAAGTAAGGCCTTGGTGCTGACCATTCTGCTTCTGTCAGTATTCTAGTCTGACACACATGCACACTCTTTAGTAGGCCTTGAGAGCTTTACCCAGATCACACACACTCCAGGAGAAGTTAATCAGTATACAGAAACCTACATTGCTATACACTAGTAATGAGCAATGAGAAAGAGAAATTAAGAAACAGTCCCACTTATAATTGCCTGAATAAGAACAAAATACCTAGGAACTTTATGACAAGAATAAATTTAACCAAGGAAGTGAAAGACCTATAGTCTAAAAACTATAAAACACTGTTGAAAGAAGCTGAAGACAATACAAATAAATGGGAAGATATCCTGTGCTCATGAATTGGAAGAATTAATATTGTTAGAGTCTTCATACCACCCAAAGTAATCTATAGATTGAATGCAACCGCTCTCAAAACGCAGAACTGTAACTAGTAATCCTAAAATTTCTGTGTGTCTACAAGAGACCCCACGTGGCTAAAACAGTCTTAAAAAAGAAGAACAAAGCTGAAGGTATCTTTCTGCCTGATTTCAGCCGTACTGCACACTGTAGCACTGTAGTCGCCAAAACCAGTATGGTATCGGCACAAACATAGACACGCAGGTCAGTGGGACAGAATAGAGAGCCCAGAAGCAAGCCCATGTTTATGTGGTCAGTCAATTTATCACAAAGGAGCCAAGATTATATTACCCACTGAGGAAAAGACAGTCTCATCAAAAGTGTTGGGGAAATTGGTCAGCTGTATGCAAAAGAATCAAACTGGACTACTTTCTTACACCAGATACAAAAATAAACTCAAAATTGATTAAAGACTTAGATGTAAGCCCTGAAGATGAAGTAGAGCAGCAGCGGTTGTCCTGGCCTAATTCATCGTTTACAGCTGTCACACTTCAGGGTGACGGAGATTCTTCTGACACTGATGTGTTAAGGCAGGTTTCTTCTCCCCATCAGAGACTGAAAGGACATTAGTTACTACTGTACCATTTCGTAATTACCAAATAACTGTGACTGAAAGCATGCTACTAGTTTACTGTTTCTTTAAATTGTTAGAAATTACCAAAAGATGTCTTTGGGGCTTTTTATCATGCTGATGAAGCGCTAGGAATAAAAGTGAATTTGAGATACCTTTGATCCCAGGTGTCTATGATTTAGATTTCTTTTCTGTATCTCTGACTCAGAGGTTCCCTGTTTATTTGGAATAAAATATTTGTGTGCTAATACTCTCAGACTGTAATAATCTTACATGACTCAAACTTGTTTCTGTTGTTGTGAGTTTTACTGTTGTTGTCATTTGGATAGCAATTATATTGCCTGCTATAACCAAGCACGGGTTCAAAACTTTCCTTGAGATCAGTAGAACCACTATTGACTGGTTCAGACTCTCCCTGCTGGTCTGAGCTAAATACAGAAGGTCCAGGCTGTTAAACTGAAGCCTTTTTATTAAACAAGAAGTCCTTCTTGTCATTACAACAATAACGGTAAAAATAATGCCTTATTTTTTATGGCGCTTTTGGGTTAGCAAGTACAGTCTCAATATTGTTTCATTCTACATCATGAGATTCCAACTCTGAGAGGTGGGCAGGGCAGGTGTTGAATATGAGGAAGATTCAGAGATTTTATTACTCTGTTGAGGATTCAAACTCGTGTCGGGACCTGTGCCGTAAAACAGGGATTTTGATTTGAACTCAGAAGCGTCCATTCTGTAGTTCAGCTTGCCAGTGCTGCAGACTGAGCTAGGGGAGCTATGCTGAGGGTCAGAGAGACCGGATCAGCTTCAGTTCACACCTTGGTACTGTTTCTTGTGGTTGGTTCTTACTGTCAACATTGCTGTAAGGAGATGTTCCCCAAAACATGAGACCATGTTAATAGATATATGAGGGTAGGAGTTGGTGATTGTCATGTCACATGTTTGAGTACATTTGGGAAACACCTGATAAAACGTATAATTACATAACAAGTTTTTTTTTTTTAACTGCATTCTTAAAATTCTTTATGTGGTAATGAACATGGTATATCTTCAAAGCTTCTGTTACTTATTTGACTGTGGGCACCTCTTTTTGAAAAACCACCTGTTTATGCCTCTTGCAGAAAATTGAGGAACACTGCTCGAGGTCACTCAAAGACGAAATTACCCATAAAGAAATGAAGGCAGAGCAACAGCTTTTTATAATCTATCTGAAGTTAACAGGTTAGTTTTCTAGGACTTTCCTATGTCCTAAACATTGTATGCTTAGAGGAAAATTTATTACCAGGATAAAACTAAGCAAATAGGACAGCACTGGACAAGGCATGCCTCACTCACTGGGTCTTCTGTATAACAGAGAGTTACTGTCGTTTCTTTTCCTGTTCTGTTCTCTGGAGTATGATTTGATGGCCCAGTGGCTATCAGGATGGAGGCTGTAATGTAAGTTTGAAAGGTTATGGCTCATCGGATTTCTTACAGATTATCTTCACTCTGGTGGAAATTAACCAAATCAAAATTCCTGGCAGCTCCATCTGGCCCAGGGGACAACACCTGTGCCCCTCACCTGCCTGGGGTCCTCTGACTTCAGATGGGAGCCCTCCTACACAGGCTGCCCAGTACCTAGTTTTTGCACACAGTTCTGTGGAAGTCTTTCTTATCAGTGCAAACAAGCTGCTTCATGCATTCAGTGGTTATTAGATATGCTCTGCAGCTTTAGAAACCTTCCATCTCATTCTTTTCTGAGCCCACTATTTCTCCAGATCTCTGAGCTATTTTACCACTTGGCATCCCAAGTCGTCAGCTAATTCTCTTTATGCAGTATCTTTACCTTTCTTCTGTGGGGATAATAGTTTTGCTTAAACCTCACCTGGCAATTAAAGGAGTCTCTATTTTATTCACCCATACAAATTCTATGTTCAGTTCAAAGGAAGGGATTGTAGGCAGTGTGAAAAGGATTCAAGTAATATTTGTGGATAGGGGCCTTTTTGGTTGTTTTTTTGTGACTGTCATAATATTTGAAACTCCCTATCATAGACTTGAATTTTAAAAACTGTGGGATCACCTTAATTTTAACTTTACCAATTTAGGTATGCTTTGGGAGTCTTGATTTTTTTTTTTCTTTTTTTAAATAAGTACTGGCTGTGAAGTGTGTCACAAAGTTACAAGGTAAAGACTTTCTTTTACTTAAGGTGGCATTGATTGTTGAAAATTTTTGTTGGCACCTTTAGAAAGAACCCTTTCTACCTCATTGATTATAGCAGCTAAGAAAGACAGCATGTGGGAGCGAGCCAAGTTCTTTGTAACCAGGTCAGAGGAATTCTGTGAGCTTGCTTGGCTGAAGAGGAAACTTGATAACCTCAGCCCTGTGGGTCTGGTGATTTTTTTTTCCTTTGATATTCGCACTTTACCCCCGTCCAAGTGGTTGTTGTTGTTGCTGATGAGTGCATTAATCTTAGACTTTTTCACTTTTAAAATCAAGAAACTTGAATTTTCTGATTCTCTAAATGAATATTTGGAAATGTGTGATGTGCTTTTTCTGACTTCCACCTCCTTTATCACTGTTTCTCTTCTACAGTGATCTTAAAGTTCCCATTCTGACACACACAAGGAAGCTTGCCCTGAATAAATACAGTAAATAAATGGTCTTTCTCTTCCTGGGAAGAATTCAGAGCACTTTTTGGTTTTGATGTCACAACACAAAAAATGCCATCTTAAAAATACTGGTGCAGTTGGATTTTAGTTTTAAATACTAAAAGTCTAATTTGAAGGCATACATTATTTTCCCACTCATTTTAAAACTAGTAATAGGGACTTCCTGACAGTCCAGTGGTTATGACTCTGTGCTTCCACTGCAGGGGCACAGCTTCAGTCCCTGTCAGGAACTAAGACCCCACATGCAGTGCAGCTGAACCAAAGCAAAAGTGGTAACAGGCAAAAAGTCAGACACTTTACTTCGCCATACTGCTTCAGCCTTAAGCAGACACATAACAGCTACTTCTTGTGAAAAACAAAAGTCCCTTTTCTTCTTGGTTAAAGGAGGGATATGTGTGAATGTTTACTGAAGTTTAATATTTGTAATTACAGATTTTAATTGGTGACAGATTACCAATCAGTGAGCATTGGTAACTTTGGTTCCTGTGAGACTGTTCCTAGAAATACCCCCTCACGGTTCTTCCATTGCATTCTTATTTCTGAACAGAAAAGTCAATGAAGAGAATTATTATATTAATTGACAAACAACTCCTAGGCCACTAGCAAATCCACTTTTTAACAGTTTACATTTGTTCAGATTCATAAATCTTTGGATGTAGTTTTCTTGTACAAAAGCTATACTGGATGGACAGCGTAGCTTTCACACACCCTGTTTGAGTTATCTCACTTCTTGTTTGAATATGTTAATGACACTCATTGCAATAATATTTGTTTTAAGTTTATCTTAAGTCAGATCTCCACAGGTAATAAGGAACACACTGAAATGACTCACGTTACCATGATTTGTTATAACAACATTCATTAACTGTATTCATGTTGCTGCTTTTTGACAGAGGTCCCCGAGGCTAAATGACTTGTAAACTTACTCTACTTTTATTTTTGAAGATAGACTCCTTTTTGTTTGGTTATTAAAACTAATGACCTTTCACCATAAAAGTTAAAGCAAAGTGCCTACGTTCCAGTGGATCTCTTGAGTTCTTCCCTTAGCGTTACCCTATATGAAGCTCTTGAGTGGGAAAATAATCATCTAGCACAAGACATTTGAACAGACCAGGCTCAGGAACATAAGTCTTGGCTCAGAAAACTATTGTGTCATAAATAATCATTTGGCTTGACAATTTTTACAGACCAGCTAATAGAGGATTATATAGACACTTGCTCGTTAAAATAGGGAATGCAAGCAAGAGTGGATACACATTTGATGGCAGGAACTACTCAAGCTTATGCTTCTAGAAACTCCTCAAGGCAGATCTCCACCTCTAGCAAAGTCTTGGCACGCAGTAGGCACGCAGCAGATGGTGCGAGGGTTGGAGGTGTGGGTGCACTGAGAGCCACAGCCAGGGGAGCATGACTGGGGAAGAAGACAGTGTGGAATGGGGCTGGGAGTGCACGGGGAGGGTCAGCGTCCCCCTGGCACAGGAGCTGCCTGCCTGGGGGAGAGGTGGGCAGTGGCCTGGGATAACCTGACAGATGGGAGTCTCCAGTGAAAAGGGGTTTATTTTGTTCAGTTGTACATATGATATATTATAACTGTATGTAATTGAGAGTCCCTTGGACTTCAAGCAGATCCAACCAGTCCATCCTAAAGGAGATCAGTCCTGGGTGTTCATTGGAAGGACTGATGTTGAAGCTGAAACTCCAATACTTTGGCCACCTGACGCGAAGAGCTGACTCATTTGAAAAGACCCTGATGCTGGGAAAGACTGAGGGCAGGAGGAGAATGGGACGACACAGGATGAGATGGCTGGATGGCGTCACCGACTCAGTGGTTTGGGTGGACTCCGGGAGTTGGTGATGGACAGGGAGGCCTGGCGTGCTGCGGTTCATGGAGTCGCGAAGAGTCGGACACGACTGAGCAACTGAACTGAATATATGTTATGACATAAACAGTATCATAGGTTGTAACTACATCATATGTCTGTGTGATGTCTGTGTACACACATGCATACAACATAGAATGCCGTTCGTTGCTAATCCGAGTCATATACAGTGTGGGCCGTATATCACACATTAGAGCGATCCTGTCCTGTCCCTTGTTCGTGCTCAGTTGCTTCAGTTGTGTCTGACTCTTTGTGACCTATGGACCATAGCCTGCCAGGCTCACCTGTCCATCAGCTTCTCCAGGCAAGAATACTGGAGTGGGTTGCTATGCCCTCCTCCAGGGGATCTTCCTGACACAGGAATCAAACCCACATCTCCTGCGTTTCCTGCATTTCAGGCAGGTTCTTTACCCATTGAGCCACCTGGGAAGCACTTAATTAGTGCTTTTTCCCTATTATGTTCACCAGTTGATAAACTGTTAGTCTGAAGGTTCTAAAAATATCACTAAACCTTACATGAGTCCCTCGTCTGCATATGGCATGCCATTTGCAAATCCCTAGTACATCCATTCTGAGACTGTCTCACTGTGAATCTGCTTTCCTTCCCTCATTAATCATGAGCCACTCCTGAGCCTGCCATGTGCTGGGCGCTCTTCAGTGCAGGCATACTGGAGACAGGCATCCAGGGAGCCCTGTGCAGACGTGCGCCGGGGGCTCCGCGTGCACTTGGAGCAGCTGAGGGCTCTGAAGCACAGAAGGGGCATGATCATTTCTGCAGCTTAGAAAGATCCCTTGGCTGCAGGAGATATGGGAAGAAGAGTGAAGGCGGGAGGGGGCAAGACTAGACAGACCCCTCAGTGGAGAGGCTATTGTTCCAGAGGGGCCTGGAAAGCCTGGGCCAAGCTGGAGAGAAAGGAGCAGGTTTGAGTGGTATCAGAGTGCTGGGTGGGTGCCCCAGGACTTGGGGTCTGATTGGCTAGGCAGCTGCACGAGTGGACAGTAGCGTGGTTCCTGGGGATGAGGAGTAACAAGCTAGGACAGATCTGGGCCACTGGTCAGCGCAGCAGTGAAGTACTCGCTCAACGTGTGTGCGTGTCGACCTGGGCCTTCCCTGCCGTCACACTTTTTTCTTTGTTCCCACTCACCATGCATTCACTTGCCACTCATTTCCTTGCCGTTACGATTGTTTTTGCTCACCTTTCACCTGATGCCACAAGATCCTTTTTCTGTGGACCCATCCACGTCTGCCAAAGCCTCTCTTCCCTTGAGCCATGTCTTCCTGCTAATCCTCCTTCCTTGTCACTGGGCTCCTTTCTCCTGTCACTTCATGTGATTGAAGGCATTCTCCCTTGGGTCTCATCAGAGTCCCCGTAGACACAAGCTGGTGGGTTTGAGGGCAAGGGGCCTTGAGAGAGGCGTAGGGACTTCCCCTGGAGCTGCAGGGATGTGGAAAGGAGCTGGGCGAGGGGCAGAGGGAACTCAGAAAATGCCTCCTGGGGTTATTAGTTCAGAGTCAAGGTTACACCTGCCACTTGGGATGACAGCAGTCTGCCCTAAGTGTGGTTATCCTGGAGGAAAGAGCACTCTGCCCTAAGCTTGGAGGTTTGTTGTTTTTTTTTTTCCTGTTTGTGTGTGTGTAAATTTCAGATAATCTCTTTATTATAAAAGCAGTAAATAGTCACTGTAGAAAAACTGCCAATGGGTATGGATTTAGAAGCAGAAAAAAGCCATGATCCAGGTACTTCCCTGGTGGTCTGGTAGTCAAGACTCTGCACCTTCACTGCAGAGGGTGTGGGTTCGACCTTTGGTCAGGAAACTAAGATCCGCCATACTCCGTGGCCAAAAAGAAGACTTTCTCATTAAATTGAGGGTAAAGAGGAAAGGACGGAGAAGGCAATGGCAAGCCACTCCAATACTATTGCCTAGAAAATCCCATGGATGGAGGAGCCTGGTAGACTACAGTCCGTGGGGTCGCTAAGGGTCGGACACGACTGAGCGACTTCACTTTCACACATTGGAGAAGGAAATGGCAACCCACTCCAGTGTTCTTGCCTGGAGAATCCCAGGGATGGGGGAGCCTGGTGGGCTTCCGTCTACGGGGTCGCACAGAGTCGGACACGACTGAAGTGACTTAGCAGCAGCAGCAGCAAGGAGGAAAGGAAGAAAGCCATGATCCAAACACCCAGAGAAAACCCTAATTAAACCTCGGAGTGCGGAGGAGTGTAGGCATCCTGGAGATGGTGTCTGCCACCTCCTGGCGTCTCAAAAGCAGGATCACAGTGTGCATACCCTGGTGCAGCTTTTTCAAATGTGCACATGTCTCTTTGGGAGCTTGCGATTTTAGCTCTGCCGCTGAGCCTGAGACGCATGCTGCTTGCGGGCCCCCTGCTTCCTGACCGCTTTTGAAGGTGCCCGCTGGACTACTGTTCGTTCTACAGTGACGGTGGCCTGCCTCCCCACCATGAGCCGGCTGCTCTCTTTCCTGAGGACCCCCTCGGTTCTGCTTGTTAGCTGGAAAAGAGAGGCTTTTTCACTCCCCCATCATGTTCCCCCCGACATGATCCCCGCACCCCCATCATGCTGTGGTGGCCTAAAGGTTGCGTGGTAATCCAGGGACCGAAGGAGCTGGCTGGAAGGGGCGAGGCAGGCAGGAAGCTGTCCTGGGCTGGGCCCCTCTCGCGAGCCCATGGGCAGTTTCCACTCCCCGCCTCCCCCTCATCCTGTGCTCTTCTCTCCCCCTCATCCTGCTTTTCCCAGTCTCCTCAGTTCCCTGGAATTACATAATATTCCTGTTAGAATCAGTTCCTGTTTTGCTAGCGAAGAGGAATTGTGACTCTTTCAGGGAAAAACCCTGTTCTAACATTAGTAGTGACTGTCGGTGGCCAATCCATGATCTCACATGGGAAACACACCGCCGTGCTGGCCTCTGTGTTTCCGTCTGAGTCAGCACGCATGTGGGATTACCGCTCGGCCGCGGTCGGGTTCCCCTCTGCCTTACCCCTTCTTGGAGCCCCGAGTGATGTCTCTTAGGATAATGGCGCCGCCGGCTTTGGTCAGGCCACGTAGTGATCACTTGCACTCACCAGTAGATGCCTTGGGTCACTCGCTCTACTCCAGGGGCAGTTCTCCTTATATACCTTATATATTCACTTTTCAAAACATTTAATTATGGAAAACGTGACATGTAAAAATGCAGACTAATCAGAATCCCTACCTATCCACTCCCAGCTCAGTTCTCAGGGATCAGTCCAATGGCCAATATTGTGTCAGCTGTACTCCACCCACTTTTCTCTCCAGTTATTGAAGCAATTCCTAGACATCATATTACTTTATCTTATTATCAGATTTTAGCATTTCATTATACTTCTCTAACAGATAAGGACTCTTAAACACACCACCCCAGCATCGTTATCACACCTAAATATTGAACCACAGTTTTTGAATGGCATTAGATCCAGTCAGTATTCAAAAACGTTCCCAGTTGCCTTGTAATATTTTAGTTAGTGTGTGTGTTTGAATCAGGATCCTAACAAGATTTGTATATTGCAGTTAAATGATAATGTCTTTAGACTCTTCTAACCTCTAGGTTCTAATACCACCTCTCTTTTTTCCTTATACTTTATTGTTGAAGAAACCTTGAGTTCCTTGTCCTACAAGCTTTTTCCGTATGCTGGATCTTGTTGACTTCATCTCCTACATCCTTTAATATATTGACTGCATTCACTTTTAAGTCCTACAGTGAATCCTTTTACAGCATAAATCACCATGTCTGCTGACACCCCTCTTGTATCATAACGGAGCAACTTGCCTGGCTCTTTACCAGGTGAATGGTTCTTGCCTTCATGTGACTCAGTGTATCCTGAAAGACAGTGTAGTTAATATCGTAAGCTCTTTCAAAGTACCAGTGTCCAGAAATAAATAAAGCATAATGTCAAATATAAGCTTCTCTGTTAAAATGCGATGTGTGTGTGTGTGTGAAAAATGTTATATTTCACAGAGTTTGTGGGGACCCTCAGGTAAGAGGTAAACAGCTAACATCTATGCAGTTTTGTAACCAAGATCACACACATTGGCCTCCCCATAGCACCTTCCCCCCACACACTGTTGCCTCATGAAATAATTCACTCAGGCCAAGGAGACTGCTAAGGGGGATCTTTAAAACTCAAAAACAGTAGCATGAACATATTGGCTTGTAAGTGCTAAGTTACTCAGGATGGAAGTGGAGCTCTGAACTATGGGGACTCCATTAAGCCTGGTTCCCTGGGAAGCAGACTCTCAGATGGACATTAATTAGCATAAAGGAAACATATTGCGAGGTGCTATGTGGAGACTTAGCTTTCAGGGGTGCTTGGAGGGGGAAACAGGATCGGGCAGGGAGAACAGCTGGGCCTCCATGATGTAGTCAAGTCCTCAGCTGGCTCCCCAGGACCTCCTCAGAATCCCTCCAGATCTTTGCAGGAGCTGGGCCTTCATGGTCCTGCAGTGAGCAGTCACTGGGGCCAGGCCCCTGTCCCCCAGGAATGGGAGCGTGACCTTAGGTCAGGTGGCTGCTCCCAGGAGGACTGACCCAGGAACAAACCCTTCAGTCCTAAAGGGCAGGTCTGGGGATGCAGCACGGCCGTTGCTGCCAGAGCTCATTTTAATTTTCTGAAAATAGAGCCAAAAGGGTTCTGCCTGAGCAACAGCCAAACTGAGAGGTTTGTGGGGTGTTTTCCTTTCCTTCAGGAAGCACGTGTCTGCACATATTGTCCTGGCTCCCCTCTCCTAGGAAAAATCACACAGCTTTCCATGTTTTACCATGACTCTTCCCCTGTTTACCTGTGACAGACAAACTGCTTGTTGTTACAGATACAGCTGCTGTCACACTACAGGCTAGGCAAGAGAAGAGAAAAGGAATATCAGGGCCTCTTCACTTTTTCATTGACTTGAGAGAGTGTCGCCATCCACAGACTTGGTCCTGGCAATATTGTCAGGCTTCACCTGAACTGTAAGGCTCCTGCCCGGATGGCACGTGATCAGTCGTGCCTGACTTAGGCATCCTCTCCCACCAGATGTCACATCACAGACTTACCTGGTTAGTTACTACAGAACAGCAGAGGAGCTGAGAAAGGAGTCGTTTCTCTGGTCGCCAAAACTCTCAGCTGGCTGATTCCTCTCAATGACTCTTCACATATGTTGACAAAGAAACAAGTGATGAAGGGCGAAATCTATAGCATTGCAAGGTGTTTTGGATTAACGAAAATGTGAAAAAAATGACCAGGGTCATGAACTCCAAATAGCTTTTCAACGAGTGCTTAGACATGTTTTATGTGTCTGATTTCAATAACCTTGATTTGGTGAGGTTTGTTTCTATAAATAGGGAAGCAACTTTACCTGAGAACAGTCTGAACATTGCCTGTCCCGTGGAATCTATGCATCTTCAGTGGTAGAATGGACAGTCTCGTCTTTCCGCACAGCATGTCCTAGTTCTGCCAGGTTAGCCACACAAAAGCCCTTCATCTCCTAGCCATAGCACCAGCCCAGGATCTTTTAGGTAACCTGTCCTTCTGTGTTTAATTTGATTTCCCTGGCAACAAATCACTCCGTGTTTCACCAAGGAGGAAAGAACTATTCACAGTACATTGCCATATTCCTTTTAGGATGCATGACTCCATCCTTATGCGGAGAATGTATACCTACATATTGGTATAGAAAAAGGTGTAGAGAGTCATATACCACAACATGCATTCATAAACTGGTTGTTTAAAAATTGCTGTTTCAACACTGGCTTGTTCAGTGTTGTTTAAATAAGTATTTCTCTTAGGCACTCTGTAATTTGGACTATTTTGTCATTAAGTCATTTGGAGAATTGATCACTGAAACACGACTGGATGAGGCATAAGAATCTTGTCTTCTGTAGACTTTGGCAGGAAGGTATTAAGGAGGATTCTGATTTGTTAATTTGCCAGGCCATAGAGATAATGTGAGAAGCTTAAACTCAGCCCTAAATTAGTAAGATTTCACCAGGAGCTCTTAGTGTAGTTTAACAGAATTCTCAATGCTTATCAGTCATTGCATCGTAATCGTAAGTAATTCCAGTGGGTCTACTTTTTAATAGCCAAAAAATTCTGTTTAAAACAGAAAATCTTTAACCTAAAGCTTTATAGGAATTTTCTGGATAGTTGTTTTCTTCCATCAGGTTTAAATGATAAGTTCTCAGTGTTTATTGGGAATCAGAGTTCTGGTAGGTCTTTCTTTCTTTTTTGGTATTATAATGGTATTCTATTATTTTAATTGGAGTGTAATTGCTTTACAATTTTGTGATAGTTTCTGCTGAACAACAAAGTGAATTAGCTATACATGTACATATCAAGTTATGACCAACCTAGATAGCATATTAAAAAGCAGAGACATTACTTTGCCAACCAAGGTCCGTCTAGACAAGGCTATGGTTTTTCCCTTGGTCATGTATGGATGTGAGAGTTGGACTGTGAAGAAAGCTGATCACCAAAGAATTGATGCTTTTGAACTTTGGTGTTGGAGAAGACTCTTGAGAGTCCCTTGGACTGCAAGGAGATCCAACCAGTCCATCCTAAAGGAGATCAATCCTGGGTGTTCATTGGAAGGACTGATGCTGAAGCTGAAACTGCAATACCTTGGCCACCTCATGCAACGAGTTGACTCACTGGAAAAGAGTCTGATGCTGGGAGGGATTGGGGGCGGGAGGAGAAGGGAACGACAGAGAATGAGATGGCTGGATGGCATCACCGACTCGATGGACATGAGTTTGAGTGAACTCCGGGAGTTGGTGATGGACAGGGAGGCCTGGCGTGCTGTGATTCATGGGGTCGCAAAGAGTCGGACACGACTGAGCGACTGAACTGAACTGATACATATATCTCCTCCCTCTTGGACCTCCCACCCTTCCACTGCATCCCACCCTCTAGGTCATCACAGATCACTGAGCTGAGCTTCCTGTGCATTACAGGGTTCCCACTAGCTGTCTGATTTACACATAATAGCGTCTATATGCCAGTCCTAATTTCCCTTGTCATCCCACCATAAAATGGTAGGTCCTTCTGTTGGTCAGGGTTCTGTTAGTTCTTAACTGAAACCCAGTGAGCTGCTGGGAAATTCACTCAGCTTTTTTTTTTCTTCAGACAGCACTCAGTCTCTGCAGATAGCACAAGGCCAAAGTGGCTGGGTTTTGTGTTGTCATCGGTTGCCTTTCTGATGTTTTCAGCATTAGAGAGAGTCATTTTAAGCAATGTAGTAGCTATAGTAACAGCCAGCCTGCTCACTTGCATCCCCGGACATTTGTCCAGGGCTCCTTTTGTAATTCTCATTCCAACTCTTAAAATCATATGGAGGATCTCAATTTTACTTGACCAGTTTTGAAACATTTTGTGGGCCTGAACTTTAAATAGCCTTAAATGCATTTAAGTGCTTAAATGCATTTTATGTCTGGATTTCTGTAACCTAGATTAGATGGGGTTTCAGACAGAGAAGCTGACCTGAGGAAGCTGCTTTCCCTAAGTACAATCTGAACATTCTTGTCGGTGCTCTTTCTAAAAGGAAGCCTGTAGGCTTCCCTGGTGGCTCAGTGGTAAAAATCCACCTGTCAATGCAGGAGACACAGGTTCGATCCCTGGTCCAGGAAGATTTCACATGCCTTGGAACAACTAAGTCTGGGCGCCACAATTACTCAGCCTGTGCTCTAGAGCCCGGGAGCTGCAACTATGAGCCCGCATGCCACAACTACTGAGGCTTGTGCGTCTAGGGCCCGTGCTCCACAGCAACAGAAGCCACTGCAATGAGAAGCCTGCACACCACGACTAGAGATAGCCTCTACTACCCACAACTGGGTAAAAAAAAAAAATCCCATGTTCAGCAATGAAGACCCAGCACAGCCAAAAATCAATAAATAAAATCATTAAAATAAATAAAAGGAAGCCTATAATAGAGATTCAGTTTTAGACAGTCATCTAATTCTTATTCCAAAATTATTGAAGTTTTAGATTGGGCGTTCTTTACCTGCTTACTTTGTGATCCTAAGAAATTCTTTTTAATAAATGTGTAATGTGCTTTTAAAACAGTGACATTATTCATTTAGTTAAATCAGTCATCTAAGTTTAGATTATCACCCCCCATGTTCATCCCAGCCCTTCCTCCTTGTTACCATGATAAATACATTTTTATGAAGGCCAAAGCTTGGCATTCATATTATTGTGTTTTTTAATGGGCCCCAGTTCCTTGGGATTGGATTAATCATGACATATGACACATTATCTTTGGTTACCATGTATCTTAGACTTCTTTTCAGAGATCCCAAGAAAAATCTAGGACTATTAGGCTGATATCTTGGAGGCACCTTCTTAAAATTATTGGATAAAAGCAGCTGTCTTTGAGTTGAAGTCACAAGTGAACTTCAGAGCCCGCTTTCTAGTCATTTAGGCTCAGCCTGGATCTTATAGTAGCCAATACTGTGTAACAGGCCATGTATAAAGAGGTTCCAGGTATGGTCACAACTCCCTGCAGTATAATCTCTCATTATTTCATCATTCTTCTGAGTAAAGTTATTTTAATTGCTTTCTTCCTTTCTAGATCCCTTGATCCAGATCCTTCCAATTCCTTTTTCTTCTTAACTCAGATGTTTCTCCTTGCCATCCAGGAGCATTGTTGAATGACAGATGATTAAACAAATGACACAACCCTTTTCGAATGATAAAGTATATCATGAGTTTATATTCACATTGCTCATTCAAATACAGGACCACAAAACTTAATGTCATTGATCTTTTGTTTTTATTTAGCCACAGTAAGAAATCTAGGAATTTCTCAGTTCTAGAAATATAAAGCATTTAAATGCCATTTTATTCATTTGCTTATTTCCCATTGAATAGATAGTAGTCACAGAATAACATCAATAACTTGATTATAAAAAAGAAAAAGTAGGTTGAGATGTTTTAAAAAAAATTTTTTTTTTTGGCCAATTCTTTTTGTCCCTTATGGTACATCTATTAGGTTCAGTTCAGTTTAGTTGCTCAGTCGTGTCTGACTCTTTGCAACCCCATGAATCACAGCACGCCAGGCCTCCGTGTCCATCACCAACTCCCGGAGTTCACTCAAACTCACCTCCATCGAGTTGGTGATACCATCCAGCCATCTCATTCTCTGTCGTCCCCTTCTCCTCCCGCCCCCAATCCCTCCCAGCATCAGAGTCCTTTCCAGTAAGTCAACTCTTCGCATGAGGTGGCCAAGGTATTGCAGTTTCAGCTTTAGCATCAGTCCTTCCAATGAACACCCAGGATTGATCTCCTTGAGAATGGACTGGTTGGATTTCCTTGCAGTCCAGGGGACTCTCAAGAGTCTTCTCCAACACCACAGTTCACAAGCATCAATTCTTTGGCGATCAGCTTTCTTCACAGTCCAACTCTCACATCTGTACGTGACCACAGGAAAAACCATAGCCTTGACTAGACGGCCCTTGGTTGGCAAAGTAATGTCTCTGCTTTTTAATATGCTATCTAGGTTGGAGGAGAGTGAAAAAATTGGCTTGAAGCTCAACATTCAGAAAACTAAGATCATGGCATCTGGTCCCATCACTTCATGGGAAATAGATGGGGAAACAGTGTCAGACTTTATTTTTTGGGGCTCCAAAATCACTGCAGATGCTGATTGCAGCCAGGAAATTAAAAGACGCTTACTCCTTGGAAGGAAAGTTATGACCAACCTAGATAGTATATTAAAAAGCAGAGACATTACTTTGCCAACCAAGGTCCGTCTAGTCAAGGCTGTACAGTCAAATTACAGTGTTTCAGAGTCATTTGGAATTTTGTTCTGTAAAAGGATTCAATTGACTGGTTACAAAATCCAGTTCATTTCATTTTTTTTTTTAAGAATTTTATTTATTTTTGGCTGTCTTGGTCTTCGTTGCTGTGTGCAGACTTTCTCTAGTTGTGGAGAATGGAGGCTACTCTCTAGTTGGGGTGCATAGACTTCTCATTGCAGTGGCTTTGCTTATTGGGGCTCCTGGACTCAAGTTCAGGCTCAGTAGTTGTGATGCATGGGCTTAATTACTCCACGGCAAATGGGATCCTCCCTGAGCCACCAGGGAAGCCTTCATTTTATTTTTAGAAATTGCATTCTTAAATTTTAATCTTGTTATATGTCCACTGATTCCTGATTGTATTCTCCATTTTTATTTTCTTATGTTGTATTCACTTCTGTAATTTAAATTCTGCACAGACTTTTTGCATGGAGCTTGATTCCAAGATCTTTCTTCTTTACCTGGTTATCCCATTGGTCGGGCTGTGCAGCTCTTACTGCTCGCACATAATCCCCAAAAGAAAACACTGGTTGTCTAAATGAGGACACATCTACTGTACGGTAGAAACTTACACAACATTGTAAAGCAGCTGCACTCCAAGAAAAATTCACTTACAAGTCAAATAAGTGGAGGCACACGTGCCTATGGAAACCATTCTCTCTGTCGTCTCCAGTGTGCAGGCCCCCTGCCGCGTGCCCCCATCTCTACCCCCACCGCCAGGCAGAACGCAGACAGGCAGACAAGCAGGTCTGACTCGCGCTACGTGCCCGGAAGCCAGTAGCACAAAGCAGTGAGGGGCAGGGCTCAGAGCAAGGAAGGTGGCAGTGCATTCCAACCAGAGAGGAAGTTCTTATAAAAACGGCTACCCCTGGTGCTGCAGTTTTAGCAAAGTGAGATGTAAAATATGAGTGTTTTTAACTGTTTTTTTTTTAAGACAGTTTTATTTGGACTGAACCATTTCGAGATATATTAAAAACCTCGCATCTTTTCTTCATCCTGCCCTCCTTCCTACCTCCCTCCCTCCAATCCCCAAGCTGCCCGCCGCCCAGCCCCTGCTTAGGCTAGTTTATTGCCAGTCATGGTGCTCTCCGCTCTGGAAAGTAGCAGGAAGAGCTGATAAGGTGCCGAGGACAGAAATCTCTGGTCTTATCTCTCTCCAGCACACGGTGCCGAGAGTGCGTCCTTTTCCTGTCCTTGGACAAGAGACATAAACCGACCATCTCCTGGCAGCAAGGACTTCAAACAGGGCTCGGGGGCCTGCCTCTACTTTCTGTAAGGCCAGAAAGGAGAAAGTGGGTCATCACTTTTTTGAAGGTGGTTTCAGTACCACTAAAAATGTGTGTCGTCTTCCAGATCAACAAACATAACTTCATAATAAGACACGAATGAAAAAAACAGAAGGAAAGAAAAAGGAGCGAGGGCTGAGGGAAAGAAAGGGCTACCGAAACAGCCAGAGCTGCAGGTCCCTGGACTGTTTTGTTTGGTTAGACTTTTGCCAGGACATAGGTTTGGCCTGAAAGGATTAGATTTGGCTTTTTGTTAGTTGACAGATCAAGCCAAGTTTAAGAGCTTTTGTGATAGTAAGAAATATAGATAACACATAGATGGCCCAGTGTTGGAGGAGAGGAGTGAAATATTGATCCATTTCCTTTGCTCCGTCTGGCTGGAAAGCAGAAATAACATTCTCTCCCAGATCTCCATCCTGTGCTACAGTGAAAATAGGTGAAAAGGAACCTTCCTTCGGGTTAGAGCACAGCTAGTGACTGGTGAGGTGGCGCTTTGTTTCTCTTGCTGTAGTCTGCAGTGACTGGTGGGGACACTGGTGACGCAGGTCTATGCGTTAACCATTTCTCCTCTGGGGCCTCTTTGTAGCCACACTAGGTAGGAGTCAGTCAACCTTGACTTCATCCTCAGTCATTTAGACCCTCAGAGTCTAGTTTGCAGCTTAAGACTTTACACTATCGAAGAGACCAGGTTTGGTACTTTGCTACCACTTTTGGAAGACATTGCTCACTGGCCAGTGCTCACAAACAGCCAATTGTTGGAATTCCAAAAGTTAATAACACCTTAACAATTGTACTTATTAGGTAATGGTAAATGTCCAATTTTATTCTTGAAAGCTTCTTAGTCTCCTGTTACGGAGTGCTGTGAAATTATCTAGGCTACAATGAACGTTAAAATTGTAATGGACCTAAGCAGTAGCTGTTGCTTTTCAAACTGTGTTCCATAGAGCACTGGGTTTGTCAGGGGCCTGACAAGGGGAGAGGAGGTGTATGTGCTCTGGTTTCCCCCAGTGCCACCTCAGCCACAGTTCCCCTCCGGTGTTCACACTCACCTTCTGTTAAAGATTTTGCTTGGAGAGAGGCACACACTGCTAAAACCATGTTTGAAAGAAGTCACTGAGTAGCCCTCCTTCCTTGTTTCGCAGACGATTTGCTTTTAGGTCCAAAAGGACAGATTTCTTGACACCTAAGTCATTGCCATTTCTATTGTACCAAACTCAGCCCCTTTCTTTCTTTCCTTTGAATATTTTATACCAGTGCCACTCAACGTATGGCCAGCCTGTGACAGGGCAAGAAATTGAGAGTAAGCATTTAGAAACTTTTATAATAGTGTGATATTAATTGTTAGAAATTGGAACTAGTGTTTTATATGTCTTTTTGAAATTTTGTCTTCCTAGTAATTTAAAAAATTTTTTAAACAAAATCTTGGCCTGCAATGGATTGGAGATTTTAAAAAGAAAAAAAAGTAAAAAAATTGTCCTTCTCCTTTGATAGTTTGGGAAAGGCTGTGCTGTAGGCATTGAGTTGAGCCAGTCAGGGGGCTACAAACAAGCGGCAGCACTTGCTTTAGGAACTTTTTGAGTTCTGAGCAGATAGGGAGGCAGTATATTACTTGTTCTTTCTCTCTAATAATTTTTTGCTTATAAAATAAAATTATAGCTTATGTGAAACTGAGATTATATATTTACATTATATGTATGATAATGTATAAAAGAAGGATTATATATTTAATAGCAGTAATAATGTTTATTTATTTTTTATGAACTCTCTGGAATTGTAGTCTCAGTTTAATTGGTTAGAGGTTTTGTTGAATGGAGTTGTGTTGTAGTTAGTTTTCTTGCTTAGTTTCTGTCTATTCTTAAAAATAAATTATCCTGATGTATTATTTTAAAAAAATTACTGTGGTAAGAACACTTGCTCCTTGGAAGGAAAGTTATGACCAACCTTGATAGTATATTAAAAAGCAGAGACATTACTTTGCCAACCAAGGTCTGTCTAGTCAAGGCAATGGTTTTTCCCGTGGTCATGTATGGATGTGAGAGTTGGACTGTGAAGAAAGCTGATCGTCGAAGAATTGATGCTTTTGAACTGTGGTGTTGGAGAAGACTCTTGAGAGTCCCTTGGACTGCAAGGAGATCCAACCAGTCCATTCTAAAGGAGATCAATCCTGGGTGTTCATTGGAGGGACTGATGCTAAAGCTGAAACCGCAATACTTTGGCCACCTCATGCAACGAGTTGACTCACTGGAAAAGACTCTGATGCTGGGAAAGGTTGGGGGCGGGAGGAGAAGGGGACAACAGAGAATGAGATGGCTGGATGGCATCACCGACTCTGTGGACATGAGTTTGAGTGAACTCCGGGAGTTGGTGATGGACAGGGAGGCCTGGCGTGCTGTGATTCATGGGGTCGCGGAGAGTCGGACACGACTGAGCGACTGAACTGAACTGAACTGAACTGAAGAACACTTACATGAGATCTCAGACCATCTCCCCCCCCACCACCTTTTTTTTAAACTGTGTGTCTCCCCCAGGTGGGAGCTCCTTTCTGGCCCTGGGCCTGGTCAAGTAAACAGTAGCCACTCCAGCTGCTCCATGAAGGGCTGGATGGCCACATTTTTGGTCCTCAGTCTCTCTTTTTTTGTATAATTTACTTTTATTGCATGACTCAATGACTTCAGAATTTTATCTAATTTACTGTTACTAACTTGTGCATGCGTGCTCAGTCGTGTCAGACTCTTAGCAACCCTGTGGACTCTAGCCCTCCAGGCTCCTCTGTCTATGGGATTTCCCAGGCAAGAATACTGGAGTGGGTTGCCATTTCCTCCTCCAAGGGATCATCCTGACCCAAGGATCAAACCCACATCTCCTGTGTCTCTTGCATTGGCAGGAAGATTCTTTACCACTGAGGCACCTTAAGTATCCTTTAAACACAAAATTATTATGCCCTTCCAAATTTACTCCTCAAAGTATTTTAGAAATATTTTTATTTGCTATTTTAATTTCTGGTCAATTAAAAAGAGGTCTATAGTAGAGATTGTCATACTGAGTGAAGTAAATCAGAGAAAGACAAGTATGACATCACTTATATGTGGAATCTAAAGAAATGGTACACAGGAACTTATTTACAAAACAGAAGTTGAATCACAGGTGTAGAAAACAAATTTGTGGTTACGGGGTGGAGGGGATAAATTGGGAGATTGGGAATGACATATACACACTACTATATTTAAAATAGATAATAATAACCTACTGCATAGCACAGGAAACTTTATTCAGTACTCTGTGATAACCTATATGGGAAGAAACTCTAAAAAACAGTGGATACACACACATGTAAAACTGACTTCACTGTACATCAGAAACTAACAGAACAGTGCAAGTCAGCTCTACTCCAATAAAAAGTTTAAAAAGAGCTCTATATAATAATTAATCTTACCTAATACAAAGAACAGAGGGAGAGGACTTAATAATAACTTTGTTCACCTAAATTAATTTATCTTTCTCTTCTTAATAATCGTGACTCTTCCAAAGAACTGTTCATATTCTATTCCTTGTTTCAAAATACTAGATTCTCTAACATCTTCAAAAGATGTTATGCTTTCCATATATAATAAGAGGCCTAAATTTGAGTTATTATGATTCTTAAGCAATTTTCATGGCAGTGGAGTAAAGACGGAAGAGACAGACCCTTTGTTAGCCACTGCGTCTGCTTTGGAGGTCCCGGCACTAGCCTTCAACCACTTATCAGAGCTATTTGTCCTGCCTCCAGAGAGCAGGGAACGGAAGCAGTTGACCTAGAATTGTAAAACACAGTCAACTTGGATTATTTTTAGGCTTCATTCAAAGCAGTTGGTACCTGTGTCACATTGATCGTTTCTAGCTTTGGAGGAGCCTCGTTTATCTTGTAACGGCCAGTGTGTTGGGAGCTGTTGCCAAACGGATCGCTGCAACTTTCCAAGCCTTGAGACCTTTCAGGGAGGCTGGAAACCTGCTCCTTTCTTCCTTCCCCAGAGGCTGCATGACTCGTATCAGGAGCTCTGACGTCAGTTACTTGAGAGCAGTTGTTGTCATAGAGAACCATCCTTTTAAAATATGTTTATGTTGGCTTTTCTTAATGAGTGGTCATTTGAGCAGCTGATGAGGCAAGTGGAAAAGCAAAATGAACAGCTTTGTTAGCGCTGACCTTCCTATGAGGAATTTGGCATTATTTGTATTTCTCTGCTGTTGTCCAGGGAAAAGCAAGATGTTTTGTCCCTTCCAGTTCCTATTATCTTCTCTGAGATGTCCAGTTCATTTCCCTGAGTCTGTAGGTTCCAGGCAGTGTTCCAGTGTTTTAACATTAGACAGGTGTCTGCCTGCTTCCAGGGGGTTGTGAGTTCTCTTTAACATCCTATCACTTCATAACCAAACTTCTTCCTTGTCTGCCAGAAATCACATGGCAAATAGCAGCCCTCTCTAGCACTCACCAGTATAATTCAGTAAAGTAGCAAGAGACTGAGATTAGAACTTCATCAAAACCCAAAGCCCTCCAACTTGGGGGGGGTGTGTGTGTGTGTGTGTGTACTTCACATGCAGCTAACATTTCCAAATAGCAGATTATATTTCACAATCAGTTTATTCATTCATTCAGCAGGTATTTATTTAGCTTAGTTACTTAGTTTACTTAGATACTGGAGAAAAAACACATTTCCACAATTTTTTTTTCTGATGAAATATTTAAGTTTGATATTCACATAATTTTCACATGTCATGAAATAGTCTTCCTTTGATTTTTCTTTTCCCCTCTAACTATTTATAATCTAAAACCCGTTCTTAGCTTGTGAGGTGTGCAAAGATCTGCAGCGGTCAGATTTGGCCCTTCGGCTGTTCTCTGCTTGCCGTGTTCTAGACAGAGCCCTCCCGGAGACTCCCCTGGTGGTCCAGTGCTTAAGACCCTGCACTTCCAGTGTGGGGGCAAGGGGCACTGGTTTGATCTCTGGTTGGGGAACTGAGGTCCGTATGTTGCAATTTGCGTGCTGCGGCAAAAAAAAAAGAGAACTCGGGCCCTCCTGGAACCCCTGCACAGGCCCTGGGTTCCTAGAACCTGTTTGCGTGAGCAGATACTCGTTACATACACACATAAAGTTAAGAGGTGCTGCATAATTCTAGTCCCGTTGTGCTTTTTTATCTTTAACCCCTCTTCAAATCAAACCTTCCCTCTGGTCAGTAGTCTTGTATTTGTTTTTAACTCTTAGGATACTTGCCCACCTGAAAGTGGTTGTGTCTTCCAGGCAGATTCCACAAGGCTGGTTATTTCCTGAGACTTTGTATGTTTAGCCTAACTCCAGATGTGAGTAAATGATAATCTTGAAAAAAAAAACAAAAACAAAGCACACAAGATTTCACACTTGAGTCAACTTCTTGTGAGTGCAGAAATAGCTCTTTGTCAGTGAAACACTGTTTTCAATCACGTGGAAACCAAAAAGATGCCATAGAAGGCAAGAGGTGTCGACAGAGTCGCACCATCCGTGTTTTCTAACCAGCTTTTGATCACTGCTGAGCTTAACCTTTGGAGACAAGCCATTTTGATGACTGCCTGCAGTCAGCAGCTTTGCCAGTTGTGTGATCAGCTTAAGACAACCTGCAGGCTGCATCTTAACACCCTGCTGCCCAGGTGGGGCTTCTGTGGAACTTGACCCGGTGGTCTGTCTTCTCAGAATGGCTCTTGCCTTTGCCTCCGATGTACCCTAGAACGCTCATGCTTTCCAGCCTCTTCTTTTGACGGCAACAACAGTTAACCCATACAGGTTATTGTATTGCTTGTGTTCAGCTCACCATACATCATGCCTGTGACAATTCCCCTATAACACACCACCGCATTTTGCTGTTTATTAATACCTAATCTTCTGGTATGCAGGTCAGGAAGCAACAGTCAGAACCGTACATGGAACAGCAGACTGGTTCCAAAGAGGAAAAGGAGTACGGCAAGGCTGTATACTGTCACCCTGCTTATTTAACTTATATGCAGAGTACATCATGAGAAATTCTGGGCTGGAGGAAGTACAAGCTGGAATCAAGATTGCCGGGAGAAATATCAGTAACCTCAGATATGCAGATGACACCACCTTTATGGCAGAAAGTGAAGAGGAACTCAAAAACCTCTTGAGGAAAGTGAAAGAGGAGAGTGAAAAGGTTGGCTTGAAGCTCAGCATTCAGAAAACAAAGATCATGGCATCTGGTCCCATCACTTCATGGGAAATAGATGGGGAAACAGTGGAAACAGTGTCAGACTTTATTTTTGGGGCCTCCAAAATCACTGCGGATGCTGATTGCAGCCATGAAATTAAAAGACGCTTACTCCTTGGAAGGAAAGTTATGACCAACCTAGACAGTATATTAAAAAGCAGAGACATTACTTTGCCAACAAAGGTCCATCTAGTCAAGGCTATGGTTTTTCCCGTGGTCATGTATGGATGCGAGAGTTGGACTGTGAAGAAAGCTGAGCGCCGAAGAATTGATGCTTTTGAACTGTGGTGTTGGAGAAGACTCTTGAGAGTCCCTTGGACTGCAAGGAAATCCAACCAGTCCATTCTAAAGGAGATCAATCCTGGGTGTTCATTGGAAGGACTGATGCTAAAGCTGAAACTGCAATACTTTGGCCACCTCATGCGACGAGTTGACTCACTGGAAAAGACTCTGATGCTGGGAGGGATTGGGGGCGGGAGGAGAAGGGGATGACAGAGAATGAGATGGCTGGATGGCATCACCAACTCGATGGACATGAGTTTGAGTGAACTCCGGGAGTTGGTGATGGACAGGGAGGCCTGGCGTGCTGTGATTCATGGGGTCGCAAAGAGTCGATCATGACTGAGCGACTGAACTGAACTGAACTGAATCTTCTGGAAAGTGGTGTGTTAACAAGTGGAACGACAGGCCAGAGGAGACATAAATGGCTCGCCTGGCAGAGCTGTGCACCGTCAGGGCCACAGGGAGTAATCAGCTGATCACATTAAAAAGGCACTGGGATGCACCTGCAGTAGTGCCCCAAGAGGCAAGGGGGCATCTGATTAGAGAAGCGTGGTTTCATCCTATAGGAAGAACAGCCACCTCAAAGTGCCAGCTCTCTCTTTCCTTCCCACTCTTCCATGCACCTTCTAGTCATTAGCCCCGCCTGGCTTGCAGGAGAATCTGAGCCAACACACAGAGCGTCTGGTGCAGTGCGGGTGGTGGGACTGCTTCCCAGCCTTGATCTGCCCGGGGTTGGCATCTGTTGTGTTTTCCTGGCACCCTCACCATGTGTTTGCTCTTCTTGAGAGGCTGTGCTACAAATGAAAGAGGAATGGTTCCTGCCTTCAGGGAACTTGGAGTTTCCATGGGAAGATGTTAGAAAGCAGACTGTGCAAGACCAGAAGGTAAAAATAACGAATTGCTAGTCACAGGTGGTAAACAAGAGAGGTTGTTCCCCAAAGGACCCGCTTCTGGGGGGAGGCGCTCTTGTACTTGATCTTTAAGGAAGTGATGCCGACGGCTGCATATGGAGGGTCTGAAGAGCATTGCAGTGAGCACAGTGGATGACCCCAGCAGCGTCCTCTGCCCCCTCTGTCGGCAAAGCGTTTCGTGCCCCCACAGTCAGGCACCGCCCTCACCTCAGCTCTGCCCTCCTCTTGATGGGACATGAAATCTCTTCTGACCTGAATTCATCACTGTCCTAAGTGGATGGGTGCGATTTCTACCTCCCACGATGACATCAAGACATAATTAATTTGCGTTTGTCAGAACTGTCCCGCTGGAAAGCTTAGAAAATATGCCAAGTGTTCTTTCGAACTCCTCACTTGCCAAGCTCTCTTAATTCTTCCCAGACTGATCCAGCGCAGGCTGACGACAGGCCAGGGCGGAAGTGAGCTTTTGTTCATCACAAGCCACAGCACTCAGAGCTAATGCCCCCACTGCCGAGTCTATCACCCTGGAGCTCTGGTGTCTGCTTTTCCTTTCAGTGAGAAAAGCTCACTGAAGGATTACTGTTGCACCCTGATCTCTATGTTTCGGTGTGGAAATCAAAAGGCTTCAATCATCTTGTCACTTAAGATCAGCAGTGACACATGAGAAAGGCTAGGTTGCTAAGTTTTGCCTTTAAACTTCATCCTGGACTGTAAGCTTATCACAAGTGGTAAGATTTTAGGTTTAAGGTGCATCTGCCATAAACATCTCTCTAAATTCTCCATCCAGATTGCTGTTTCCCTGCCTCAGACGTTGCTAACAACAGTCTTCTGAGAATAATAAAGAGAATCCTCTTTATTTTGTCCTTTTACTGTTACTCCATCTGATTAGATATGTTTGGGTGACACGGGGGACAGGAAACCCAGGAGAGCTTGAGCACGTAGCTCACTGAGCTGCCCAGCCTCGAGAGAGAGTACCTAACAAAAGCAAAGAACAACCTCTTTTGAGGAAAGGTGACAGGCATCTTTCAGGCACCTGAGATGATTGTGGTATGTGTGTGTGCCCAGTCACTCAGTTGTCAGACTCTTTGTGACCCCATGGGCAGTAGCCCGCCAGTCTCCTCTGTCCATGGGATTTCACGCTACCAATGCAGGGGGCCCAGGTTTGATTCCTGGTCAGAGAACTAGGCTGCAACTAACACTCTGCATGCCTCTATTAAGACTGTGTGCGTGCTAAGTTGCTTCAGTCGTGTCCAGCTCTGTGCGACCCCATGGACTGCAGCCCGCCAGGCTCCTCAGTCCATGGGATTCTCCAGGCAAGAATCCTGGAGCGGGTTGCCATGCCCTCTTCCAGGGGATCTTCTGGCCCAGGGATTGAACCCACATCTCTTACGTCTACCTACGTTGGCAGGTGGGCTCTTTACCACTAGCGCCAGCTGGGAAGCCTGCAACTAAGACAAGATGCAGCCACAGAAATACATAATAATAATAATTAGAAAACAAAAAACCGTAAGTACAAATGGGATTGTTATTTTAAAAGTTACAGCTTCTTACCACCTTTTTTGGAAACATTGGAGTGATTTCCAGGAAGTAAATTTAAAATAGATTCACATTCCAATGAATAGTCAACCCCAGTTTCTTGCTTTTATTGATTTTAGCTTCTAATATATAGTGTCAATTCTTTGAAATGTATTCTTACGAATCATTCAGTGCAAATAGTATCTGGCCCCTTCTGCTCTCCAGAGCGGTATGACTGGGTCTGCTCTCTGGCAGACGGTTGTATGCGGGTGATTGTTGTGAACTGTTTTTCTGTGCATGGACTTGTGAGTGCGTTGCTAGCATTCTCCGTCTTGATGCGGCGGTTGGGGCGCTAGTTCTCTCTGAGCTGAGCTCATCCTGCTGCTTGCTTGTCTTGCCTCACTCTTCCTCCTCTGCTCTCGGTGTCACAGAGGAATGGCTGCCCCAAATATCATTTCAGAGTTTGGTAACTTAGACTTTCAGGTTGAATCTAATCTACTTATTTGACTTGCTTAGTAACTGAGACCCAGAGAAGTTACGGGATTTATCTAAGGCTCTCCATTAGTTAATAGCAGGAATTGGGAGTTTAAAAGAAGAGGTTTCCTAAATCCCTGAGGTTAAATCAAATATTTTGTAAAATCATTAGTTAGCCAGACCTCCCTTGCTAGTATTTTGTATGAAACAGGAAGTTTTCCAGTTATTTGTAAACTTACTTTACTTGTTTTTAGAACACTGCTAGCAAATTGGGATTCTCAAAGTTTATGAAGTAGTGTAAGTCACATTTGGTATGACAGAATTTATTTTTTTGAGGTTGCATTATGTGTTTAGTGGGAACCTGGGAAGAAGCCAGTGGATTCTATTTCAGTACGAAAAAGTATCTAGTGCGTTTCTCAGTACTTATTTACTTTGAAAAAGCAACCAGATATGAAAAGTATTCGTTTTCTTGAAGAAGTGTACATTTTTCACATTTGTGGCTGAGAATATAGAAACAAGAATTGTAATCACTGCAGTAAAATTGGGTGTCGGATTTGTAAAAGCATAAAATATGAGACCAGGGCCTTCCTTGCTCCTACAGCATTCAGATTTGCAACCTGTCCCTCCCTCGTTTCCATGGTTTTTAAATCATAAACACTCTTGAAGTGTAGGAGGCTGCCCCTGGCGTTCCCCAAGTCTCCCCAAAGTCATTGTCTTGCCCACACTCTCCTTGGGATCAGTAGCATTTGGGTGCTGGCACCTCTCTGGCTTGTCTCCATGCCCTGCTGAGCTTGGTGTGCAGTGGCCCGTGATTATCAAAATCCTTGTCACCAGAGTAGTTGATTATGAGCAGAGTTATTTTCTGGGACTAGAAAGGCCCGCTGAATTCAACAAGTGACTCACAAACGATCTTGTATTTTCCAGTAACTAAAAGTGTGATTTAATACCAGTAATTAGTTCCTGTGATTTAAATGTTAAAAGCAGGAATTCAGAAGGTAATAAATGGGTGACCAAGGTAAGGAACCATAGGATATGACTTGAATTTGGGCTCCTAAGACACAGAGACGCTTCAGAGGAGTTGGCCCACATGAGACAAACTCCTTTAATACTGTGAAGCTAAATGAGCCCTGTTTTATATAAACAGGCCACCTTCCTACAAACTTGCTGTGTGTGGCTGTATGCCCTTACTTCATGGAAGGCAGGACCTTTCTTGTCAGTGAGACTGGGATTGGCTGGGATCAAGAGAGTCTTAAGATTTTTCATCCTGGTCTGCAAAACTTCAGATCTTTTTCAATATTTGAGGAATCAAAAGACAAAGTGACCTTGTTTTTGGCTCCTGTGCAGCTATTTTTAAATTTTCCTCAAAATTACTTTATGGGCTTCCAGGCAAAATCGAATACTGATAGATAACATTTAAAAAGCTCAGTTGGTTTATTCCACCTTGGTAAAAGGTGTTCTACATTTTACCTTTTGAAGTTTTAAAAACTGACTACATGATTTTGTGGTTTTAGCCCTGAGTAAAATTAGGTTTGTGTTGATTGGATAAGTTTGATGTTGTTGGTAAGGTATCTTTTGTGACAGCTATCTGGGGCAATGGCCATTCAAAGCTCCATTGCCCACTGAAATAATACTGAGTCAGTCAAAGCTTCAGGCTGGAGGCCACTGGGCTGGGTCTGGAGTGCAGATGTAACAAGAAAATATGTGGTTCAGTTATATGTGTTGGTTGTAATAAAGTTAACTACATGAGCAGAGTTTTGCCCACCAAGTTCAGAATAATTTGTGGACTCCAATTGGAAATGGATTTATTTAGAGAACTATTTTCCAGCCTGGAAAGGGTCAGACAACCAATCTCTTTCTGTGCAAATAAGTGAATATGAAGGAAGAACCCAGGTAATTATGAAAACCTAAGTTTAGCTTAGTTGCTTAATGGCTTGATTACTTCAAAAGACTGTGGGCAAAATTATTGCAGACACTGACTTTACCTAAAACACAGTCCTTACATTCTTCCACTCGAAGGTGCTTCCTTTTTTACACACACTTTTTCACCTCCTTACTGCCAGCCAGCCACAACCTATATGGTGTGATAACCAGCGTTTCATTTTTTCTCCCAACCTATTAAGTTAGGGTTTTTTTTTTTTTCTCTTCTCAAGCTTTACAACTGGGAGTATATTTGTTTAAAATTAAAATGTAAACCGCAGTTAATCCCAGTGGATACGAGTGAGTAATTCCTCCATTTAGAAGCAGGATGGACACAGCCATGAGTGTCTAGGTCATGGCAGAGTCAGGGGGCGGGAGGGGACGTCTCCCGTCTCCCAGCCCTGGCGCCTCCTCCCCCGAGCGGCTGCCAGAGGGCCATGCTTTGCCTTTGGAGGGAAAAGAAGGTGCCCTGGACACACTACGGTCCAGGCTGGCACGTGGCTTCTGGGGATTACATATACACGGTTTCTAAGCTTGTGGGTCAGAGCACAAAAGCCTGTGAATCCACAGCAAGCCAAAGGAGGTGTCTTGATGACACCACAAAGCTCAAGGCTTTCAGGGTCTTTGTTTCTGAGCCTCTAGGACTTTTGTTGCCATTTATCATGTTGTTTCCCAGCAGCTGTTCATTCAGAATTCCGTCCAGGTGACTTGCCGTCTACCTCGTGAAGTTAGCGTCTTCCCTTCTGGTCTCCCACCCTGTAGAGTCCTCAGCCAGTGCATCTGGCCACCTTGTTCCGTCTTGTGCAGCTCAGCTCTGCCCAGCAAGGAGGAGGAGACAAGGGGAGACCTGGTCCCCTAGCCTGGTCTCCGGGCTGCCAAGTGTGTGGGGCTCCAGGCGGAGGCCTCCTAGATGTGTTGAGACGTAATTAGCTGATAAATAACCGTTTTTCACTCTTCCCCATCCCAGGACCACCCTAGCCCGTCTGCCACGGAGGAGACTGACACCTCCACCACGACCACCAGTGCCTTCACCATCCACGAGTACTTCGCCAGGCGCATGGCGGAGCGGAAGAGCAAGGCGCAAGGCATGGCTGCAGGGCCGGAGGCTTCCGAGACCCCCGTGGAAAGGAAAAGGGGGAAGAAAAGAAAGAAAGAGGCAAAAGATAAAAATGTGGAAAACCACATCCAACCTAAGGCCAAGAAGAAGAGAAACCAAGTCGAATGTGAGCTGGGGGACCCTCACCGGGACGAGAATGCTGGGGCTTCTGCTGAGGCTGGAGAGGGTCACGTGGGGCCACTCGATGACCAGGACTCCCCGCCAAAGCCCAAAAAAAGGAAAGAAAAGGAAAAGGGACCAAAGCAAGTTGAGGCAGCAGTGGATAGTACGGTGGATGAAACACCAGTGAAAAGGAAGAAAAAGAAGAAAGGCTCCAAATGAGTTCTCTGGGCAGTGCCTCCCAGCTCTTCTGCTGTCGGGGCGCTGCCGGGACAGACTCCCCTGGCCGGGCGTCAGCCGAGTTCACCCGGGGAGCCACGCACCGCCTCCGACATGCCCGGCCCCTGCCGCGTCTCGCCCACACCACGCTTTCCCAAATCCTGTTCCCAGAATTTTCCAGGGTTCCAAGTCATGGCTGTCACAGACAAACAAATTCCTTACTGGCCTCTGAGTCCTTTGGCACATTTATTCTCCTTCGTGTGAGCACAGCGTTCTATGTACACACACGTGTGTGTCTCTCACAGTCTGTATTTGCTCTTGGTTTCCTTCAGTAACAATGAACTGTGCTCGCTTCTGAAGGACTTAGTCTAATTAAAGGATTAAAAGGCATTCAGAGAGTTCTTTTTGTTCTATAGCCAACCCACGCGTTTTTGCCAAGTCGGTTTTATATGATTACATTCCCAAATCAGAGAGTTGTTTTGGTCTGGTTTGGTGGTGATAGGGAAATTGCTTTAATGCTCTCTCTTCCACTGAGCAGTGACAGCCGTGTATTTTGAGGTCTTCTTCCCCAAGACTACAAATTGGAAGCAGTGGACACAGTTTAACTTCCCACCTCTCACAGGAGGCCTCTCGTGGTTCCTCAGCGGGAGTCGGTGGTCAGATACGTATCCAGTTGGGGTCCCTGAGGACAGATCCCCTAGAGAAGGCTCCTCTTCACCTCTGACCATCAGGAGATCCTCAGGAGGCTAAACAAAACAAAAGAATGAGACTCTTAAGTTTATGAAGTTAATTTCATCACAATTGAGACTGCCGTAATATTAATAAAGTAAATGAATATTACATAAAGTGTAAAAGATACCTTCAGCCTTGCTCACACCAACTGGTGTCACCTCCGGTGTTTATACCCGCCCCGACACACCCTGGCGTGTCTGCCTGTGTGATGGGTCAGCTCTCTACACGCGGGTTTCCCCAGAAGACTGCAGACACCGTCACACCCTCTCTGGGACACAGAATGGAGAGGAAAGGCGCAGCTGGTTTTGTGGCCCAGCGTTGCGGCTTCCCGCTTCCGCTCTCTCTGTTCTCTGACCTCTGCTTTCTTCTCTTCTACATCCTTTCACTCCCTCTTGCCTGCTCCCCTCTTATTTCAGTTCCCGGTTTTCCTCTTAGCCCTTGCTGGCTGCCTGCTCCCCATCCTGCAGACCTGTCTGGAGCCACGGGGCTGTGGCACGCGGGCTGGCAGTGTGTTGCCTTCCACCTGATTTGTAGATATGCTCCTGGATAAGAGGAATGAAAACTCAACAGCCACCTCATGAGCTCGTGCCCTTGACTTGAACCTCTGGGGTCACACATTATATATGAAGAAACATGGCCCTGAGCTGCTTAAAACAGAGAAAGTGTATGAAGTATATTTGATTTTAGTCCCCTAAGACTCCAAATGATGCTAACCGCTTAAAAGTATATGCACACATACCACAGGGGAAATTCTTATGAGGTCTAGTTTCTGAGTTTATTGTGGCCCTCAGCCTTCAGAATTCCAAGCAAGGTCCAGTATAATAAAGCACCAAAGATTTTTAAAGTCACTTTTCTTCCCAGGAGGCACATGCCCAAGTTATCTCTGCTTGTCCTGTCTTGTTATGAAACTAGAGTTTCAGAAGGGAGTGGCCACGTAGAAAACCTAAAGATAATTATCTTTATATGTATATAGACTGGGGTGGGTTTGTTTCTTTTTTGCCTTTTATTTACTTTAACTTCCTTTACTAATAAAAATGAAGAGTCAGGAGAATATGCTGAATTGTGTGCAGGAGGAGGAAGTGAATGGGCATTTAGGGAGCAGGGAGCTGCACACCAGTCATCTGGGGTTCAGGGGGTGGGGGGAGACCAGAGGAGGGAGGGGCTGCAGGGAGCTCTCAGAGTTGGAAACGCAAGGCAGTGACATCGCGAGACTAGTTAAGTGTGACTCTCTCAGAGAGCACCTGTAGACTGTGATGATGATTTTAATGGGCCACAGAACCAAATGATTTTAATAATTGAGAGGGTAGCCTGAGAAAAAGGCACACACGCAGCAAAGAGCAGACAGTGTGACCATTTGCTTTGACACAGAATCTTTAATTTTCTCTAGAAATGCTCAGCTTTCATTTTTCCGAAGTATCTCAGGCCACTTCGTTTTCTGGATCTAAGGTGGAATTAGAACAATGACATGCATGCTCTCTGGACACTTGAATTTCATAGGCATAATAACTTTAAAAACAGTTAATATATGAGCCGTGTTTTTTGCCTTAGGGTATCTCACTAGGTGAAAATATATTAGTACTGTAGCTGTCAATGCTGTGTTTGGCATCCTTCAGTTTTGAGAGGGGGAATGTAGGTGCCCAGGAAAATCTTTCAGCCATTAAGGGGCTCTTAAAATGTTGTCGCTAATGCCCTTCTTTCCTTTACTGTTAATTGTAATAGAAAATAATTATTACTACATGTGGTCTTATGTGCCCGGCCTTGTTCCAAGCACTTTAAATAAATCAACTCCTTTAGTCTTCAAACAACCCAGTAAGATAACTATTCCTGTTATCCCCTTTTATGGGTAAACTGTATTTTATGGAAGGGCCTCTTTCAATGTTTATCGCTAGGTTGCTGCTGCTTCCAGGGAACCAGTGATGCTCCAGCCCCTTCTCACCCACGATTTTTCATTTAGTCCTCACCCTTGTGACGTCACCTGTCCTAGCAAAAAAAAAATTTTTTTTGGTGGCCATGCGACATGCGGGATCTTGGCAAGATTTTCTATGGCTGATGCTCTTCACTTGCCCTAGTTACTTTTAAATGAGAATATATGTGAAAGCAGCTGGCAAACTGCAAAGAGTTTTACAGTTAACTTGAGTTAGTATTGTTTATACAAACTGTGAAAAGTACGTTTGGGTTCATGGCCCGTTAGAAGTTCTCAATAGGTTTCCTTTTCCACCGTGGTCAAGAGATTGGTGGGATATTGTGTGAGTAACTCAGCTTCCTAAGACCCGTTTGCCAGTCTATGAAACAAAGATGAAATTCCTTCCAATTTGTTGAAAATACTCATGCTACTGAAAGATGAAACCAAAATGAGCAGTTGTTTCATACCACAGTGTGTATCTCTTCTCTGCTCACCTGCTGGCTGACCCTGGCAGGACAAGCCGGGACCTGCCTTTTTTAGGAACATCAGAGAAACGTGTCAGCACCGTCTGCCCCAGCGATCTCAGCCTCTGGTCCGGCCAGCAGCGCCTTCCTTAGATTTGAGTAAGAAATTCCCCGCCGTCACCCTGTTTGTCTCACAGGTTCTGCAGCCACTGCAGTTTGGAGCCTGTTGCACTAGCTTGTGGAGCTGGCCAGGTCAGATGGGATGCTCCGATATCAGGTTTTATAGTGCTCAGTTATTACTGAGCAAATTAGTATCGTGTCCTAATAAAGAGGATGACTAGACTCCTTGAGGAAAATATGCTCTTCAGTTAGGAAATCCTAAACACACTCAAAAGTCATGCTCAAAGCCTTGATGGGGTCAGCGCAGGGGGTGCAGATAGAGGCAGTGCGTAGGAAAGGGTAGGTAGGAACGGGCACGTTTAGGTTGACAGCGAGGTGTGGTTGCATGGTGCTTTCCTCCCACCTGAGCTGAACTTCTGCGTAAGCACTGCTGTTTAATCACTAAATTGTGTCCGACTGTGACCTCATGGACTGGAGCCCGCCAGGCTCCTCTGTCCGTGGGATTCTCCAGGCCAGTATACTGGAGTGGGTTGCCATTTCCTTCTCCAGGTGACCTTCCAGACCCAGGGATCAAACCCACGTGTCCTACATTGCAGGGGGAGTCTTTACCGCTGCATAAGTAGTCAACTTTTAAGGAAAACTACAGTACAGTGAGTTATTTGACCAAAGGAAGAATTTTGTAATCAGTTTCATCTTAAATTTTCCGTTGGTATGTCCCATGCTGCATTTCCTCAGAGAAAACTACACGGTTGCTGAAAGACATTTATTAGTTCTGAAAACGTCTACTGAGCCCCAAGCTCAGGCCGAGCCCAGGCCAGTTCAGGACAGAGAAACAAACTCACTACAGGGTCCACCCACCCTCAAGAGCTACCGACTCGTGTCACTGAGAACGCGCGCCGGGTCCTGGGCACACTGTGGGCCATGCCTGAGACCTGGCTGCGTTCACACAGGCTTGATGTGCTGCACCTGCCTCAGCCTTCACGCGGGCGTTATCAGGTTGGGTGGTGAGCTTTGGGAAACTCTTTGCTGACTCATTTGACCTGAACCTGAAGAGTGACTTTCTCCTACAACCTCCCTTATTAACAACGTTTTTAACTCTGTGGTAAATAAGCAGAATTACAGGCACATTCCTCAATATGTGTGTGTGCTCCGTAGTATCTCTTTGTGACCCCACAGACTCTAGCCCGCCAGGTTCCTATGTCTGTGGGATTCTCCAGGCAAGAACACTGGAGTGGGTTGCCATTTCCTCCTCCAGGGGATCTTCCCAACCCAGGGATAGAACCTGTGTCTCCTGCATTGGCAGGTGGATTCTTTACCACTATGCCACCTGAGAAGCCACATTCCTCCGTATAGAGTAATCTAAATGTGTTTTGTGTAAGTGGGGAGTGTGAGAAAGACCCCAGTTCTATCTCAACCTCCCCTTCCCCTTGTCCCTCCTGTCACCAGCGCATCTGCTGAGGGAACCAGGTCTGGAAGAACTCGAGGGGGTGGTCTTCAGGTAGCCTCCCTTCACCTAACAGCCGGGACACCCTTTGAACCCAGAGGGATCAAAAGCCTATTAACAGGACTTCCCTGGTGGCGCAGTGGATAAGAATCCACCTGCTAACACAGGGAACATGGATTCGAGCCCTGATTCGGGAAGATTCCACGAGCCACATGCCACAGGGCAACTAAACCCGCGTGCCACAACTACGGAGTCCCCACTCTGTAGCCAGTCCTCTGCAGCAAGGGAAGCCACCGCAGGGAGAAGTCGGCGTCACAACTAGAGAGCAGCCCTGCTCAAGGAATCTAGAGAAAGCCTCCACGAAGCCACGAAAACCCCGCACAGTCAGGAGCAAAACAAGTAAATAAAAACAAAAAATCCTATTGACAAATATTTGTTAAGATAATGGAAAACAGCTGAAGGCAGATCCCAACTCCATCCAGCCTTCAGAGCCTGGGGAAATGAAGGTGTGAGAACTCAGGGGCGATGCTCAGCGCCTTGGCTGGCAGAAGAGTCCCCTTCTCCTTCATCCTTGTGGCTTTCCCTGGTGAGGGGCTGCATGCGACCCCATGGACTTTAGCCTGCTAGTCTCCTCTGTCCATGGGATTTCCCAGGCAAGAATAGTGGAGTGGGTTGCCATTTCCTTCTCCAGGAGATCTTCCCAACCCAGGGATAGAACCCATATCTCTTGCATTGCCAGGCAGATTCTTTACACGAGTGCCACCTGGGAAGCCTTGTGTTACAACTTTGGGATGTATCATTTTCCCCGTTCAGGTCGAGGGCCTCTGGAGGCCGAGTTAATCTTCGTATTCCTGGAGTGCCCAGGACAGTGCCTGGCGCACGGCCGGTTCAGCAGGACCCTTGAAGAAGCAAGTGAAGAGACCACAATAGGGACCACGCCCTGAAGGCCTGAGTGTATCCCAAGCCGAAGATGCTTAATCAGGGCTGCACTGCTGTAGCCACGGCCCCAACTTGGTAGTTCCTTCCAGTTCTCAATACGAGAACCCCTGTGTCTGAGACCTCCACACCCAGCCTGAGGGCTTGATCATGAACTTCTCCCCACCTTACCCCTATGCCTTCCTTGTCACCTTGCCACTGGGAGCTCAAATGGCCCCTCTCAGGGCCCCATTCTCAAGGCTCCCTTCCTCCAGTGGTGGTTGTAGGATTAAACGAAAAAAGGATTTAGTGAAACACCTGGAGAAGACCCTCAATGCAGTTTCTCTCCTCCTCCAAGCACAAGAGGAGAAATGAGTGTAAGAGCTGCCTGCAGGAAATCCCATGGACAGAGGAGCCCGGCAGGCTACAGTCCACCGGGCCACAAGAATTGGACACAACTTAGCAACTAAATCAGGCTTCCCTGGTGGCTCAGCTGGTAAAAAATCCGCCTGCAATGTGAGAGACCGGAGCTCGGTCCCTGGGTTGGGAAGATCTCCTGGAGAAGGGAAAGGCTACCCACCCCAGTATCCTGGCCTAGAGAATTCCATGGACTGTATAGTCCATGGGTTTGCAAAGAGTCGGACACGATTGAGTAACTTATCACTTTCACTTCACTTTAGCAACTGAATCACCACATGAAGTGAGGACCCCAGTCATGGGAAAGCACTGGTGGCCCCTCAGAAGAGGAAGTACTGGCAACAGAGCCAGCTCCGTCACCGGGGGCTCCCAAACCCCTTCATGGGTGACCAGCTCTGGGTGCAGCAGAGGAAGGTGTGGCCAGGTCATCCTGAAGACACAAGAGTCCCAGGAGGGCTCAGCACTCCCACTGGGAGGTGAGCTGTGGGCTGGGCCCTGAGGCAGGCTGGGTGTGGTCACATTGACTCAGATTTCTCAGGTGACAGACTCTGGATCCGGCCCTCCCTGGGTCTCCTTGGTGGGCTGAGTCGAGCAAGTTGTTGCAATTCAGCCTGGAGGGATTACAACATCCTGGCATGACAGGGTGAGGTGCTGCCAATCTGAGATGAGCACACAGCGTGAGCCGGTGCCGGCAGAGGGGCGACAAGTGTACTCGGGCTTGCACACCAGAGGACCCTTCCAAATATCCATCCCTGAGAACAGCGACCAGAAGAGCCACCGTATTACGGTCCCCATCTCGAAGATGAAGAAAGAGGCTCAGAGTTCCTAAGTACCCTGACCAAGGTCATCCATTCATAAAGTAGCCATTGGAATGGTGTCTCCTCAGGCCCAACCCTTTTTTGATCCTGGAAAGGTGATGGGTACTACATTTGATTTTTGTTTTGAATTGTTGAATTAATTTTGCTCAAGGTGTAACTTAGCCCATTTGGGCATGGAGGCCTGGGTACTATATTTGATTTTTTGTTTTGAATAGTTGAATTAATTTTGCTCAAGGTGTAACTTAGTCCATTTGGGCATGGAAGCCTGGGTGGGAAAGATCCCGTGAAAAAGGAAATGGCAACCTACTCTCATATTCTAGCCTGGGAAATCCCATGGACAGAGAAGCCTGGCGGGCTACGGTCCATGTGGTTTCAAAGAGTCAGACATGGCTGAATGACTGACACTTCACAGCTTTTGTAGTTGAATCACCGTTCTTGAATATACTGTTTCTTTATTTTTTTTTTTCCTCCTTGCTTTTCAGTTTGGGGCCTTTTTTTATTGACATGTCCTCAAGCTCACTGACTCTTTGCTCGGCTGTGTGCAGTCTACTAATGAACCCATAAGGCATTCTTCACTTCTGTGGCAGTGTTTTTAATTTAGAGCATCTCTTTTTTACTCTTTCCTGGAATTCCCATCTCCCTGCTTATATTACCCGTCTGTTCTTGCATGTTGTCTAGTTTTTCCACTAGACCTTTAGCACATTTAATCATAGAGATTTTTCTCTGCTTTTTGGCCATACTGCAAGGCTTGTAGGGCCTTAGTTTCCAGGTCAGGGACTGAACCCATGCCCTTTCAGTGAAAGTGAGGACTCCTAACTACTGGACCGCCAGGGAATTACTGATCACAGTTAAAATTCCCAGTCTGATAACCACAACATCCCTGTCATATCTGAATTTACTCTGATAGTTGCTCCTTCTTTTCAAACTGTGCATTTTGCCCTTTAGTATAATTTGTAAACTTTTTGTTGAAAGCCAGGTACTGGGTAAAAAGGAATCTGGTGCTGCTTCCTGAGGAGGTTTATTCTCCTGGTTTGTCCTCTGGTAAGTTGCCATTCTTCCATACCCATCTCTCTGTCTCTCCAGTCAGGAGCGTCAGTTTGTCCTGTGTTTGGACCAAACCTCAGTTTTCCTCTCCTGAATGAGGCAGGCGGTGGGGTGTGGGGGCTGCAAACACACCAGTTCTTCCCTACTGTCTGTTTCTTCCCTATGACTCTCCTTTACTAACTCAGACAAAACACTTCATTTCTGGTCACCAAATGTGTGGTTTTTCACCAAGCAATTTTCTGCAATATCACCTGGGCGTTCTACAATTTAACTCGGTTCTGACACCATCTACCCGGAGATTGCATCAGACCCCACAGGTTAAGGATTCAGTCTCAACAGACTGCCCCCCACCCCGGGCCCCCTGCCCCACTGCAGACCCCAGCTGCAAGCCCAGGTTATCACCTGCTTCTGACCAACAAATTACAGATCAGAGGTTCCAATACCCTCCTCCTTGGGTGTGATCAAATTGCAAGAACTCAGGGAAACTCTTCCTTATGCTTACCAGTTTATTAAAGGATGTGATAAAGGATACACATGAATAGCCAGATGAAGAGATACATAGGTCAGAGGTCTGGGAGGGTCCCCAGCACAGGAACTTCTGTCCCCTGAAGCTGGGGGTGCATCACCCTCCTGATGCGGCTGCATTCACCATCTTGAAGGCTCTCTAAATACTGTACTTTAGGATTTTTATGGAGGTTTTTTCATGTAGGCATGATCAATTATCAACTCTATTTTCAGCCCCTTTCGCTTCTCAGGAGGAGGGAGGGTGGGGCTGAAAATTCCAAGCTTCTAATTATGCTTTGGTTTTTCTGGTGACCAGCCCCTGTCTAGATGCCCACCCAGAGTCACCTCAATAGAACAAAAGATGCCCCTACTGCTCTTATCACTTAGGAATTTACAAGGGTTTCGGGAACTCTGTGCCAGGAACCAGAGGCAGAGACCAATATATAGTTTCTATTATCTCACATCCTGTGACCTAATTCTCTGATGGATCTAAAAAGATTGTTGATTTTTGGTTTGTTCATCTTTTTTTCTTATTGTTAGACTGTGACTTGGCTGGTTTAAAACTCAACATTCAAAAAATTACGATCATGGCATCTGGTCCCATCTCTTCACGTCAAATAGAAGGGGAAAAAGTGGAAACAGTGACTGATTTTACACTCTTGGGCTCCAAAATCACTGCAGACGGTGACTGTAGCTATGAAATTAAAAGATGCTTTCTCCTTGGAAGAAAAGCTATGACAAATCTAGACAGTGTATTAAAAAGCAGTGATATCACTTTGCCAATAAAGATCTGTATAGTTAAAGCTATGGTTTTTCCAGTGGTCATGTATGGATGTTAAGACTTGGACCATAAAGAAAGCTGAGTGCCAAAGAACTGATGCT
The DNA here is from genome assembly GCF_049115385.1 of Moschus berezovskii. Classification (NCBI taxonomy): domain Eukaryota; kingdom Metazoa; phylum Chordata; class Mammalia; order Artiodactyla; family Moschidae; genus Moschus; species Moschus berezovskii. The sequence goes on from NC_142466.1 coordinate 13,802,543, forward strand.
TTTGAACTGTGGTGTTGGAGAAGACTCTTGAGAGTCCCTTGGACTGCAAGGAGATCCAACCAGTCCATCCTAAAGGAGACCAGCCCTGAAAACTCATTGGAAGGACTTTGGCCACCTGATACAGAGAGCTGACTCACTGAAAAAGACCCTGATACTGGGAAAGATTGAGGGCAAAAGGAGAAGGAGGCAGCAGACGATCAGATGGTTGGATGGCATTACCGACTCCGTGGACATGAATTTGAGCAAACTCTGGGAGATAGTGAAGGACAGGTAAGCCTGGCACACTGCAGTCCACGGGGTTGCAAAGAGTCAGACATAACTTAGCGCGTGAACAACACAAATGTGACTGATAACTTCTAAGCCCCTTTCATGGCAAACTAGAAACCAGAATTCCCATTCTTTTAATTCATCTGTATCTTCGTATTCAAAGTGGATTTCTTTACAGTCACCATGCAGTTGAGTCTTGCTTCTTTTTATCCAGTCTGACAATTGCTGCCTTTTAAATGGAGCTGCTGCTGCTAAGTCACTTCAGTCGTGTCCGACTCTGTGCGACCCCATAGACAGAAGCCCACCAGGCTCCCCCGTCCCTGGGATTCTCCAGGCAAGAACACTGGAGTGGGCTGCCATTTCCTTCTCCAATGTGTGAAAGTAAAAAGTGAAAGTGAAGCCGCTCAGTCGTGTCCGACCCTCAGCGACCCCACGGACTACAGCCAAACAGGCTCCTCCATCCATGGGATTTTCTAGGCAATAGTACTGGAGTGGCTTGCCGTTACAGCTCGGTCATAAATGCTTAATGTGATCATTGATATGGTTGGGTTTTAATCTAACATCTTATTGTGTTTTCTATTTCTCCCATATGTTTTTGCTTGTTGTTTCTTTTTTCGTCTTTTCCTGTCTTGGATAAATTGGATGAACTGATTTTTTTTTTACTGAGTTCCTGCCCTAAAGGCATTTCAAAGTTAGTGGCAGTGGGAGCAGCATTCAGTTCCGTGACGTGAGCACTGCTTACACAGGCGTGGTCCCCTGGGAAGTCTCCGCCAGCACACATGTCTGTGCACTTCTCTGTGGGCACGCTGAACCTCAGTGAGCATCTGATTAAAAAACAAAACATAAAATAATGGTATCCTGAAACCCACCGATTAAAGCAATCACACAGAGCCAAACGAATACGAAGTACCCTTGGTTTCTCACACCAGAATTGCTGGCTGATGGCAGAGCGCCCGTGATGAGGTCGCTATCAGTCCCGCCTCACCATGTCCCGCAGTATCCTGACACGTGTACACATAGGCTCAGAAGAGACATACTTCCCATTTTGTGTTAGTTATAGGCGACTCCTAGTCAGTTTCTCTTCTTCCTCTGAGACATTTGAGAAGAAGAGGCAATAGGATTGAAGAGATAGAAACATACCTCCTTGAACCAGTTGTTAGTTTTTCTTGTCATTTGCTTGTTTTCCATTTAAATTTGTCTGAGAGTTTAGCTTCTGACCAATTACAGATCATTTCAGGGACTTTCCCTGGGGGTTCAGTGGCTAAGACTCCACGTTCCCAATGCAGGGGGCCTGGAGTCGATCCCTATTCAGGGAACTAGATCCCACGTGACACAACTAAGCGTTTGCCTGCCGCAACTAAAGGTCCCTGCCTGCTGCAGTGTAGACCCGGTGCAACCAAACACACACACACACACACACACACACACACACAAATAAATAAGCATTTAAAAAAATAAAGATCATTTCAGTGTAGCTCCCTTACAGAAGGAAATCTGATCGTTGTTCAGAGGGGAGCAGGAGAAGCAACGTAGAAAATGTGAGAACGACATTGAAACATGTAAATTATCACATGTGAAACGAATCGCCAGTCCAGGTTTGATGCATGATACGGGGTGCTCGGAGCTGGTGCACTGGGATGAACCAGGGGGATGGGATGGGGAGGGAGGTGGGAGGGGGTTCAGGATGGGGAACACATGGACACCCGGGGTGGATTCAAGTCAATGTATGGCAAAACCAATGCAATATTGTGAAGTAAAAATAAAACTGAACAAAAAGAAAAAAGAAAATGTCTGTTCTTGACATGGAACTCTCCTGGCCCTCAGTGCTAGGGAGGGGGCAAACACAGATCCCAGGATGTTGCACACAGCACAGGCCAGCCCCTCAGCAGTTCCCTGGGCCTCCGAGGCTTTCCACCCTGTCTGCTGGCTGAGAGACTTGCTCAGATGTGCACAGATGGGACTGGACTTCTGGCTCTAAGTCAGGATCTGTACCCCATTCACTGAGAGACGTGACTGATCAGAGATAAACACACACATGTAGAGGGGGCATTCTGTAGTAACCAGAGAGTCTGATCTGGGAAACCCCAAGTTTCTCTGCCCATGGGGTTTCTCTACCCCAGTGTTTTGTTACTCTCAAATCCAAACATCAAGGGTTTTGATGTTACAGGGGTCTTCAGAAGCAACGTCATCTGAAAATCCTATTCCCGCCTCCCCCAAGGGCCCTGTAGAGCAGCTGTCGGGTCTAGGATGCTGCAGGGCTCTGTCCAGGCGTCCTTGTGTCCACCCAGGTAACCCTCCAGGTATGTCACACATCTCTGCTGTCTGACTTAATCCCCCCAAATGATTCTAAATCCAAGAACGTGATGAATTTCTCCTAAACTTCTGACTGTGCAGAGATTTCTGTTGGCTTAAAGAGAGGAACTCTGTTTCTTAGAGGGAAGTCAGGCCTGGGGGGTGGGGCGTGAGGTGGGCAGGAGGAAGGAGAAGGCAGCCAGCAGGCCTGGACCAGGTCTCCTGCCTCTCCAGCATGCATCTTTCCCTGCAGCCAACAGGGTTTACCCATTCGCCTTTCACCTTAGCTTGAACTCCAAGTGCCCTTTGGAGGAGGAAAGGTCCAGTGGAACTTGAGCAATGCATCTGGAGAGGGTGGATAAGCAGGGGTTCGAAGCGCTCATGTTCCGATTAGAAGCACGAGAACTGGCACTAACCATCAGTGCTGGTTAGAAGCACTTCTGTCTGGTGTGGGGCTCTGATCTGAGTCGGAAGCCGACACAGGGTAGCCCCAGAACTGAGGAGCAGAGACCCGAGGATGAGAGACATGTGTTCGGGTCTCTGCTCTGCCACCTGCCTTTTCTCTGGGAATTAATACTACCATCTGGGCTGCCTAATTCACAGAGGGCTATATGGAGGCAAGGATGAGCTGGGAATGACCTTTGCAAGGACTGTCAGTGGAGTGCAGATAAATCAGTGTGAGCAAAGGTGGTCATCCTGGTGATGATGATTTCAACCTCCAGCCTGGTGTGAAGGACAGAAAGCCCCGGTAAGACACATGCACAGAACCACAGGGAGGAGGGTTGTGAGCTGTGGCAGCCCCAGCTCAGTGTGGCCAACCAGCACGTGGTCCTGAGCAGAGTCCAGGGTCAGGAGCCAGGTCTGCTGCCTTGAGGCAGGAATGTGTACCCTCTCCCTTCTCTCTCCTAGAATCACCAAAACTCTTCAGTTGGGAATAGAATCAGGAAAGCTCCTCGAGGGGAAAGTTTTGTGGGCTGAACCCTATTAATTTTATATTTAAGGTTCCATCCATTCATTATAGTATAACATTCCACAGTTGTTTAAGGTGCATGTTCAGTTTAGTTCAGTCGCTCAGTCGTGTCCGACTCTTTGCGACCCCATGAACTGCAGCACACCAGGCCTCCCTGTCTATCACCAACTGCCAGAGTCCACCCAAACTCATGTCCATTGAGTTGGTGATGCCATCCAACCATCTCATCCTCTGTCATCCCCTTCTCCTGCCCTCAATCTTTTCCAGCATCAGGGTCTTTTCAAATGAGTCAGCTCTTCGCATCAGGTGGTCAAAGTATTAGAGTTTCAACTTCAACATCAGTCCTTCCAATGAACACCCAGGACTGATCTCCTTTAGGATGGACTGGTTGGATCTCCTTGCGGTCCAAGGGACTCTCAAGAGTCTTCTCCACCACAGTTCAAAAGCATCAGTTCTTTGGCACTCAGCTTTCTTTATAGTCCAACTCTCACATCCATACATGACCACTGGGAAAACCATAGCCTTGACTAGACAGACCTTTGTTGACAAAGTGATGTCTCTGCTTTTTAATAGGCTATCTAGGTTGGTCATAACTTTCCTTCCAAGGAGTAAGCACCTTTTAATTTCACGGCTGCAATCACCATCTGCAGTGATTTGGGAGCCCAGAAAAACAAAGCCAGCCACTGTTTCCACTGTTTCCCTATCTATCCACCATGAAGTGATGGGACCGGATGCCTGAGGTTCTTTCAAAAACACCATGTCAGGAATCCTGTATTATCCCCATTTTACTGGCGAAGAAACTGAGGCTGAGATCGGGTGAATGAACTGTCATCACACCACTAGTAGCTTGAAGCAACCGTTTCTGACTTCAAGTCCTGTGTTCCTGTCAACGCTGTTCAGTGAACTACAAACCTAAAGGAAGATGGGGGGCGGGGAGGCGGGAGAGAGGGGGAAGGGAGGCAGGAGAGCGGGGAAGTAGGAGAAAGGGGCAGGAGGAGAGAGGGGGAGACTAGGAAGGGAAGGAGGTGAGCAGCGACGCAGGGACGGAGGAAAGGGAAAAGCAAAGAGAAGGGAAAAAGTCTGAGAGAGAGGGCGGAGTTCGCACAATACGCGCCGAGAGAGAAAGGCTCAGTCTGAGAGCAGACAGGTCCACTGTCCCCTGAATCGTCACATGGCAAACCCCCGGCTCTGCTCTCCACGGCCGCGGGAACCCCCATCCCATCCCGCGGCGGGTCCAAGCACCCGCAGGGCGCGGCACCGCAGACGTATACGTCTCAGTCCTTCTTGGCGTAGTTGCCCTGAATCCAGCTCGCCGTCTCCACAGATGAACCTCTGCCAACAACTGGCCGGACAGGTCCCGGGCCCAGCGCTGGCCAGGCAGGCATCGGGGACTCCTCGGAGGATGCCAGCCCTGGCCCCTCTCGCTCAGCCCTCTGAGCCCCGGGCTTTGGAGACGCTTGAGCTCCATGCGGAGCTCAGGCACCGAAGGTCCGAGAGACAGCCGGGGTCACAGCTAGCCAGCACCCCTGAGCGCCGCCCACACCAGGTGAATCAATGCGTGGCTGCAAATCAATGGAGAAATAAAGGGAGAGAGCAGAGGGCCCGAGTCCCTGCGTGCTCACAGCTCCCGCGCTCGGGGCGGAGCCCCTGCTGGCAACGCGGCGTTTAACGCCCAGGTCCTGCACAATCCATGCTCGCGCGCTCTCTCTGGACGAAATGCTAGAAAGTATGACTGTAGACAACAACCGCAACACCAGTTCTCTCTGCCCTCGCCGTTTTCTCCGTCTTGCTGTCGGACTTTGGAATCCCTCTGGACGGCTCTGCGCTGCCTGGCGCCCGAGCATCTTCCTCACCTGGTGCCTGACTGCGTTCACTCTCTGCTCCCGAAACGCTCACTGAGAGCGCCCGAGGCTGCAGGCGGGGAAGCGGACGCCCGCGGCCGGCAAGGGGGCGCTGTCCCCTAGAGGCTTCTGATTCTGCGGAGCATCGTCCGGTCAGGGAGAGGCAGTGCGGTTAGAAAGGGTAGAGTCCTTCCAGGGATCCTGGGCTGCCGTGCAAATACCCCTGCGGGGATCCCTTATCTCTCTCCACTACTAGGGCCACCTCAACAGGCGCGGCCGTAGCTCCCCGAGGTTCCTGGAACATTCCGATCTGGGGATTTTAATTGAGAGATTTCTGGCAGAGGAGTTCAACAGGAGAAAAGGCCTAGGCTTGACCAAATAGGGAACTCCACCTAGGCCGCGGACACATTCACTACGCAAATCATCCCCATCCCTCCCGGGTCCCGGTGCCAGCCAGCTCCGCCTGCTCCACCCGGGGTTCCAAGATGCTCTCTCCACTCCAGCACCCACTGTCCAGTCAGCGCTGCTCCCCGCCCCGAGTCCTTTGCTGGTCATCCTGGGCCCGCGAGAGCTGTGGGTGGAGAGCTTGAGCCTAGGGTGCTGCCTCGGTCCCGGCTGGAGGAGGTAGGAAAACTAGGCGATCTATTTTACGTGTAAAGCCCAGGGCGCTGTAGGTTGAAAGTGGGACTTGAGAAGTTGCATTTTTCCATCCACTTACCAGGTCTTAGCCCTGGCCCCGCTTCCGGAGGGTATGTTGCCCACAGAGACACCTGTGAACTCAATCACTGCACTCAGGGACCCTGAAGTCCAGGCTTAGAATTGACCGGCTGCATGTGAACAGTTACATTATCAACCGTCATGTATGTATGGAGTTTGAGCTTTCACACACAGCCCTATGAGGTCAGTCTTATCCTCCTCCCCATTTCGTACTGGGAGAAGAGCCCTGAGCCATGCATTAAGTAACCCAGCACTGAAGACCGGTCCTGCCTCCAGACCCTAACCCACGTCCTCTCTCCCCAGGCCAGCCCTTTCAGGGTCACCTCTGCGGAGCCCTCACGGGGATGGCTGCTCAGTAAATACACGGTGGATCGGATTCCAGGATCGGATTCCTCATGACTTCCCTCTTTTCTTTAGTAGCGTGTGTCTAAGCCATATCCGCTCTCTCATTTATTCATCCACTTATTCGGCCTTTCCTGATCGCCTACTGTGTGCTGGCGCTCAAGTGAGCAACAGCCCTATTCACACGATGAAGGCGGATGAGGAGCTGTCCTCTGAGCAGGGCTTCGCATGCCCCGCGGAGGGCCCTGAGCTTCCAGCCCGCAAGCCTTCCAGTGGAGGGCAGGCCCAGTCTGGTCTAGGGTGGGGGTGGGAGGGCAGTGTCAGGAGGAGGGGAACTCGGGGAGCCCGGGTTTGCCAAAGCCTAGGATTGTCAGACGGCAGGGGTGGAGGGACAGAAGGACTGCTCTGAGAAGCAGGACTGATGGTCGGCAGAGAACAGAGAAGACAGGAAAAGGGAACTTCGCGAGAGAAAGGCTGGAGGCGAGGGAGCTGGAGGCTGGGACGCCAGAGACCCGGGTGGGGTGGGGGTAAAGGTGTGAAAAGAGAGACGTCAGAGGCCAGGGTGAATGAGAACTGAGGCCGCAGGCGTGCTCTCTGAAGAGCCAGGGAGCTGCTGAGCGTCGAGGGGACCCTCCAGCGGGTGCCACGGAGAGCCCGAAACGGGATCCAGCCCCGCCTCCAGCCTCTCTGGCTGCCCAAGTTGGCTGGGGGTCGGGGGCGAGATTGTCGCCGCCCAGGTCATTTACAAAAGCACGAAGTGTGTTCTATCAAGAAGAGTTCACAGGCCGGGTGTCACGGCCAAAAGTCACTCGTGCCCAGCCATTCCCAGCGAAACCTGTTTGGCTTCTATTCTTCGTAGGATTCCACGCACGGGAGGAGCCGGCGAAACCTGGCCCCGGGAGGCCGCGGCCAGTCGGGCCGAGGCGCTGGAGTCCGGCTCCCGCCCCCGGGCCCCGCGATCACCGGGGGTGATCACCGCCTCCCGGCTGGAGACACCTGCGCTGGGAGCTGGCGGGCCGAGGGGCGGCCCCGGGGTTTCGGGGCACTGATCCCCGGGAACGACCTGGGAGGCGGAGGGCGGGCCGGGGGCGGGCGCACGGGGGGGAAGCGGCCCGCCTCCCGCCTCTCCTCCCCGCAGGTCGGAGCGGGGACGCGGCGGCCCGGGACGCAGGGAGGGGGCCCGCGCCGCGAAGGAGGGAGGGGCCGCGCCGCCTTCGAGAGTCATTGGAGGACGCGGCCTCCCGAAGCTGATAAATAAGGGGCCGGGCCGCGGCTGCCGGCCAAGTTGGACGCCCCAACCGGTGCGAGGGCCAGGTCAGCGCCGGCCCGACGACGCGAAGCGAGGCGACCCCCGTGCGGCCATGGCCTCGCTGCTAGAAACTTACCCGTGGCCCGAGGGTCTCGAGTGCCCGGCCCTGGAAGCCGAGCTGTCGGACGGGCTGTCGCCGCCGGCCGCCCCCCGCCCGCCGGGGGACAAGGGCTCGGAGAGCCGTATCCGGCGGCCCATGAACGCCTTCATGGTGTGGGCCAAGGACGAGAGGAAACGTCTGGCGGTGCAGAACCCGGACCTGCACAACGCCGAGCTCAGCAAGATGCTGGGTGAGTGAGCGGGCGGGGCGCGGCCCAGAGTCGGCGGGCGGGGGTCTGGCGGCTGGAGGCCGGGCGGGTGCAGTGAGGGCGCGCGGGGCGGGAGTGGGACAGACTCGGCGTGGGGCACGCACCGGTCTGCGCACCGTGCCCGCGAGGTTGGGCATCTGGGCGAGCGTGGGTGTGCGCGCGGGGACTGGGATTCCGAGCAGGGTCGCGTGGATCAGGCCCAGAGTGAACCGGCACGGCCCGCCGGGGTGGCCGGGGAGGCCCACTGGAAGGGACTGGAGCCGAGTTAGGGACCCTGGGGCGCGGGTGGGTCAGAGCCGCGGCGTGGTGCGGGGCCTCGGCTAGGGAGATCCTCGCGCGCTCGGCCAGGTCGTAAGGGAGCAGGAAAACCCATCATCCGCTGAACTTCGCCACGGGCACAATCACAGGAGGAGGTCGTACCTCTCATTAACGAATATTCGTGGAGAGAGACCTTGCGGTGGCGCATTCCTGCGTTAACTTAATCATCAAACCAACAGCAAAATGGACTTAATTCGAGCCTCTTTCTCAGTCGCAGGGGTGTAGAAAATTTGATTCGGATGCTTAGGACGGCCAGTGCGGGTATGTCCAAGAACCCGGCTGATTCCCCAGGGCTGCCCTGCGGACCCAACCCCTGACGCAGGACTGGGGACAAGTCAGGCCAATAGAGAAAGGATGTTCTGGAGGTCGGGGGGTTCTTCTCTCTGCACTGTCAGAAGCTGGGCACTATATCAGCTCCAGCCAACGCCTAACCTCTTTGCCCTTCGTGGTAGTTTTCATTCATTTTGACGGATGGGAACCTTTCAAAGCACTTTGTGTGCCCAGCAGGCGCCAGGCCCTGTGAAAAAGAACAGTGTGTGGTCACCCGAGGCTGGCCCTGCCCCCAGCAACCCCACCCGGCCCAGCTTGGAGCCTTTTCTTTTTCCTTTTTCCGCTGGAGCTTGGGACTCCTTCACCAGATGGGTGGAATGAGGCCTGACACCCTTCTTTGTGCTGTCTAAAGCCACAGGCCCTCTGGCAGAAAGGATCCTCTTGCAGTTTGATTGCCCTTTCAAAGCAGCTGATAGAGTGCTGGTTTTAAAGAGCCTCCCACCCTCTGCCCAGCCCCATGGCTAGCTGTTCCCAGGACAAGTTAGTGGGCCAGTGTGTCTTAGTGAGCCCTGTCCCAGATAAAAAATACTTAAAATCATATTTTATACTATGTTGGCGTAAAGACAAATATATTAAGATATACAATAATAAACAGTTTCTTCAAGTAGAAAGTTTATATATTTTTTGAGATTTCTAAAGCAATGAAAACACTTTTTTTGGTGAGCCCCTAAATGTATTTTTTGGTGTGACCCAGGTGCTATGCCTGTTGCCCAAGCACAGCTCTTGTGACGAGGATAGAGCAGGTCCAGCCAAGGGTGGGAGAACTCAGGTTGGAGAGCCTTGCAGGATTGGGGCTGCCTGCTCCCAGGGAAAGGACAGGCGAAGGGACTTGGGTGACAAATGCCTCCTGTGAGCTGGTTCCTATTGGCAGTTGGCACTTAGGCTTCTAGAGATTACAGTGCATTTTTCAGGAAAGATGTGGATTCCTTCCTGCTTAACCACCCAGCCCCTGGCACTAGGCAAAGGAAACAGAAATAGTGTTGCTTTGAAAAATGTGGATTTTCTACACCTGCTGAAGGGGAGGGGGCAGCAGGATGATCTATTTCCATCCCAAGCCCATGATCTTGCCCAGCCCTTTCCTTTCTGACTTAGGAAAAGGAAAGGGCTGAATGCGAGAGCGCAGACTTTTTTGATTATTAGCTCTCCAGTCTTCGACTCTAAAAACGTCACACAGCAGCACTCATGTATGCTATGAATGAGAAAGCAGGTAAAGACAGTTATACATTTAGTGGTTTTTAAAATGAACCTATATTTTATACTACAATACTACAATATCTTGGTACACTCAGAAACTTTGAGTCACATTTTATATTCGGTCCACAGTCAGGGTGTGGGTGTGTCTGGGTCTTGGGCTCTTGCCACAACTTGTGGCCTTAACCACAGGCTGGAAACTAATGGCCAACTCCAAATGTGGAGTTCCTGACAGTGCTTGCTTCGGCAGCACATATACTAAAATTGGAGTTCCTGACACTTTTAAAGTTGTCCTTTCAAGTGAGAGCTAATTGTATGAATCGACAGCTTCACTGGAATAGTGTTATATACTTTCATCCAAACGGTACTGGATAATCACCAGTCCCCTCTGTGTACCTGACACCCAGGGCCAGCCAGCACCCCCCATGAAGGGCAGTCACACACCATGCTCTGGACTTGGCCCTGTGCCAAGTGCTCTGGGTGGGAGATGTGGCCCCTTTCCTTCCAAGATTTGGGGCAGGGGGCTGCCCTCTGGGCTAGTTTGTCTCAAACTGCAGGATACAGTAGAGTCATAAGGGAACTTAAGTTCCCAAGCCTACCCTAGGAGGTAACCATATAAGGTGTCCAGAAGTGACCTTTAGAAAACCTGCAGCGGGATGGACAATGTGCTTTAAGAAAGAAAGAGACACTAAAGTAATCTGCGCAATAACACACAAGTGGAAAGGCTGAACAGAAAACACACATGAGAGCAGCATTTGTGCACCAGTGGAGCACAAGTGTGGGCTGCTTCTTCAGAAGAGAGTTTGGGGAGCGTCACAGTATATTCTTTACCGCAGGGAAAACAAAGATCCAGGGAAGGTAAGGGTTTACTTCTGTATGGAGAGTCAGTGACTGAGAAGGTGCCCTCTCCCATGGTCACCGTAGACAGTTAGAAGCCATAGCTCGTGTGTGTGCACCTGCATATGTGTGTATGTGTGTGTGTGTGTGTGGCATGAAGGCTCTGTTTGACCTTCAGATATAAGGGCTAATCCTCTGTTGCCATAAGTGAGATCCTGTAATTTACATCTTGTAATTTACCTCCATCTGTGAAGCTGTTGACTGATCCTGAGTTCCCTCACAAGAAAGCCTGTGATAGATGTATGCCACAAATAAATAACGTAGTGTCACTTCCTGAAGGGCAGCGATAACCTGGGAAGGCAGAGTTTTCATTAGGATGCACAAATGATAAGAACTGACCCTCAGAGGGTAAAAGGGAGCCTAAATCAATGTTGTAGTCTACATATTTTTGGCCGGTGGGTGACACTGGGTTAGGTGGACCCTCCACTGAGAATCTCACACTGTTTATACATTCCTGTTGTCTGGTGGCCTTGATAGGAGAGGTGCCATGATTGTGTGTGTGTGTGTGTCTTTTGCACGAGTGCCTTGGAGCATGTAAGTGGGAGAGGTTGGCTTGGCAGGATGTGGGCTGAGAAGAGGGTGCGGAGCGCGGGGCGCCTTGTGTGAAGAGGGGGCACTGGGGTGGGGGCAGGGACAGGGGACCCGAGGCAGCAGGCGCGCGCGATGCTCGGCGGCCCAGTCGAGACCGGTGCACCGGGCGCCCCAGCCGAGCCGCGCAGAGGCTGACGGCGGCCTTGTCTGACTTGTGTGAGCAGGAAAGTCGTGGAAGGCGCTGACGCTGTCCCAGAAGAGGCCCTACGTGGACGAGGCGGAGCGGCTGCGCCTGCAGCACATGCAGGACTACCCCAACTACAAGTACCGGCCGCGCAGGAAGAAGCAGGCCAAGCGCCTGTGCAAGCGCGTGGACCCCGGCTTCCTGCTCAGCTCGCTCTCCCGCGACCAGAACGCCCTGCCCGAGAGGCGGGCCGGCGGCCGCGGGGCGCCGGCGGAGAAGGAGGACCGGGGTGAGTACTCTCCGGGCTCCGCGCCGCCTGGCCTGCGGGGCTGCTTCCACGACGGCCCGGCCGGCGGCGGCGGCGGCGGCGGCGGCACCCCGGGCAGCGTGGACGCGTATCCCTACGGGCTGCCCACCCCGCCGGAGATGTCACCCTTGGACGTGCTGGAGCCGGAGCAGACCTTCTTCTCCTCCCCATGCCAGGAGGACCATGCGCACTCCCGCCGCATCGCCCACCTGCCCGGGCCCCCCTACTCCCCGGAGTACGCCCCCAACCCCCTCCACTGCGGCCACCCGCTGGGCTCCCTGGCCCTCGGTCAGTCCTCGGGCGTCTCTATGATGTCCGCCGTGCCTGGCTGTCCCCCGTCTCCGGCCTATTACTCCCAGGCCGCCTACCCGCCTCTCCACTCCAACCTGCACGCCCACCTGGGCCAGCTCTCCCCGCCTCCCGAGCATCCCGGCTTCGACGCCCTGGATCAGCTGAGCCAGGTGGAACTCCTGGGGGACATGGATCGCAATGAATTCGACCAGTACTTGAACACTCCTGGCCACCCAGACTCTGCCGCCGGGGCCCTCAGCGGGCAGGGCGCGGTCTCTCAGCTGACCCCGACGGGCCCCACAGAGACCAGCCTCATTTCCGTGCTGGCTGACGCCACGGCCACGTACTACAACAGCTACAGCGTGTCGTAGAGCCCGCGCGGCCCGTCCGGCCCGGCCTCGCCGCCGCGGGTCCTCGCCGCGCTGCGCGCAGCGGCCCGGGGTGGGCGCGCACCTCCTCGCGCCGCCGCCGCCCGGCTCTGCGGCCCCGGGGCCCTCCCCCGCCCCGCCCCCCGCGGCCGGCGTTCCGGGTACATTCCTTCAAAAGACTTTCCACTGGCTCCACCCTGGGAATCAGGCGCGGTCGTTGCTGAGGACGCTGTTTCCCGGTAGAGGTTTCACTGACCTCTCCTCCCAGTCTTCAGTCCGGAAACAAATTCGGGAAAAGCCCAGCAACATTCGCATCCCTGCCGCTTCTGACACAGCCGCAGGGGTCCTGCCGTCCTGACCTTTGGTCTTCCAGGTGAGGAGAGCCCTGGGCTATGATTCGGGGGACTGGCGGTCCTATCCCAGTTCTGCCTCCGGGGGGCTAGGGAGACCTGACTCCCCTCGCCTCCCCTTCCAGCCCATCCCCCCATCTGCGGAGTGAGGGACAGACTCCGTATCTTAGGTACCCTCCGCTCCAGGGTTTTCCGATTTAGGATTCTCTCCAAAGGAGGCTGAAGTTCAGTGAACTCATTCACGTGCAACCTGGTGAGGATTCCGTGCACTGCCAAAGGACGCCAGGCTGCTGCACTTGGTCACCATCTTCCAAAATGAAAGATTCTAGTCTTCCAAAAGGACCCTTTATGAAAAAAACACTCATCGTGACTTGGGGAATTAACGCCGGGGGTTAACTGCATCACTGACAACGAAATTGAATTCAAGCTGCTTTTTAAAAAAACATACTTTTTTTAATTTTTAAGATAAGTTCTTTGATAGCTCAGTTGGTAAAGAATCTGCCTGCAATGCAGGAGACCGTGGTTTAATTCCTGGGTCAGGAAGATCTGCTGGAGAAGGGATTGTCTACCCACTCCAGTGTTTTGGGGCTTCCCTTGTGGCTCAGCTGGTAAAGAATCCACCTGCAATGCGGGAGACCTGGGTTCGATCCCTGGGTTGGGAAGATCCCCTGGAGAAGGGAAAGGCTACCCACTCCAGTTTCTGGCCTGGAGAGTCCATGGGGTTGCAAAGAGTCAGACAGGACTGAACGACTTTCATTTTCTTTTCACTTTCATACATTTCAAAAGAAAATACACGCCTGAATATTTACAGTGTGTATGAGACACACACAACATACACACGTTCATGCTCAGCAAGAATCAGATACAGTTTGCTGACCTTGTCAACTTCTTGTCAGCCTTCCGTTCCTAATGACCCAAAGAGCAGGGAGCTGGAAAGAGTTTCAGCACCATAGCGTCAGTTTCTTCCAATCTGAATGTGCTGATATCTTGAGCAAAATTTCACCATGCTCTCCCTTCTGCAGCTGCAAAAAGATCTTCCTTTCCTCTGTCTCCATCTTCCTCTCCTGGACTTTTTTTTTTCTCTTCTTTTCTGTTCTTTCTCCACCCCTGAATTGGCTACTGATTCAAAGATCCCTTGACTTAAAAATCCCAGGCGTGATTCCTATGGCAGAATGGGAATTCGTTCTCCTCACCAGCCTCTGGTTCCTCAGGTAACATCTTCAGCCAACACATCAAAGCAACTTCCCTTTATTATACTTACTGCCCAAAGAATAGAAACGCACTGTGATTCAGAAAATATTTCTGACCCCTGACCCCATCCCAAAAACATTTCCATCCTTCCTCCAAGTCTCCGTTGAAGGAACATACCTATCAGATATAAAAGACAGTTGTCTTATGATTTCAGCATTTTATTGCCTGTATGACATATGTAAGTGTTTTTATATATTCTCCTATTATTTTCACTTTATATTTTATATTGTTGAAAGATCCTTTTTTTTTTCCTTCCAAGGAATTCTCTTGTAAAATCACTTATAAGATATGATTAATCTTTATACTATTACTGTATGTGACTTTTGGTAATAAATAGTAAACCATGGACAATATGATTGGTGCAGTCCAGAATGTGTATTAATAATCTTATAAAACAGTATCACAGACATTAAGCTAAACTGTTCCATTTTCTGTAGGAACTATATATGCTTTGGAATGGTTGTAGATATTGGTTTGCCTAAAATATTTAATTTAAATAAACATTTTTGTACCGCGACCATTCTATCATTTGAAATACAGTTTGGTGAAGGAAAAACTTTTCAAGTGAGGTGTAGATATTATGCCAGTTCTCCTTCTGCTGTTGGTCAAAAGGTTCTCTCCATCATCTTTTTTATTTTAAAAAAGTTATCTTGTTGGAGTGGTTGATTGGTTGATTTTATGAATTATGGTAAAGAGATAAAGCCTAATTTTACACCTTAGAAACAGTGTCATTCTTCTTGATATTGAAAGAAAAGACAAATTCATAGCCTAGTTGCAAAACAGTTTTCTCCTCGGAAAGGATGACTTCACACTTGTAAAGTGGAATGCAGTGGTTGTCAGACTGTCTCAAGATGGGAAGAGGGGCCCAGTATTCGCTTCCTTAAGGGGAAACTCCATTTTCCCCTTCCTTTTGAAATCATCTTTTGAAGACTATTTAGATTGTCTTCTTTCCTATGCATCTAGGGATGTGGTCTTACAAGGATCACGTGCTCTCAAAGCTCCCTGGAATGTTGCAGAGAAAACAGGGCAGCACAAGGGTGGGTAATTAAAGGATGCAATATCTTGTTAAGGTTTAGGATGAAAATCCCAGCCAAACAGTGTCCGGAAAGAAGTGATGATTCCTCAGTCCCCGGGCCATTCACTGCATCTGGCTCTCTCTGTGGGAGAGCCGTTGTAACTTGTTCATGTCAATAGAAGCCCTGTGTTCTTCCAGGGCCTCTGGGCCAAGGAGTAGGTCTTGGGAGGGTCCGATTGGGCAGACGTTCTTTCTGCAAATTGGATCGTAATCTCTCGTCATTACTTTAATAGCACTTTATAGATGTAGGGAGTTTTACAGCAAGTTTTATGGTCTGTTTCTCATTCCCAGCCCCAGATGGGGCCAGTCATCACTCCACCCCATTGCACAGTCAGGAACACTGAGGCCCAGGGAGGGAGGTGGCACCCTGGAGTCACCTTACTCAGCTGGTGGAGGCTGGGGTTTCAGCGCTTTGTCAAATACATTTGCTGGCATTGACAGTCTCCCAGTTAGAAGGCTCATGCCTTTTATAGAAACTCACCAGACATAGGATTACATCCAGCCCATTTTTCCCTCTCACATCCCAGGGGAAAAGGATGGACAAAGGGGAAATGACAAGGCTAGCATTAGATGACACCCGAATTCCTTGCTGCCTAGGCCCACCACCGTGGCCAGCCGACAGTGGCCGCCTGCAGCATCAGCACCTGGCAGGAGAGCTTGTCCTGCAACGTCCACTGGCCGTTGCTATGTGTCAGTGTCAGTGTCCGGCCCTGGATGGTGCCAGAGGGGCGTGCTTCATTCCAGGCCACACTGTGGGGGCGAGGGTGGCGTCCCCCGCCTTCGGGAGGGCAGGAAACCGACCGGTGACAGGGTGCTTTCTCACTTCTGCTCAGCTGTGCGTGAAACGGTCATGCCCGGAAGCCAGGGGTATTTCAGAGTTTTAGCCGCCCCTCCCAGGTACCCAGCTCTCCTGCCTGCCCCTCCTGGGACAAGCGTACTTTTGGCTTTGGCTGATGAGAATTGATGCCTGTGCACTGTTTTATGGGTTGTTTTCCTGAAACACGAATGTCACCACATCACACTTCCTTACGGCCCTTCAGTGCCTGTGCGTCGCCCATGGCACACAGGGTCCCCAGGGGCCCCGCGAGGTTCATGGATCCGGGGAGGGGCCCTGGTACTGAGTTCGCAGGGGCCAGCCCCCACCCGCTGCCCCTTCCCCACAGTGTACCCACGGCCCGGAAAGCCTATTGTTCTCTGAAAATGCTTTCTTTCCCCAGGCTTCTGTGCTGTTCCCAGCTCTATTCCCTGACCAGGGAGACCCTCACTCTCATGGCCTGTCTGATGACACCCGACCCATTGTCCAAATCCAGCTCAGACCCTCGCACTCCTGCTGGCCGGGGGGTGGGTCACTCTCCTCTCTGAGCTCCAGCGGGACCTGATGGGATCTAGCACTTACAGCTGGTGTTGGTGTCATCCTTTTGTGTGAGTCTTCCCCAGCAGGGCAGATACATAGTAGCTGCTCAACAAGTAAGTGGATGAATAAGGTAAACATCTGAGAAGTCCTGTAGGTGTTCCAGTGAGTCCTGGTGCTGAAGACCTGAGATCTTCTGGGTCCCTAATCTCCTCATTCATCGCTCTGGAAACCCAGACCCTGGAGCCCGTGTGTGTGCCGTTCTCGGGGCTCTGAGACGGACTGTGAGGCAGCCTTGGCCATACAGCCTCCCCTGTTGCAGGAGTAAACTGGTCAGGAGGTGGTCACAGAGGGCCCCAGCATCTCCTCTGCCGTCTCATCCTGCAGTACCAGAACAGCGCTGAGGGCAGATGACTGGTAGCATTTGTAACTTCCTACCTTTCCTTCTGAAAAGCCTTTGCTGTTGATTTCGTCCTAGTGAAAGGGATTTGGGTGGAAGGAAGGGAACGGAATATTTATCTGTTATCATCTAGCCATCCACTGAGCCCACCCACCTATTCACTTACTTCATCTTTCTGCCCATCCATCCACCCACTTAACCATTTACCACCCATCTAGTGTTCTTGCCTGGAGAGTCCCAGGGACGGGGGAGCCTGGTGGGCTGCTGTCTATGGGGTCGCACAGAGTCGGACATGACTGAAGCGACTTAGCAGCAGCAGCAGCTATAGTCTACTGATATTTTAATTTTCAAGAGAAACATAGTCTTTGTAGAAAGTTTAAGAAAAAGTAACATCATAGGGAAAAAAATAAGTCATCTATTGTCAACAACTTAGCAACATTACTGGTGATTTTTTTTGTACACATCAGTGTATTTTGTTTATTCAGACCAGTCCTTTTTTGTTTGTCTAGCTCTATAGAGACACGTGTATTTTATGATAGGCATTTTTAGTCACTAATATTAAATAGACATTTTCTTATGTCCTTAAACTTTTTCTGCTAAGAGTGTTGAAAAGGGCAACTGAAAAATCAACATGAAAAACATATTAGAAAAAAAGAAAAATTACACACTCCATGACCTTGACATAACTGGTTCATTTTTGTATACTCAACTCCCCAGTCCTGTATTCATGCGTTCAAGATGGAGATACCATTGGTGTTTGGTTTTATCCTTCCAACATCCTATTATGGAAATTTTGCCACATTGATAGCTGTCTTTAGGTTTATCACTTTTGATGACAACACAGTACTTCAGTGCATGAGTGTGGCTTAATTTACTTGGTGCTAGATAACTAAGTTGTTCCGTTTTCATTTTTTTGCCGTTATAAATAGCATAGCAGTGAACGTTTACTTGTTCCTGTCCTTGGCTAGATTCACAGTCAGGTATCGCAGGTCTAAGCTGTGAGTAAGTTTACAGCTTTTCATCGAGGCACAAAATGACTCCATGCAATCAATCCCCAGAATGAACTCTTTCCTACCAGGAAGAAGGCAGGCTCCTGAGGACAGTTTCTACCTGACTCCAATCTGCCCATGCTCAGTAGTCTTCCCCTGTCATGGCAGCTCGTCTTCCTGAGGACCAGTTATGAGCTTCCCGCCGGCTTCACTGACACACTGGGAGGTGTTCCTCTCCTCGGTCACCACAGTAGACAGCACACGCTTCCTGAAGCATCAGTTTACTCTGCGGAAGAAAGGCTTCCTCTGTCAGTCAGTGTGTGAACCGAATTGGTCCTCAGAGTCCCCCAGGGCACAGGGCAGCTGGCTGCATTCACAGGGCACTCAGAGCTCCAGGGAGCAGGAGAGGGTCTGGAAAGAGCTGGGAACCAGGGCAAGAGTGACCTCCCCCATCCCTGGATTTTGACTGTAGCTTGGGCTAATCTCTGGACCTGTTCTTTCATCCAGGACAGATAGTGAATTTCTGGGCTCGTGAGAAACTGTAAAGCTTTATACATGTGTACAGAATAGCTGTTGTCTACTTCAGATCTCTTTAAACCACTTTTATTACTTTTAGAGCTGGAGGCTTGTACTAGATTAAAAAGCCTGGAGCCAGGGTGTTTGTCAGTTTATCACACTGAGACCTCACGATGTGGGAGCGGGGCTTGTAGAGAGGAGCCCTCCGTTTCCTTGTCTGGCACCGAGCTGGGATTGACAGAGACAGTCTGGGTCATGGAGTCCATTGCCCTGTCTCTACTGAGGACTGAGTCAGCCATTCTTCTTCAGACGGGTTTCTAACTGATTTGAGTCCTCTACAGAAAGGGGTTTTTCTCTCTTAAGAGAGTCTAATGAGTTCCATCATCAAAAAGTTCTTTCTCAGGACTTCCTTGGCAATCCAGGAAGATCCTTGACTTGTTAAGACTCTGAGCTTCCACTCTAGGAGGCGCGGATTTGATCGCTGGACAGGGAACAAGATCCCGTATGCTGCACAGTGCAGCCGGCAAGTTTTAAAAAAGTTCTATTTTGTACCTTTTTGTACCTCGCCTAAATCCCTCTTGCTCAGTTTAAATCCATGTACGCTTGATGTCATCTGCAGAAATTAACAGGCCTTGTCCCCAAATGGTCCTCCCCCTGGAGGCTGGTGGTCATGCTCTTCCCCTATTCATCATGGAACCATGTAGAGGCCCCGATGCAGCCTGGATTTCCTCCAGATCTTCTCAGGCCTGCCTTCCCTTGAACCGTAGGGACATGGGATTAGGGTGGGAGTGACAAGGAAGGTCCCCCTGTTATACAAACCATGAGCGAGGAAGGCAGGGGATCACCCAAGACTGGGAGAGGACTCTGTGGGCACTTCTGGGATGTTCTGCGTGTAGGCACGGATGTAGCCATCTCTTAGAGGGTCACACCTGGGCCAAAATGGGAGTCTCTTCGTTCTGCTCACTGTCCTTTCGCTGGTCACTCACCTTCCATCCTTCCAAGCGGCCTTGGGGAGGCACAGTTCTGGGACAAATTGGGGAACCTGAAAACAAGGAACATATGCCCCTAGATTCTGGAAAAATCAGTGGATTCTGATGAGTGAAATATCTTTGCAGCAGGGGCCTCAGGGCCATTGTGTCTTAGAGGTTCTGTTGATGGGACCTGAGAGATGTGGTCGACTTCCGCAGGTGGGGGTCCTGCCACGAGGATGGGTGTCCCAAGGTGTCCACGTGCTCTACACGTGTCTTTGCATGCTGGCTTGTCCTTATCACATCAGAGAACCCAAGAGAGCTGTGTAGCTCCTCCGCTCCAATTTTGACAAGCCTTATGACTTCCTTTTTCCTTATCCCCTTTCCTGAAAAAATAGAAGCACCAGCTGCCACATCTCAGGGTGCTGTGAAGGTCCAGGAAAGCATGTGTAACATCCTTAAGGTCTGCAAGACAGGGTATAATAAGATAGATTGATTTGTTCCGATGTGGACCATCAGTCGAGTGAGCTGTCCTCATGTAAACAGAGCAGTTACACTTTTACTGGAAAGAATTCTCATCCCAACTCTGTGACCTTGAAAAAAATCAGAGGTCAGAGCTGGAAGGAATTTTTTTTTTGCTTTATTTATTTATTATTTCTGTACTTTTGGCTGCACTGGGTCTTTGATGCTGCACACAGGCTTGCTCTAGTTGCAGAGCGTGGGGACTGTTCTCTTACGGTGCACAGGCTTCTCATTGTGGTGGCTTTTCCTGTTGTAGAGCACAGGCTCAGTAGCTTGGTGTACAGGCTCCTTGGCATGTGGGCTCTTCCTAGACCAGGAATTGAACCTGTGTTCCCTGCATTGGCAGTCAGATTCTTATCCACTGGACCACCAGGGAACCCCAGGAACTGTTATCGTGTTGTCAGTCCCCAGATTTGATGAAAAAGGAACTGGAGGCCAGGAGAGGTCAAGGGATTCACTTGAAGGGAGCAGCTTGGAGCAGAAACTGGTGAAGGGCCTTGAGTGCGGAGCTGTGAAGGGGTGGGGCCAGGAGGGTCCCCGCCCCTCAGGACCCAGCCTGGTCAGTCACCCTCAGCAGTGCTGGCCCAGGAGGCTCGCTGGGACAGGGCTGGGGGAGAACTCCGCCTCCCGTGACCTCTCTGCTGGACTCGGGGGTCTCCGCCTTGAGCGGAGGTGGGGGGCACAACAAGGACACAGGTGATGGGACCAAGTGTTCCTCGGAATGCAGCCGGTAGGGAATGCAGGAGCCTGTGAGTGGGCATGCCCAGGAGACTTCCCAAGAAGGTGCTTCCTGGATTCCTGCATCCTCCGGGTGCTGACCCGGGAGAGGGGGGCTGGGGATGAGTGTCCTGGGAAGGGAGAGCCTCAGTGCGCTCTGGTGGGAGGTGGGCACATGGCCCTAGGCTCCCAGGCCCTTCTGGGATGGGGGAAGGGAGCACAGAAGGACCCGGATGTCTCTGGGAACCTGGGCCCCTTTGTTGTGTTTCTGCCACCCCCTTCTGCCCCCTCTGTGACCAGGCTGCAGGCGCCCAAAAAGGTAGTAGGTGGTTCAAGGTTGGCAGAGGGACAGGGAAGCCGGGGCAGAACCCCGAAGTGGCCATCACAGCCCAGCCCATCTGCCTCCCTGGTGGTTGGGGGACTGAGAGGAGGACGGAGGCCTGCAGGAGGGGCCCGGAGAGGGCGGAGGAGCAGCCTGGTGCCGAGTGTTTTCCTGCCCCTGGGAGCTACTGTGACCAGGAGGAGGAGGATGTGGCCTGAGCCCAGTGTTTCCTGCCTGATAAGCCGGCCCCTCCCTGGGAGCCACAGCCAGGCTACCTTCGAGCCCAGAGCCCTGCCCAGGGAGGGGCTGGCCGAGGAGGAAAATCACTTCTCCAGATTAGCTAGCCCAGGCCGAGCCTTCCTCCCCCGCCCTATCCAGAAGCAGCCACAGGAAACGGGGTTGGGGCCAGCACGCCCAGAGGTCCCCACCTTCAGAGCACTCAGGCTCCAGGCCCAGGGACTCCGGCCTGTCTTGGGGCCTCAGAGGCCACGTCCCCCGAGAACGGACGCCTTCCTGCTCCAAAGTCAATCATCTCCAAGGAGGGCAGGGACTGCTGATCTTTTTATGTGTTTGTCAGATCTCGTGCCTGGGGTTCAGGCTGCAAAGCTGGTCCATTTCTTCAGCGTCAGTCCACACACCAGCCCCCTCCCACCTGGCCGCCATCTGAGGGCAGAGGGTGGACAGTGGTGGGCTTGGCAGGCCTGATGCCAGGATGGCGCAGAGGGAGGGGCCAGGGCTGCCCTGGGCCCCAGCTGCTGCCCTGCTCTGCCCGAATGGGCTGTGTGGCTGGAGTGAGAGCCCAACCTTCTCTGAGTCTTACTCCCTTCTAACTGGAAGGGTGAGGAGCAGCAGCCACACAGGAGCAGAGGGTCTTCCTCCCAGGACCTGGGGAGCCGCATGGGCAGTGACCACCCCCCTGAGAAGGGCTGGCTCTCAGAGAGCAGCCCATCCCCACTGAGGTAGGGAAGGAGGGCCTGGAGGGGCAGCGCCTGCTCGTTAATGTCTCCTTGAGCTGACTTGCCCTGCTCTGTTTTCTTCTCCCTTAGAGAATGTCCTCTCTGGTCTCGCTCCCATCTTCCTGTCCCTGGGCTCAGTCTCCTCCCTGGGAGCCAGGATACCTGGGACTCCAGGTTGGGGGCAAGGATTATGCCTAGGACCCCAAGACAGGCGAGAGGGGGCTTCTCAGAGACACCAGTCCTGGAGAGGGTAGGGGGCTGCTCAGACACACAGCCATCAATGGGGACCCCACCAGTACTGCAGGCTGCCCCCTGCCAACCCAGCAGCTGGCTTTCTCACAGGCCCCCTGCTCTGGGCACTCTGCCCCCAAACTGGGGTGCACCTCCTCACTCAAGCCCAGACCTGCTCCCCAGGCCCCAGATAAAGGCACCCTCTCCACCCTCATCAGGAAGCCAGTTCTTGGTAAAGACTTTAATGAAAGTGCACAAAGGGAGAATTTAATGCCCAGCACAGGTGAACATGCGCTTGCCTTGCAGAAAACATGTGCATTGGCGGACACCCTAGTGGGCACGTGCACGAGGAGACGTGGGCAGCATCTGCCCTTCACCCTTGGGGGCAGTGTCTACAAATGCTTCTGCATTTGGGGTCTCCCGTGACCACGGCAGCTATCCCGATGCAGGTATGGTTATACCCTTTCACAGGTGGAGCTGATGCTCAGGTGGGGCAAAGCAGGGCTGAGTCAGGTCCCGTCGCTGATAAGCAGAGATGGGGAACCCGCCGATGGAGCAGGAGACAAACGTGCCCTCCCTGGTTCCTGCCTCGGAGGATGGACTGTCTCTCGGCTGTGCCTGGGGTGAGAGTCCACCCACCACAGCTGACCCTGAACAGCTGGCGGGCGGCAGAGAAGAAGGTGGGGAATTCCCTGGGCTGCTAGTCTTCTCGCAGCCTGGCTGATGACGCAGGGCCATGCGAGCTGCCTGGGCTGTGCCGTCCCCTGATCTGGGGTCGCCTGGTCGTGGGAAGCCTGTAGATAGGAGAGGTGGGTGAAGGAAGGAAAACTGTTTTCTAAGCCTTTCCATTTCATGCTCTGCAGAGCTGGCTCAGCCGCTTGTCTGCTGTGTGACCTTGGGCAAGTTACTTTCCCTCTCTGGGCCTCTGTAAATTAGGAATCTGGACTTGAGAGTTTCTGGAGGCTAAAATACCCTGGTTCTCTGAACCTGTGAAAAGGAACAAGAAGAGGAATTGTTCCCCTCCTCTCTACTCCCGACCTCAGCCTGGGAGTGGTCTCTTGGGAGGTGGCAGTCATGGCGGGTCCCTGGATGGGGTCCCCCTGAGCTGCACACATCTGTGCTGGGAGTGTGGCTCCCACATTCAGGCCCTGAACACATCCCTCCTCATCATCCCTTCTTGCCTCAGCTGCCTTGCACTCTCGCCCAGCCTTGTCACCAGGCCACGGCCTAAGGCCCCCAGACGCCTGGCTGGGCCCCAGTTCTATGTGTCACCAGGCCTTGGCACCACCTCCTTGGAACTCTGCCTCACCTTGCCCAAGTCACCTGATCCGTCTACCTATCCACAGAGGGTGTTTGGCCTGACAAGATGAGGCAAGAGGCCTCTGCTGTCAGAGCCCAGCCTGGTAGGTCCTCACGTAACCCTGATACCCAGGAGCATCCCTCCCGTCAGGCGGGACCAAGTACGGGCTGCAACTGGGCCCTCTGTGGCTAAGGGGGACTCCAGGACTCCATCCTCCCAAGTCCACGAGTGCTGTTCACTCCCGGGCCTCCCCACAGTCACTTGACTGTGGTCCTGAGGCCAGCCAGAGGGGCCCATAACGTCTGCAAATGTCCCTTTGGGACAAGCTTCTGCCTGCCTGCTACCACCAGCAAGGTGAGGCCCGGACCTCTCTGAGGGATGCTCAGGCCCCGACCCAGCTGGCAGCCTCCTCTCCCCTGACTCACTGCCCACAGCGCGCCCTGTGTTCTGGGCACAGCAGATTTCCAAATGGGGTTTGTTTCCTCAGTCCCCCATGCCTTTGCTTAGGCTGTTCCCTCAGTCTGAAATGCCCTTCCCACATCTTCACTTGGTGGCCTCCTACTAAGGTCTCAGGACACAGCTCGGGTGTTTCTCCTCTCTTCCACGCACTCTCCACCCATCCGACCCACCTCCCCCAGCCCGCGTCCCCAGAGAGTGCGTGCATGTTCCCACCAGCCTCTCATGCGGCACCGAGCACGTGATAATGCAATCTGTTTTCCAGCCTGTGTCCTCCCACTAGTCTGGGAACAGATTTATCTGGGAAAGGCATCTTCTTTATCTCTGATTCCACGGGGCCTGCTCCATGCCAGGCACACAGTAGGTGCCCCGTCAGCGTCTGCTGGACCATAGAAGCTGCTCAGGGCTCGAACACTTCTGGTCCACCCTCTGCTCAGTGTTTGATCTTAGATGAGTCGCATTTTTCTCTGGGACTCAGTTTTTCTACTTGTAAATCGGTCAGTACTCGCTTATGTCAAGAGATTTCAGATTACGGTAATGAAAAATAGAAACTCAGGAGATGATCGATGGTGAGGTTTACATTCATGGTGCAGTCTCTCTCTCTTCTTTCTAAATTTGGCTGCGCTGGGTCTTCGCTGCTGTTGGGGCTTCCTGTAGCTGGGGTGCAGGGGGCTGCGCGTTGTGCTGGCCCCTCCTGCTGCAGAGCGCAGGCTTCACTGGTCGCAGCACGCAGGCTCACTGCTGCAGCGCGCAGGCTCACTGCTGTTGCACTATTGCAGTTATTGTGTGATGGGCTTTGTCACCCCTCAGCATGTGGGATCCCCCTGATCCAGGGATCGAACCTTTGTCCCCTGCACTGGCAGGCAGATTCTTATCCACTGTACCACCAGGGAAGTCCCACAATCACCTTTTGATGATCACTGGAAAATTTTAATTCTACACTGGCCGTCTGCCACCTTTTAGTCTGTGTCTCTACCCCACCCTTGGCCATCTGTCAGGAATGAAAGCTATTTGTAACGTCCCCACAGGAGCAGGTCAGGAAGAAAATCGGTGCTGCGTGTGGGGAGATGATACATACAGATATATATCACAGAAACTCATACATATACATGTATTACACACACATATGCATTTATTACACAGGCATATGTATTACAGACACATATACACCTGTACACACATATATTGCACATAGTCACTTATACATAAATACGTATTGCCCACATATACACACATATCATGACTTTCCAAGGCCTGATACAAAAGACTCTGGGACAGCTTATTCTCCCACCCCCGTGGGGCTGATCCAAGCAGCCGACTCTAATGACTCCTGTTGCTGTTGTTCAGTTGCTCAGTCGTGTCCAGCTGTTTGTGACCCCATGGACTGCAGCATGCTAGGCTTCCCTATCCCTCACTATCTCCCAGATTTTGTTCAAACTCATGTCTATTGAGTCGCTGATGCCATCCAACCATCTCATGCTCTGTCATCCCTTTCTCCTCCTGCTCTCAATCTTTCCCAACATCAGGGTCTTTTCCAGTGAGTCAGTTCTTCACATCAGGTGGCCACAGTATTAGAGCTTCAGCTTCAGCGGCAGTCCTTCCAATGAATATTCAGTGTTGATTTCTTTAGGATGGACTGGTTGGATCTCCCTGCAGTCCAAGGGACTCTCAAGAGTCTTCTCCAGCACCACAGTTCAAAAGCATCAACTCTGTGGTGCTCAGCCTTCAAAGTAAGGAGTTGGCTGCTAATTCTATAGTAATAAGGATGTAATTTTCTTTGGAAGTAAATTTAGCCCCTTGGTAAGTTATCTTTCCCAGGTCTAATTTTAAAAAATTTTATTATTTTTTGTTGTAGTCCTTCTAGACTTTTATCCCCCTAGGTTTATGTATGTGTTTACCCACGTATTTTTAAACTTTATTTTAGGATATTGGGATTACCTTGTTTTGTAGATTAACTTTTGTAAAAAGTGAAAATGTAGCCTGCATACATTTCTGCCGCAGTGCAGGCCTCTGAACAGGCGATGAACTCTGTTGTGGGCTCTTCTAGAAGTCACGTTTCCGATCCCCATGTTACGGAACCCCACAAATGCCCCACAGTTTGCTGAGGAAGCCTGAATTGCTGTAAATGAGGACCCACTTCCTTGACCAGAGAGTTGACCTGCCGGTCACACTGAGGAGGAAAGGTGTACAATCCCAATCTTTGGGGCACCTCAGCCTTCAGCGGGGCCCCTATGCAGAAGCCATCCCACCTCAGGACCCTCTCCCGAGCATGTTCCCATTGCCTGGAGTGTGTGGGGCTTTCTTGCTACAGAGATAAGGAGACACATGTTCACTTTCTCAGTGTGGGTTCTGGGACTTCCCCGGTGGTCCAGAGGTTAAGACTCTATGCTTCCAATGCAGGGGGTGTAGTTTCGATCCCTGGTCCAGGAACTAAGATCCCACATGCTGGGGAGCTAAATAAGTAAATGTGGGTTTCGTTCATCACTGAACGTCTGTTCTCAAATGACGTGTTCCCTGCTCCCCCGAGTCATCTGCCAGCCGGCTCTCAGGGGAAGGCCCCTAGGGCCCAGGTGCAGGCTGCAAGGATGCCCACTTGCAAGGCCAGGCTGGGCACCCAGAGGGAAGTGACTTGTCCGCGGCTGCACGGTGAGTCAGCAGCTTGGCCCGGCCGCCCTGAGTGCTGGGAACCAGCCCGGGGCCCAGCACGGCCGCCCGGCCTTGGACGTGCACCGTCTTGCTCAGGGCGGAAACCTCTCTTCCTGGGAAGGCCCAGGGGTGTCCAGGCATGGAGGTGCCTCCTCTGCTAGAAATGGCCCAGTGACTTTGGGGTGACCTTTTCCCGGGCATGTCCCCTTGGCCCAGCTGGGCTGTGACTGTGCAGGATGCCATCTTCCTGTCTCCCCAATGTCGGGGAACAGTGTGCCCAGAGGGCAGGGCTCCCCTCTTGTTGCCTGTGAGGCCTGGGGTGAGTCACTTCCTCCAGCCTCAGTTTCCTTAGCTGGAAGAACAGGGATCCTGAGGCCCCCTCACTGGGTGGGAGGGTGGATCGAGATGCCAGGTTCTCATCAAATGACTCAAAGGTAGTGCTTAAATACACGCTTTTCTTTTGGTTTCATCCTGTTACTGCCCATCTGGGGACACGACTCACACTGGGGGCCCTTTTCCACAGTCCCTCCCAACCCTGGTCTGCACCAATCTGGCCTGGTAGACAGTGCCTGAGTGCACAGCAATCAAAATACAATAGGGTCACTGTGCAAATGCAGCTTCAAGACAGGCTCCCTTATTTCCCTTTAAACTTGGACTCCAGGAGGCCCCCAGCAGCCCCCTATACACAGACTTCTGAGCTCCAGATTCCACCAGCCAGCCTTTCCTCCGACACCGCCACCTACCCTAACCATCACCCTCCTTCCAGCAGGAGCTCTTCCTCAAGCGCCACCTGTCCCTGAGGCCTCCCTTCTGGTGCCCTCCTGACCTGTGTGCCTGTGGGCTGTTACCCACTGTCACACAGCGCCCTATGGACAGGGTACCAACTCCTTGGGGCTCACCTCTAACTCCAGCCTCTGAGAGGGTGTGATGGCTGGTTTAGGGAGAAGAGTGGACGCTTAGGGTTAGGTGTGAGGGACCTAGGTTCGAAGCCAAGCAGGTCACTTATTAGCTTGGGAACAGTAGGTGAGTTCTCTGACTGCTCTGAACAGTGTTCTCATCTGTAAAATGAGGGTATTGAAATAAGGTGTCGGACACCTAGTAGTCACTCGGGCTTAAGTTAGAGATGACCTTCATTGTGCTATTTTTTGAAGTCTTCTCTGTGTCTCATTCATTCCAGGGGTTTCACAAATGTTCCTTGAATGGAGTAGCAGCCAGCATACTTGACTGGGTTGTGTGCCAGTGATGGTCACGAACATGGAACAAGCAAAGCTGTTCCTGGAGGCCTTTTTGGTTCCAGTCTGAGCTCCTTCCCCGGGTTGATACCCTCAGCCCTTTCACAGACTCCCTCCTGTGCTACACATTTGAAAAGTTTTCAATAGCTGTTCACAATAGATCTGAGTGTGGGATTTCTGGGGACAAAGACTTGATGGCAGGGAGAAGGCAGCCCTTCTGGCACCCTTCCACCCAGCATTCCAGGTATTTGAGCCCTGAGTTGGTGTCATCTCCGAAGACCACGATGGTGACCTTTGGCCATTCCCTTTCTCTCCCTGATACTCATTCTCCTCAGCTGTACTGCAAGGTGGCTAAAGTGGGTACCCCTAGGATCCCTTCATCTCTGCTATTCTACATCTCTGAGGTAAAAAAATTCCTCCTTATCTCAAATAAAAGTAGTATTTTATTATCAAATTTCAGATAGAATGACAGTAGTCATATGGATTGCAGGGGATAGTAATTGTTGAGTATTGGGTAGCATTAATTAATGAATTTGCTTCTGTAATTAACAATTTACTTAACTTCATTTATCCTGTGTTCTGTGTCAGTGTAGCTGATCAAAGTTGGTTAAGAATGCTTTGTCACTCCTTACCCTGAAAGGCATGTCTATTTTCCCACTCTCTTGATTCTGAGCTGGATCTAGCACTGGTTTGACCAATAGAACAATAGAGTACAGTTGAAGTGATGCTCTGCTTTGAGAGGATTGCCACCTTCTATTTCCTGCTGCTTGGAACCTGGTTGCCATGTTGTGAGGAAACCCAAGCAACCATCCATGAACACACATGGCAGGTCAGGGCTCCGAGTCAACAGTCTCAGCTGAGCCCCCAGCCAGCCACCAGCCCAGCATACCTGCTAGCCATGCAAGTCAAGCATCTTTGGAGTGACTCCTTTGGCTCAAGTTGAGCTATTTTACCTGATTCCCTGTGGAGCAGAGACAAGCGGTCCACATGAACCCTGCCCAAATAGAATGATCCTGATGGTTGTTATTTTTAGAGATGGTTGTTACCCAGCAATAGTCACAGAAACTTCAGAGATAGTGCTGGTATGCTGGAGGTGGTTCAGTTTCTCAGTCGTGTCTGACTCTTTGTGACCCCATGGACTGTAGCCCGCCAGGCTCCTCTGTGCATGGAATTCTCCAGGCAAGAATAATGGAGTGGGTAGCCATTTCATTCTCCAGGAATGCTGGTATATGGGAGCCCAAAGATAAATTCATGTCTTAGCCTACGTTTCTTTTAAAACCAGAACCTAAGACAAAGACTTGCTTGCAGCATATAGTTTCTTTGAGAAGTGACCTCAAAAAGCAGAAATGAAGCCCAAACAGGGAAGACAGAGGAGGGAAAGTCAATATTTAGGTGTGTCTCTGAGTTGTCTGCTGCTGCGGGCAACTAGTGCTTGATCCCGTGGGGCCTTCTGAGGCGCCCCATAGGTGGTGTCTCAGAATGGTCTGCCTGAGAGATGAAAGGAAGAAGCATTCAGCCACAGGCCCCCTCCCTCCACTGGCTGGAGTGTTCTATGGGGTCTTAGGCCCCTGCACTTCCAGGATGTGCATGGTTCCTGACAATGCCACAGGCAGGAAGCAGGGGACATTTGGCAAACACTGGAGTAAGGACTGGCAGCGTGGAATGGACAAAACTGGCATGGAGCAGTTACTGTAGGCTTGACTGGAATCTGAGCTGAGGCCCGGAGAATGGGAGGTGGCCCCACAAGAAACGTCTGGGATGACATGGCCCTTGGAGAAGCTGAACAGCTGGGGCCTTTCTTAGCGCATGCGCTGTGGCTGCTCCATGAAGTTGGCAGTTTGTCTCAGTTGCACCTGCAGGCTGGTGACAATTCTGGGCTTTGAGTCCCGGTCACCAGCAACCTCCTGGTTCAGAGTTTGAAAGCGAGTCTCCTCAGGACACTAAGACGTCCAGATGGCTTTGTCCTGGAGACAGTAGCTGCTGACCCACGTTCGTGCTTCTTGCCAAGAATCTTGAGCAGCGCTGCCCACCTTTCAGCAACAGCTCTATCCTTTTGCTCGGAGAGTTGCAAAGCTTTTGTTCACCTATCTGGCCTAAATTATTCACAAAAACGTTAGAGGCACTTGGAGTCTTCCAGAAGAAAACACCTAAGGCCTGTTTACAGAAGGGACTCTTTCTAGCTGTACCACTTCCTTTGCCCGGGGATCGTGGAGGTGGCATTTGCAGATTGTGCTGGAAATCTGAAATCCACAGGAAGGACAGCCTCCCAAGAAACTCTTCTGGAATGATGGTGCCTGGAGAATACTTTTTTTTTTCCAGTTGGAATATAGTTGCTTTACAATGTTGTGTTAGCTTCTGCAGTACCACAGTGTGAATCAGCCGTAAGTGTACAGAGGTCCCCTCCCTCCGGGCCCTCCCTCCCGCCCCTTACCCCACCCCTCAAGGTCATCACAGAGCACCCAGCTGAGCTTCCTGCACTGTACAGCAGCTTCCCACTAGCTATCTGTTTTACACATGGCATATATACATGTCAATAGTGTAGCAAGCTCAGAAAACTATGTCTCTGCTCTCGTTCTGCCTTGGAACCTAAGCTGCCAACTACACGGCCAAGTTCTCAGAAGACTGGAGTAGGCGGGATCCTCAGATGGTAAAGAACCCACCTGCCAATGCAGGACATATAAGAGACGCGGGTTTGATCCCTGGGTTGGGAAGATCCCCCGGAGGAGGGCGTGGCAGCCCACTCCAGTATTCTGGCCTGGAGAATCCCATGGACAGAAGAGCCTGGCGGGCTACAGTCCATGGAGTCACAAAGAGTCGGACACGACTGAGTGACTAACACTTTCACTTTCAGAAAGGTTACCAGGGTTTCCTTACTCCTCATTTCAAAAATGTGGGCACTGGGGATGGTCTCTGTTTCCTCAACCTTTGGAGCTGGTATGAAAGAACTTTACAGAAAATGTCAGAAAGTCCTAGGGTCCTTTGGAGGACATTTCAAAACTACCATTACAGGGATTTATAATAATAAAGCATCAATGGTTGACAGAAGTTTGGACTTAATGAATTTTATAGCAGAGATTACTGAATGAATAGGGTATGATGACACTGCTGTTGGGGTGAGTGTTTTCTGAAGAGGGAATGATAATGATGGATACAGTCAGGTGAGCATTGCTCAAATCGCCCATTTGACTTAAAAAAAGTCCAAGTTCCCATAGAAGAGACTATTCAGGTTCTGTCCCCCGGTCCCTGAATAGTCTTCCATCTAAGAGTGGATACTGTGGTCTGGCTCCGAGTCCAGAACAAAAAGTGTGGCTTAAACCCAGGAGCCATCACACATGCAGGCAGGGCGGTGGTCTTGGCTACAGGGATCCTGCCTTTTGAGACAGTAGAGAAGACAAAATTCTCTTCTAGAGGTTGGAGCTCCGGATGCATCTGTCATGACTTCACCACCCCCATTAGTCAAGTGACCTTGAGTAATCATTTCACCTGTGTGAGCCTCAGTTTCTTCATCTGTCATGGGAGAAGCATTCCCAGCCTTGCCAGCTTACTGTTGTCAATCAAGTAATGGGTGTGTGCTCCTTGGCTCAAACCACTGACAAGGTGGAGCTGCTTCCCAGGTGATTGGATTAAAGAGCAACCTCTCTTCTGCCTCTTCTGCTTCCCTTTACATGGTGTCTTCCTTCTCTCAGCCTGGAATCTTAGCTGCTAGAATATCAGTCTCCTAGAATCCTTATGGAGAAGGAAATGGCAACCCACTCCAGTGTTCTTGCCTGGAGAATCCCAGGGATGGGGGAGCCTGGTGGGCCGCCATCTATGGGGTTGCACAGAGTCAGACACAACTCAAGCGACTTAGCAGCAGCAGCAGCAGAATCCTTATACCCTCCCACCAAAAGGGAAGGAACCCAGACAGCTCTAAGTGGAAAAACACCTGAATCAATCAGCAGGGCTGGAGGTGTGGTAGGTGGGGTGATTATAGAGCATTTTGATTGGTCTAGCTTGGGACATGTGCCCATGCCTGGCCCAATCACTGTGGCCCAGCACACTGGTGTACTAGCACTGGTCCATGTGTGGAATGTGCTCTTCCTTTGGCCAGGCAGGGTGGCACTAAGGCTGAGAGCCCCCATCAGAACCCTTTGGTTGGCGCAGGCAGTGGAGACCAGTTTTTCAAAGAAGATGTTGTTGGTCTGCGCAGTCAAAACTGTCAGTGAGCACTGAGGTGCAGGCTACTTTGTAAGCCTTTGGGTGCCAGGCCCCTGTAATGTCAATATTTCTGTTGTTAGCCATGTACGTGAGTTTCTGTGAGCATGGCCAGGGACTGAGACCCTGCTCCAGTCTGAGTATCCTGGCCAAGAAGGTTGAGGACTTGATTTATCACCTATTAATGAAAATTCCATGTCTTATTGATAAAACAGTTCTCTCATTTAAAAACAGAGAACACTGCGTGAGTGCCTTTAAAGGACTTCTCCCATCATGGTTTTCTTTTTCTTCTCTATCCACACAGCCGTGTTTTGCTGAACTGGTGATTTTTGGCAATGCTCTCAGGTCTACACACATACAATGTGCCTGACACCGTGTGACGGTCTAAGAAGACATCACAGATGCACAATGGCTCCTGGCTCTCAAAGGAGTTGTAGGCTGGCAGGAGTTGCCAACGAGTACCAGGAGTGCAAAATGATGCAGAACAATGAGTGCTCAGGAGCTATTGGAGTGGAGGAGAGCAGGGAGGCTGAGGGACTCAGGATGTCTGGTCTGGGGAGAGGGAGGCCCCTGCTTGTGGACTTCTCCTCACCCACTGCCATTGCCAGGCCACTGATACTTGAAAGGCAGTAAAATGGGAAGGTGAAGAATATGATCTATGTCTAGACTCCTTGGTGTTTTTAGACCCTGCCCATCAGCTTTCTCATCTGTAAAATGGTGATGGTAATAATTGTACCCACTTCATAGGATTGTCATGAAAATAAAATGTTACTACACATCAAGTGTTTACAAGAGTACCTGGCACACAATATATGTTCACTCATGTAACTTGTCATCAGTTCAGTTCAGGCGCTCAGTCGTGTCTGTCTCTTTGCGACCCCATGAATCACAGCACGGCAGGCTTTCTGTCCATCAGCAACTCCCAGAGTTCACTCAGCCTCATGTCCATCGAGTTGGTGATGCCATCCAGCCATCTCATCCTCTGTTGTCCCCTTCTCCTCCTGCCCCCAATCCCTCCCAGCATCAGAGTCTTTTCCAATGAGTCAACTCTTCACATGAGGTGGCCAAAGTATTGGAGTTTCAGCTTTAGCATCAGTCCTTCCAGTGAACACCCAGGATTGATCTCCTTTAGAATGGACAGGCTGGATCTCCTTGTAGTCCAAGGGACTCTCAAGAGTCTTCTCCAACAGCACAGTTCAAAAGCATCAATTCTTCGGCGATCAGCTTTCTTCACAGTCCAACTCTCACATCCATACATGACCAGTGGAAAAACCATAGCCTTGACTAGACGGACCTTGGTTGGCAAAGGAATGTCTCTGCTTTTTAATATACTGTCTAGGTTGGTCATAACTTTCCTTCCAAGGAGTAAGCGTCTTTTAATTTCATGGCTGCAATCACCATCAGCAGTGATTTTTGAGCCCAGAAAAATGAAGTCTGACACTGTTTCCACTGTTTCCCCATCTATTTCCCAAGAAGTGATGGGACCAGATGCCATGATCTTTGTTTTCTGAATGTTGAGCTTCAAGCCAACTTTTTCACTCTCCTCTTTCCTCAAGAGGCTTTTGAGTTCCTCTTCACTTTCTGCCATAAGAGTGGTGTCATCTGCATATCTCAGGTTATTGATATTTCTCCCGGCAATCTTGATTCCAGCTTGTGCTTCTTCCAGCCCAGAGTTCCTCATGATGTACTCTGCATATAAGTTAAATAAGCAGGGTGACAATATACAGCCTCGACATACTCCTTTTCCTATTTGGAACCAGTCTGTTGTTCCATGTCCAGTTCTGACTGTTGCTTCCTGACCTGCATATAGGTTTCTCAAGAGGCAGGTCAGGCGGCCTGGTATTCCCATCTCTTTCAGAATTTTCCACAGTTTATTGTGATCCACACAGTCAAAGGCTTTGGCATAGTCAATAAAGCAGAAATAGATGTTTTTCTGGAACTCTCTTGCTATTTCCATGATCCAGTGGATGTTGGCAATTTGATCTCTGGTTCCTCTGCCTTTTCTAAAACCAGCTTGAAATGATAGGGTACTAAAAGAGGAACTCCCCAGGTTGGTAGGTGCCCAATATGCTACTGGAGATCAGTGGAGAAATAATTCCAGAAAGAATGAAGGGATGGAGCCAAAGCAAAAACAATACCCAGTTGTGGATGTGACTGGTGATAGAAGCAATGTCCAGTGCTGTAAAGAGCAATATTGCATAGGAACCTGGAATGTTAGGTCCATGCATCAAGGCAAATTGGAAATGGTCAAACAGGAAAAGGCAGGAGTGAACGTTGACATTCAAGGAATCAATGAACTAAAATGGATTGGAATGGGTGAATTTAACTCAGATGACCATTATATCTACTACTGTGCGCAGGAATCCCTTTGAAGAAATGGAGTAGCCATCATGGTCAGCAAAAGAGTCCGAAATGCAGTACTTGGATGCAATCTCAAAAACGACAGGATGATCTCTGTTCGTTTCCAAGGCAAACCAATCCAAGCCTAAGCCCCAAGCAGTAACGCTGAAGAAGCTGAAGTTGAACGGTTCTATGAAGACCTACAAGACCTTTTAGAGCTAACACCCAAAAAAGATGTCCTTTTCATTATAGGGGACTGGAATGCAAAAGTAGGAAGTCAAGAAACACCTGGAGTAACAGGCAAATTTGGCCTTGGAGCACGGAATGAAGCAGGGCAAAGGCTAATAGAGTTTTGCCAAGAGAACGCACTGGTCATAGCAAACACCCTCTTCCAACAACACAAGAGAAGACTCTACACATGGACATCACCAGATGGTCAACACTGAAATCAGATTGATTATATTCTTTGCAGCCAAAGATGGAGAAGCTCTATACAGTTAGCAAAAACAAGACCAGGAGCTGACTGTGGCTCAGATCATGAACTCCTTATTGCCCAATTCAGACTTAAATTGAAGAAAGTAGGGAAAACCACTAGACCATTCAGATATGACCTAAATCAAATCCCTTATGATTATACAGTGGAAGTGAGAAATAGATTTAAGGGACTAAATAGATAGATAGAGTGCCTGATGAACTCTGGACGGAGGTTCGTGACATTGTACAGGAGACAGGGACCAAGACCATCCCCATGGAAAAGAAATGCAAAAAAGCAAAATGGCTGTCTGGAGAGACCTTACAAATAGCTGTGAAAAGAAGAGAAGCAAAAAGCAAAGGAGAAAAGGAAAGATATACCCATCTGAATGCAGAGTTCCAAAGAATAACTAGGAGAGATAAGCCTTTCTCAGCAATCAATGCAAAGAAATAGAGGAAAACAACAGAATGGGAAAGATTAGAGATCTCTTCAAGAAAATCAGAGATACCAAGGGAACATTTCATGCAAAGATGGGCTTGATAAAGGACAGAAATGGTATGGACCTAAGAGAAGCAGAAGATATTAAGAAGAGGTGGCAAGAATACACAGAAGAACTGTACAAAAAAGATCTTCACGACCCAGATAATCACGATGGTGTGATCACTCACTTAGAGCCAGACATCCTGGAATGTGAAGTCAAGTGTGTCTTAGAAAGCATCACTATGAACAAAGCTAGTGGAGGTGATGGAATTCCAGTTGAGCTATTTCAAATCCTGAAAGATGATGCTGTGAAAGTGCTGCACTCAATATGCCAGCAGATTTGGAAAACTCAGCAGTGGCCACAGGACTGGAAAAGGTCAGTTTTCATCCCAATCCCAAAGAAAGGCAATGCCAAAGAATGCTCAAACTACCTTACAATTGCACTCATCTCACACGCTAGTAAAGTCATGCTCAAAATTCTCCAAGCCAGGCTTCAGCAATACGTGAACTTCTCATCATGTTACGTCAAATATTTGCTTGTTAATTCATTGACTTTCTCTTGTCCCACCAGATTATAAACTTCATGAGCAGGGGCTCTTTTCTTACTGTTTGGTGCAGTATTCTCAAGGCTCAATAGTTGCTAGCACACAGTAGGTACTTACTAAGTATTTGTGTACTACATGTCTGATAGTTAATATTATACTTGGCTTGAATTATTTTAGTAGCTTCCTTCCTTGTCCCCCCTCTTCCAGCCTCTATATCCCTCCAATCATTTTGCTTTTACTCAAGAGGTCAGGGTTTTGGTTTATTAAGCCTTCACCTGATTGGACAAGGCCCACCCACATTAGGGAAGGCAATCTGCTTTACTCCATCTACAGATTCAAATGTTCAGTTCAGTTCAGTTGCTCAGTCATGTCCGACTCTTTGCCACCCCATGAATCACAGCACGCCAGGCCTCCCTGTCCATCACCAACTCCTGGAGTTCACTCAGACTCATGTCCATCGAGTTCGTGATGCCATCCAGCCATCTCATTCTCTGTCGTCCCCTTCTCCTCTTGCCCCCAATCCCTCCCAGCATCAGAGTCTTTTCCAGTGAGTCAACTCGTCGCATGAGGTGGCCAAAGTATTGCAGTTTCAGCTTTAGCATCAGTCCTTCCAATGAACACCCAGGATTGATCTCCTTTAGAATGGACTGGTGGGATTTCCTTGCAGTCCAAGGGACTCTCAAGAGTCTTCTCCAACACCACAGTTCAAAAGCATTAATTCGTCTGTGCTCGGCTTTCTTCACAATCCAACTCTCGCATCCATACATGACCACTGGAAAAACCATAGCATTGACTAGACAGACCTTTGTTGGCAAAGTAATGTCTCTACTTTTTAATATACTGTGTAGGTTGGTCATAACTTTCCTTCCAAGGAGTAAGCGTCTTTTAATTTCATGGCTGCAATCAGCATCCGCAGTGATTTTGGAGGCCCCAAAAATGAAGTCTAACACTATTTCCACTGTTTTCCCATCTATTTCCCATGAAGTGATGGGACCAGATGCCATGATCTTTGTTTTCTGAATGTTGAGCTTCAAGCCAACCTTTTCACTCTCCTCTTTCACTTTCCTCAAGAGACTTTTGAGTTCCTCTTCACTTTCTGCCATAAGGGTGGTGTCATCTGCATATCTCAGGTTATTGATATTTCTCCCGGCAATCTTGATTCCAGCTTGTGCTTCTTCCAGCCCAGCATTCCTCATGTTAATCTCATCCAAAAAACACCCTGTCAGAAACATGCAGAATAATGTTTGGCCAGGACTTTAGATGGTCTTTTGAGTTACAGGCTGATGATCCTGGAGCTGATTTTTGTCTTGCTTTCAGTAACACCAGTATGATTCTCAGGGTGGTTGGTAAATGCTGAGAACCATTTGCATTAACGTTTTTGAAAAAGAGGAAGTCTCAATCCTTACATGTTCATAACTCACGCACTTTCTTGTTGAACTCGTTGCTGCTAAAGGTGTATTGGGAAATGAAAATGCAGTTGCAATCACCAAGATAAATAGTTGCAGGTTTACACCCTCCAGTAAGCGGCAAAGTTGCTGCAGCAAGTCTACTCCAGCTGCTGCCTCTGAGCCCTTCAATAAGATTCCCACCTTCACGGTCCTGCACGTCATGAACATACCCTTTGCCTGCCACTCCCGCTTCCCCACTGCCCTTCCGGTGGCCAGGTGGCCTCGAGACTCTTACAGGCCAGGCACCACCGGCTGGAGCAGCAGCAGTCCATCCCTTTGCCCACCCCAGAGCAGGAGTCAGTCAGCTCTCCTGAGTTGCTTGTACCCACCAGAATTCCAGCATCCCAGGAAGAGTCGCACATGCTGTCTTTGAGAGGGTTACACCAAGGCAGGAAAAGCTTGAGAAGGAGACAGAGGTCAAGCCTTGTCATCTTCCGGTTTTAGCCTCAAGTTTACTGAAAACTCACTGCTCGTGTGACTCACAAACCAGGAAGCTGGCAGGAGCTGGAAGTCCAAGTGGAGGGGTGTCAGTCCTGTCCTGGCTTCTTGCAGAGAGATTCTGAATAACACTCCACTGAACAATGACACACGGGGCAGGACTCCGGGACAATAAAAGTCAACCAGGGCTGTCCCAGACGAACCGGAGCGGACGGCCACCGCACCTCTGGAGTGCTTTGCTCTTGGGCTCTCAGGGGGTGATTAGTCTCTCTCTGAGGGTGTTAGTGTGGGAGTGGGCCTTCCACCCTGGCCAGCAGGTCTCCCACTTGACAGGAGGGAGCGCTGGGCTCAGAGAGGGAAGGGACATGAACAAGGTCACAGATGCCAACAGTGCTGGCTGCAACGCCGGGTCTCTGGCCTCCAGGATGGTGCCCGTTCCCCTGTCTCAGGCTAAACAAGATGGATGCTCACAGAAGGAATCGTTTTCCAGAGGTGTGGGCTCTGCACCCTCCAGCAGGAAAGCTGGTGGGTGCAGCAGCCTGTGCATGGTAGATCCTCAGAGAGGAAGGGGTCCCAGCACCTGTTCCCCGACAGTGCTGCAAGTCTTCCCTGGGGGACAGGACCACCCTCCCTCTTACCTGTTGAGACCTTCTTGGGGCTGTTGTGTTGTTCATGTCTGTTGTCTGAGGTCAGACTTAGTCACCAGTGGTGTCTGACTGTCCTCATGAGACAGCCCTCTCCCACCCTGCAGGGAAAATCTATTTGGATTGGATTTTCAGGAGGCGAAAGACGGGGTCCGGCAAGAAGATACAGAGCATGCAATCAGTGTTGTGTCTTCCCTGTCCCTACCGCCTTCACCCACATAACATGAAACAGACATTCAACGAGTACCACAGCCAGGACTTCTGTGTGTTTCTTTTAATCACTAGAAACCTCTGACCTATTGGGTGCCGAGCGCATCACATAACCCTTTCATAATTGAAAATGGCTCTTCCTCAATCAGAGTCTTCAGACCTCAGACGTCAGGGGCCTTCTACTTCTTTGCTTTTGCTTTCTTCCCTTTGTTGGTTTTGGACAACGTAAGAGCTCTGTCTGGGCTTGACTGACCGGCAATGGGGACCAAGGGAGGGATGGGAGCATTGAGGTTTAGAGTCTTCTTCTGAAGTTTCAGGTCTAAAATATCAAAAGTTATCTGTATCTCATACTGCAGCAGCTCCTTGAGGCACTCTATCTGGATGTGAATGGCCTCATTGATGAGTTTCTCTAGCTCCTGCAAGAAACAGAACGTGGCTGGTGAACAGGGCCTGGGGAAAGCCGAGGCCACCTGCAGGCAGAGTCCCACCACAGGTGCCACTTCTCAACCCAGCTGCCTCCTTTCTCAGTGTGCTGGGATCTTCCATCCCCTGCTCCCCAGACTTACTCTCTATCCATCTCCACCCTACTCTATGCCCTGGGAGGCTGACTTTTAAGAGCTGCATCAACCAGCTCCCTTGACCTGTCGCTAGCGACGGTTCAGCCAGTGGGAGGCCCCGGCAGAAGATCGGAGGGCGGGGAGAGGATGAAACCTCCATGGCCCTTCCTTCATCCCCCAGGCCTCCGTGAATGCCAGCTCTGCAGGCAGACAGGGCACTGCGGGAGTCTTTGGTGGTTTGGAACCTGGGGGTTCCTTTGGTGGAATCTGTGCTAGAAAGAACTTGGACTTTGGGGTCAGCCAGGCCTCAGTCCAAATGTAAACTCGACCACATGCCAGCTCAGGGACCTTGGGCAAATCAGTTAAACCCTCTGAGCCTCAGCCATCTCATCACTAAAATGGGGACAGGGATTGCACATCTGAGGGATGTTTCATGAAATGTGTACAAAACCTGTCCCCTCCTGAGCCCCCCCAGGGGTGAGGACCCCAGGGTCCTGCCCGCAGGTCCTCTTGGCGGGAAGGGATGCAGGCAAGCCTCCCCCTGCCCCACAGGCCCCTCTCACTTCTCTTTTCAGAGGCTGGCGCTGCCGCCCAGGCAGCTCGGAGAACGTCTTCTGCAGCAGGTGCTCCTGCTCTAGGCGCAGGGCCCCCTTCAGCAGCAGCATGTCGGTCCGCTTCTGCACCTCGACCGTGCTCAGCTCCTCCAGCTGCTGCTCGTGCTTCCAGACTTCCCGGTCCTTGCCCTCGACCAGTGGGAGTGGCTGGGGTGGCGTGCACACCTCCAGGTCAGTAACAGTCAGGTTGACATCCTGGTCCTGGCCCAGGACGTACTGGTAGAGTTTGTAGTGGCGGATGAAGGTGTTGTGGAAATAGTCGCACAGGGCCAGCAGGTGGGTGGTGTTGAACTGCCTCTGGTAATCTCTGAGCTTGTTCTCCAGGATTGTCACGGCCTCAGTGATGGAGCAACCTGTGGGCACAGAAGGGCCGGGTAGCAAGTATGAACCAGACCAAAGTAAGGGATGGCTGATCAATATGTGCTGACCCCAGAGCCCATGTCCTACCAACTGTTGTATGTCACCATTTTTTAGGTCGAGAAAGCCGTGGAGTGTATCATGTTTCCCTTTTACCCTTGGCTCCTGGGAAGCTCAGGGGCAATTTTATGCAATAACTTACATTTATCCTACTTTTTTCTTATATGATTATCCCACTCCTTGCCTATATTTTGACATTTAGCTCTTGTTTTGAAGGCTTATTTCAGCTGTGCTTTATGCTGTTTCCACTTTAGACTCTTCAGGAAGGAGGTGAGGGTATAAAAGGGATTGATTCTGATATGAGTGGGGCGTGAGATGGTTGCAGAGACAGAGACATTATACTGTCCACTTGGGTCACTGCCTTAGGCAATATTGTTTAGACCATGTAGAGATCAGCTCTGAGAGTAGCACTGGGCAATGCTCCTTGGAGAATAAACCATCTTCTCCCATCTTCTTCCTTTCACATCTCTCTTTAATTTGTTTACTTTTCAGCCACACTGTGTGGCATACAGGATCTTAGTTCCCTGACCAGGGATCGAACTCATGCCCCCTGCAACGGAAGTACAGATTTTTAACCACTGGGCCACCAGAGAAGTCCACCTTTCACGCTTCTTGCTCGCAGCTCCATCAGAGCCTGAGGGTAAGAGTGTGGTCAGGAGGGCAGGACTCTCCCCAGCATATGATTGCATCTCAAGACAGAGGGAGTTCAGTAAAGGGTCTTGCTGAGTGAGCTGTGTGCCCTGTGGACAGATCTCTGGCAGGGAGAGGACAGGACAAGTGACAGAGGAAGACCCTGGACCCTCACACAGGTGCCACCCCCAGGGGCACAGTGAACTCAGCCGTGTCTCTCTTGTCCCCTGACTCAGTGTCTGCTCTGTAGGACAAGAGCTTGGGCACAGACGGGGGACTCCACAGCTCCCCCTGTGTAGACCGAGACCAGCTGCCGCACACAGGGAGCCTGGCTTTTCTCCTGGGGTGGGGGCCAGCCTGCCTGCGGAGCCCCCCGCCTGGTGACCACCCTCTTCAGGGCCCTGCCAGAGTGCCTTTAGGAGGGGCTGTCTCTGCCCGGCCCATAGGGCTGTTTTTCAAGCCCTCCCCACCCGCTGATTCTGCCTTCACTTTGACTCCTCAGTCTTGGCTCTGCATGGGTGTTTTTATCCTAACTCTCCCCAGAGTCTGAGAGAGCAGGGCTTACAGAAATATTAGCACATGGAGCACTGCTCCACCTTAAGCCTCAGTAGAAAGTGCTGTGAAGTGTCTCAGGATTTAGGCTTCAGTCTCCCAGGGGAGATCAAACCCAGCTATCCTAAAGGAAATCAACCCTGAATATTCATTGAAAAGACTGTTGCTGAAGCTGAAGCTCCAATACTTTGGCCACCTGACATGAAGAGCTAACTCATTGGAAAAGACCCTGATGCTAGGAAAAATTGAGGGCAGAAGGAGAAGAGGGTGACAGATGATGAGATGGTTGGATGGCATCACTCATTCAATGGAGATGAATTTGTGTAAACTCCGAGAGATGGAGGAGGACAGGGAAGCCGAGTGTGCTCCAGTCCATGGGGTCAGAGTCAGACACAACAGAGCGACGGAACAACAGCACCTCCTGGGGGAAGGGAGAGGGGAGCCCCTCTGTCGTGCATTAAAGGTCAGCGGGCTGTGCTTTCCCTTCCTTTCAAGGCAAGTCAGCGACTCCAAGGTCCAAGACAGCACCCTGTCTCAGGATGGGGTACAGGAAGGTGCTGGGCCTGGATGACGGACACAACTCTGTCTCCTCCTAGCTCTGACTCTTGGACCACCGTTCCCTCAAGTGTAAAGTGGGGAATAGTCATGTTTGCTTCAGAGGATCGTTAGGCGGATCAAATGGGATGGTGCGTCCAAGTGCCTTATACAGAGCCCACTGCAAGCCAGGAGTCAATGAATGCTGCAGGAAAAGAAGTGCTTGTTTCTGCACTGTGAGGAAGCTCTCCAGGCCACCTCTTTGCATCTCACCCATCCATCCTTGTCTCCGTCCATCTATCCATCGTCCGAATATTCACTCGCCGTCCACTCATCCGCCGTCCATTCGCTCATTATCCATCCATCCATCTCTCCACCCAGCCATCTTCCCGTCCATGCGTGTGCATCCATCTGTTCATCCGTCCACGGTTAATTTGTCAAGCTGTTACGAGGGCCTATTAATTACTAGGCATTATGCTAAGCTCTAGCAGCATTATGATGTGTCTTATTAGACACGTCTCTTGCCTTCAGAGTTCTCACAGGAGAGATACACAAGCCGATGTTGACACACGTGTAACGAATCAGGTGACGGGGAATGCTCAGTTGAGGATACGGAGAATATGACACAGGTGGGACGTACCTCTGCTGGAGAAGACGAGGCATAGGCGACCTCTCAGAGGCTGAGTGGGACTGAGCCAGGAAAGAGTGTGGGGGAGGCACGGCATGGGTGCGGCCTGAGCGCGATCCGAGGGGCAAGGAGCCACATGGCACGGGTGGGAAACACGACTGAGTCTGTTGTCGTTGGCACCTATCGGTGGAGGCAGAAAGCAGCATGTTGAGGGGAGAGGTGGGAGGAAGGCAGATGCGAGGGCCTTGAGTGTTGTGTTAGAAGCCAGGGCTTTGTACTCCAGGCAGCCCCGGGCCTGCCCAGGGAGACTGTGGTCATGTGGTGGCCGGCGGGGAGACTTCGGCCCAGTCCAGACAGGAGCCACGTGGCCTGAGAGTGCCAGGTCAGCAGGCGCGGGCAGCAAGGGCAGATT
Organism: Moschus berezovskii; assembly: GCF_049115385.1. Classification (NCBI taxonomy): domain Eukaryota; kingdom Metazoa; phylum Chordata; class Mammalia; order Artiodactyla; family Moschidae; genus Moschus; species Moschus berezovskii. Next base: position 13,845,403 of record NC_142466.1, read on the forward strand.
GGAGCGGTAGGACCGATGGTCGGGGGTAGAGGGGGATAGAGGCCTGCCTGACTCACAGCCGTTTCCTGGGGACCCTTAAGGAGCAGGAGGGCCACCAAGAGAATATGACACAGGTGGGACGTACCTCTGTTGTGACCCCTGCCCTCAGAGAGCTTCCAGTCTGGGGAGGAGGAGGCAGCTGGACAGATGACATCCCCTCCTTTTTTCTCAGCCCCCAGCTCAGCGCTCTGTGCTCAGTGAGGGCCAATACATATCTGGTGAGTAAATGGACAGATTGCAACATGTGAAGGGTAGTAATGGAGCTGTTCATTTATCCCTTCAACAAGTACTCATTAGGGGCCTTCCTTCTGTGGGTCAAGAACTCATCTGTTGTCCAGGAAGGCGGTGAAGTGCTGGGGGCAACACACATGGTATAATCCTGCTCGGGGCTACTGAGCACTGGGTGGGCACCCCGAAGAAAGAAGGGACCTTCTCAAGGAAGTCAGGGAGCAGGTCCCTGAGCAAGTGGGGAAGGAGCTGGGATGGGCTGTGTCAGAGGGAATCGCTGAGCAAAGAAAGGTGGGAAAGGAGGAACCAGACAGGGGAAGCAGCGTCTACAGAGGCCCCATGGTTGGAGAAAACGTGGCTCATTTGAGGCATGGAGATGCTGGGGACTGGGGGCCAGTAGGCCAGAGAGCAGCCAGTGGGACCCCTGGTTCTCACAGAGGTCTCCTAGACCACCCAGCCCACATCCCTTATCAACTGGTTACCTTGCTGTATTAAGCAAAAGTTGAAAGTTAAATTTACTGAAAATAATTTTAAGGAATTAATTTTGCCCATTGTTTTCCCAGGAAAATGACAGTTTTGAATGGCATTTTAAGAATTGTTTGCATTGCTCTTGTCATGATATATTTATATAAATTGTTTCTTTGCTTTTATAATTTGACAATTACAAATTAGGTACATAAATAAGCCACATTAAAAGTTACTCAGAAAGTCCAGTTAAGTTTGATGTTAATAGTTTTTCAATTTTTAATTTAATTTTAAAATGTTGTTTACTCATCTTTAACCTTGCATTGCATATAAAGAGTAATCTCTGTAATGTATAAGGCAGATATACATATAGTATATAATCAGACATACAGAATACCTATGTTGTTGAAATTTGATGAGGTTGGGCAATTAGGGAAAAAAACCTCTAAAACGGCTTCTCAAAAGGCTCTAGCAATCCCACTTCAGAGTATACATCAAAAGAAATGAAACTAGGATCTTGAAGCTATGTACCCCCATGTAATTCACAAGAGCCAAGGTATGGAAACAGCCTGTGTCGGGTCAGGTCTGTTGATGGATGGTTAAATAAACTGTGATACACACACACAAAGAAATACTATTCAGCCTTCAGTTCAGTTCAGTTCAGTTCAGTCACTCAGTCGTGTCCAACTCTTTGCAACCCCATGAATCACAGCGCACCAGGCCTCCCTGTCCATCACCAACTCCCGGAGTTCACTCAAACTCATGTCCATCGAGTCAGTGATGCCATCCAGCCATCTCATTCTCTGTTGTCCCCTTCTCCTCCTGCCCCCAATCCCTCCCAGGATCAAAGTCTTTTCCAGTGAGTCAACTCTTCACATGAGGTGGCCAAAGTATTGGAGCTTCAGCTTCAGCCCTTCCGATGAACAGTCAGGACTGATCTCCTTTAGGATGGATTGGTTGGATCTCCTTGCAGACCAAGGGACTCTCAGGAGTCTTCTCCAACACCACAGTTCAAAAGCATCAATTCTTCAGCGATCAGCTTTCTTCACAGTCCAACTCTCACATCCATACGTGACCACTGGAAAAACCATAGCCTTGACTAGATGGACCTTTGTTGGCAAAGTAATGTCTCTGCTTTTTAATATGCTATCTAGGTTGGTCATAACTTTCCTTCCAAGGAGTAAGTGTCTTTTAATTTCATGGCTGCAATCACCATCTGCAGTGATTTAAAGAAGGAAATCCTGTCATTTGCAACAGCATGGATGGACCTGAAGGACATTACGCTAAATGAAATAAGCAAGACACAGAAGGACAAATACTGTGTGGTTTCATTCAGATTTGGAATAGAAAAAGGTGGAACTCGCAGACGCAAAGGGGAAGCGCGGAGCTGTGAGTCAAGGACAGGGCTTCAGTTATACAGGACGAGTGCGCACTGGAGATGGACCGCAGGGACGTCCCCGCAGCTAACGACGCTGCTCTGTGCATTTGAAATGTGCTGCAAGAGTGCATCTTGAGTGTTCTCACTACAAACTGAAGTGGTGACTCTGTGAGTTAGTGGACGAGGAGATCATGGGGTGCAACTTCAGCACTTATTTCTCAATTATTGATAAATTGATACATTTTATTTTTCAGGAGACTCAGGTTCGATCCCTGGGTGGGGAAGATCCCCTGGAGAAGGAAATAGCAACCCACTGCAGTATTCTTGCCTGGAGAATCCCATGGACAGAGGAGCCTGGAGAGCTACACTCCATGAGGGTCGCAAAAGAGTAGGATATGACTTAGCAACTAAACAACAAACAACCACCCAGGAAAATAAATAAATACAACAGCTTCTCAGGGAAATGATAGTGATAAAACTACATGGGTGAAGACACAACTCCGGCAGCTCCAGAGCAACGCCCTTCCTCCTGTTTCTAACTGAGCCTCATAGCTTCCCACCTGTGTCACCGAGACCAGTGACCCATGCCTTCCTTGGACTGTTTCCTGTGCTGGGAAATAAGCTGGCTGCTGATCCTTGGGTCCCCTTCACCCCTGAACCTATGCCCCAGGGACCAACGGGAGCCCAGGGTTCCATCACCACCCAGAGCTTTCTAAAAATACAGCACCCCCCCCCCATATACACATACTCCCAACCATCTCAGAAAAAGAACCACTGACTCCAGGATAGGGTCTGGCTTGAGAACTGCTGCCTGACTTCCATCAGAGTTATGAGGCAGATTGACCCAGAGAACTCAGACTTTCATACCCAGGGGCCATCACAAATTGACCAAATGGTAGAAGGATGGAGCCAAAGCCCCATAACACTCTTCTCTGCCAAGAGACTGTGACACCTGGCAGCCTGGTCTCTTCCTGCAAAGACATGAGCTTTGCACTGCTCGGATTCGGTGGGTATTTGTTCTACTCTTTTTTGCTTTTGTGGAGGGATGGACATAAAATGACAGTCTCTGGTTTAATTCTTTTTTGATTTTTTGACGATACTGCACAGCATGTGGGATCTTAGTTCCCCAACCAGATATCAAACCTGTGCTCCTTGAAGTGGGAGTGTGGTGTCTTAACCAATGGACTGCCAGAATGGAGTCCCTGTCCTTTTCTTATGACACTTGTGTACACGACATAATGACAAAGCAAGAACTGAGGATTCCTCCAAAAGCAACATGCGAGCAGGTGCCCAGGCTTAGGGCAAAACCAGGCACCAGGAGGAGAGAACACGGGGGAAATGTCCTGACCCAGGATGCTGAGGGTAGGAGCAGGGGAAGCTTTCCTGCAGGGAGGATGTGGAGTCCCATGTGGGACAATGAGGAGGGGTTTGGCAGGAGTCGGTGGGAATAGGCAGTCCTGACGGAGGGTCAGCAAAGGCAGAGACCAGAGGCAAGTGGAGTGCGCTCTGGACGCGTAAAGGGACCACACCTGGTTGGAGTTTCTGGGAGGCAAAACTGAAGTTTGAGGGCCTGGGCTTGGGGACAGAGGGCTTGAAGGCTTCAGTCTGCAGAGGGCAAGCTGTGTAGATCACGTGAGAGCACTGGATTTCATCACAGAATCTGGGCTCTTGAACTGGAATTCACGAAATGCGAGGACATCCAAGGAAGGATCTCAGGTCTGAGCGGGCCCCAGAATTGCATCTGGAATTTTGCATGCACTTTTTTTTTTTTTTCTGGGGAGAGTGTCCATAGAGAGAATCGTTAAATTCGTAAAGGAAAGGTTAAGAATCTCAGCTGAGAGCCCTGGGCCACTCAGAGGCCTTAAGTTGAGAAGTGAGATGCTGGGAGGGTATTTCCGAAGGATGGTGTGTGGAGGACGATGGAGAAAGCCCACAAACGTGTCCCCGAGGGCAGGTAGCAGTGTGAGGGCGTTGGCTTCTGATGCTCAAAGCTGGACTTCAGGCCTGTGTGGAAGCCCCTGTGTGTGGACTGGGGAGGTGAATTATGGAAGTTTCTCTGGGCTTTGCAGAACTGAACTTGCCGGAGGGTGCTCTGCTCTCCTCCCGTCTGGCCGGGCAGCACCTGCGTGGAGCTGGGTCACCCGCACACTCCAGATGTGGGCAGCCATCACTGTCCTATTTGGCCAGGCCAGCAGCCAAGCACAGAGCCCAGGTTTGAAGTGAAAAGTCCTCAGTCCCCGTCGTGCTAGCACCCACGGGCGTCCCAGCTGCCTGTCATCCTGGCAGATGCCCTCCTACAGGCTTGGTCATGACCTCAGCCATCAAACACAAGTGTGGACCTTGTCCTGGGCGGAATTCTAACTTTCAGCCCCGAGACACTCTTTGGACCAGTTCTGGTTTTTAGCAGAGGTTGTCCAAATCTGGCTTACGAGACACGCTTGCCCCCTAGACCACCCTCCGTTTTGTCTCAAGCTGAGAAGCCCCTGATGACTCAGAAAGCTAAGGATTAAGTCTCCAGGAGAAGCCTCTGCTGCCAGGCAGCCAGATCTGTCCTTGCAAGTTGCTCTTCAATTACAGGGAGTGGCTGGCTTCATTTGCATTGGCTGCTGGGAACTTCCTGAAGACGGTCCCCAAGGGCCTGGAGGCCAGCACCTGCACGGAGCTGGTGGGAGTAGGGAGGGGAGCTTGGGGAGAGTGTGGGTGGGATGACGCCTAGATGCTCCAGAATCAGGGCAAAGGGGCACGGGGCCTGGACCAGGCGGGCTGGGCCCCCTCCCTGCCTCCCATCCAGACTGTAGGACCTGGGGCTGGGACCTGGGGCTGGCAAGGGGGAGCACATGCAAGGGGAGTGGTTGGGAAAGGAGAAGAGGGGCTGCTCCTTTTGAGTGGGCATGAGGGGGAGAATCCAGGTGCCACTGGTGGCCCCTGACAAACCAGTTTGGTTGCCCCCGCCTTGGCTGCGAGGGGAGGAAACCCGTCAGGCTGAAGCCTGACCTGGCTTACAGTTCCCAGTACCTGAGCTCCTGCCAGGGCAGCCTGGGACGGTGGGAAAGCGGAGGAAAGCCAGGACCCTCCACCCCACCCCCATTCGGGGTCCTGAATGCTGCCCCCGATGACCCCCTTTCTGCCCTTGAAAAGGTTCTGCCAAACTCATCCACCCCAGCGTGCTGGTGCCAGCTCAGAAGAGGGTGTGTGTTTTCTTTGGGGCAAGAGAGGGCTCTTGTTCAGGGAGTTCCCTTTGTTGGCCTGCATGCCCTGGGTCATCAGAGGCTCTGCCCAAGGCCTCCCGGCAAGGTGAGCAGGTGTAACCACCATCCCCACTTTACCTGCGAGAGAAACGGTGGCTCCAAGAGGTCAAGGGGTTGCTGCAGGGCAACAGGTGGCACTAGTGGTAAAGAACCAGCCTGCCAGTGCAGGAGACAGAAGAGATGCAAGTTCCGTCCCTGGGTCTGGAAGATTCCCCTGGAGGCTGGCATAGAAACCCACTCCAGTATTCTTGCCTGGAGAATCCCATGGACAGAGGAGCCTGGCGGCTACGGTCCACAGTGGCAAAGAGTTGGACACGACTACTGAAGTGACTTACAACGCATGCACACACAGCTGAGAGTTGCAGAGCCAGAGTTCTGACCCCGGCCTGACCTGGGAGGCCTCTTCCAGCATCCAGACTGGAGTGGCTTGGATTTGCTTTGTAAACCCTGGAGACGGACACTGGAAGGGGCTCCCAACACTCTCGGTCACAGTTTTCCAAAGGTGGTTTTGCAACAGGTATTACATAGAAATGAGTGGCCTTGAATACAGGTTGGAGCCAGGGAAATTAAACAGGTGTCCTTAATATGCTCATGAGCCCAGCAGAGTATGCTAACAGGCTCAGCAAATGGCCAGAAAGAGTTGAGTCTATGCAATATTTCTTAGATTTATTGGAGGCAAACACACGCAGATCTTGGAGGTATATCGAGTTCAGTTGCAGACCACTGCAATGAAGAGAACATCGCAATAAAGTGAGTCACCTGAATTTTTGGTTTCCCAGTGCTCATGAACGTTACACTTACACTGTCTGTAGTCTTAAGTGTACAATAGCACTCTGTCTAAAAAGTAGTGTGCAACCATTATTAAAAAAATATTTACTTCTGAAAATGCTAGCCATCACCTGAACCTTCAGGGAGGTGTCGTCTTTTTGCTGGTGGGGGGTCTTGCCTGGATGCTGATGGCTGCTGCCTAACTGACACCAAGACTGCAGTACCCAGGATCTGGTCACACTGCACCTGGCCAGCCACGTGCTCTGTTCTCAGCCACCATTCAGAGTCGCGAGGAGGCCACCCGGGAGCCCAGGGCAGCCCCTGGCCTGAAGATGGCCTTGACGCTGGGGCCGTGCCTCAGAGCTTTCTGTGGTTCTAAGAGCGCAGACTTGGAATTCAGGCAGCTGTGGGCTCCTAGCTTGTTTCTGCGTCTTTACTACTTGCATGAGTTATTTTGCCTGGGCATCAATGTTCTCATCTGTAAAATGGGGGCAGTAAAAACATCTAACTCATAGGGTTAGATGTGAGCACAGGGGACAGAGCTCCCACAGTGCTTGGTACACAGTGCGTGCGTGCATGCTTCACTTCAGTTGTGTCCAGCTCTTTGCCACCCTATGGACTGTAGCCTGACATGCTCCTCTCTCCATGGGATTCTCCCAGGCAAGAATACTGGAGTGGGTTGCCATGCTCACCTTCAGGGGATCTTCCCCACCCAGGGATCGAACCTGCGTCTCTTACATCTCCTGCACTGGCAGGCGGGTTCTTTACCCCTAGTGCCACCTGGGAAGCCTTGGTACACAGTGGCACTCAATAAATCACATGGTTGTCATCGTGAAGATTCCAGGCATCCCCACTCCCCGGGGGCTGTTCTGGGGTAAACCTGTCTTCCCCAAGGACTCCGCAGGCTCCCAGGGCAATGAGTTCCTAGAGGCTGGTTTTCCTGAAACCACTGTCTCCTAGGTCTTTTCCTGGAGACTCTCTCTTCCTTGGCTGGCGGTGGGGCATGGGATGCTGATGTGCTCTCTCCTGGTCACACCGACTGCTAAGGGCAGAGGATGGCTGGAAGTTGGCTGTCTCCAGCTAGAGGGTTGCAGAGGACAGAAGCAGAGGCAACCCTTCTGGTCAGACCAATAGTTCACAGCTCTCCCCAGATCTCTGGAGTGTTCTCTTCTCTCCCTGCTACTATGAACTTCTCAGTACCTGCTGGAAAGGACTAGATTTCTCATTTCCAAAGGATCTTTCCAAAAAGCTCTGGACATGTAGTTGCTGCCCAGTGTTCAGCTCTTCGTAAATAATAATACAACCAGCCTGCACTGGTGTGCTACTTTACAGGTTTAGAGCATTTAATTATCCATCAATTTATTTAATTGGTTACAATCAACCTATGAAAGAGGTAATTGCTGCCATTTAACAGATGAGGAAATTGAAGTTTAGTGTATGCAAGTAGAATCAGGACTCAAACCCAGGTTCTCCAGCTCCAAGAAGTATGCCTCAGCTACTGGGGTATTTTTAAGGTGTGAGCAGAAGACATGGACCCCACAGAACTACGGTACTTCCACTAGAACTTTTTCATTTTGATTTTATTGTGGTAAAATACTTACAACATAAAATTTACCTTTTTAACCATGTTTATCCGTCTAGTCAAGGCTATGGTTTTTCCCGTGGTCATGTATGGATGTGAGAGTTGGACTGTGAAGAAAGCTGATCGCCGAAGAATTGATGCTTTTGAACCGTGGTGCTGGAGAAGACTCTTGAGAGTCACTTGTACTGCAAGGAGATCCAACCAGTCCATTCTAAAGGAGATCAATCCTGGGTGTTCATTGGAAGGACTGATGCTAAAGTTGAAACTGCATACTTTGGCCACTTCATGCGACGAGCTGACTCACTGGAAAAGACTCTGATGCTGGGAAGGATTGGGGGTGGCAGGAGAAGGGGACGACAGAGAATGAGATGGCTGGATGGCATCACCGACTCTGTGGACATGAGTTTGAGTGAACTCCGGGAGTTGGTGATGGACAGGGAGGCCTGGCGTGCTGTGATTCATGGGGTCGCGGAGAGTCGGACACGACTGAGCGACTGAACTGAACTGAAATGAACTGAACTGACTGATGTGTGCAGTTCAGTGGCACTAAGTCCATTTGCATTATCGTGGAACAATCACCACCATCCGTCTCCAGGACTTTTTTCATCTTGCCCAACTGAAACTCTGTATCCGTTAAACACTACCTTCTGATTTTCCCTCCTCACAGTCCCCGGCAAATCCTTTTCTATTTTCTGTCTCTACAGATTTGATCACCCAAGGTACCTTATATAAGTGGAATCATACAGTATTTGACTTTTTGTGATTGGTTTCTTTCCTTTAGTAGAAGGTCCTTAAAGTTCATCCATACTGAAGCCTGTATCAGAATTTCCTTTCTTTTAAAGGCTGAATAATATTCTATTTTATGTATAGACCACATTTTGTTTATCCATTCGTCTGCTGATGGGTTACTTCCACTGTCTGGCCATTGCTGGTATGAACATGGGTGTACAAATATCTGTTCCAGTCCCTGCTTTCACTTCTTTTGGATGTATCCCCAGAAGTGGAATTGCTGGAACATAGGTAATTCTATGGGTAGGGTAATTCTGTTTAATTTCTTGAGCGAGTGCCTTAATGTTTCCCCATTCACTAAGTTTTTGTGTTTATCTTAAAGAAGAACCAATAATCACATTAAAGGAAAAACCTACCCACACATTAAGATTTAGAAAGATTTTGTTGTCCTTTTAGAGATTTCCTCCCTGTTCACTTTCTTGCAACTCAAGGAGCAAACACAGGATCAGGTATTTTAGAGATTGTTATGAGCTTTTGCTGAAGCTCTTCTCTTTGCCCATAGAGGTCCTCTTGCACTTTCTGCTCAACAAATACACCCTTCACCACTCTTCACCCCTAGTCCTCGAGAAGCTGGCTACTGCTAAATAGCTTTGGCAGGAAGAACAGACTCTGGTGCCAGGCAATCTCAAGGTTAATACGGGGATTATCTTTCACTGTGTGACGACTTGCAAGTTACCCAACCTCTCTGAGCCTCAGTTGCATCATTGTGAAATGGGGACAATAGTACCCACCCAACCGAGCTTGGTGTGAACATTAAATGAGATGACCCACGTGGAGAGCCTGCGCATACCGACTGCTGAGTGGAGGCTTGCTCTCCTCCACCCACCGGTGCAGAGCTCTGCCAGTGCTGGCTGGAGGATGGCTGAGTGAGTGCAGCAAGGATTAAGCTGATTTGGAAAGGTTCAGAGGTCAGAACAGGAGCCATCAGATGGAAGCCTCAGAGAGACAGATTTCAGTTCGGCAGCAGGGAGAACTTTCTAGAAGTGAGAGCGTTATCAGTGGAGGAGTGAGCAGGCAGTAGGCTGGGAAGAGAATTCCTGAATAACAAGTATGTGGTGGTGGTGGGAGGGAGGGAGGCTTGAATCATGTGACCTTTTGGGTCCTTTTGATTCTAAGCAGCCATGATGATCTCCACCAAGCTCACAGTCCCACATTTTAGGGTGAGGTGGGTGCCTCCTGCAGCCGTCTCAAGTTTGGTGAAGGGTTGCTGACTTTGGATCTTCATCCTCCTACTCTTCATCATCCCCAAGGTGAAGATGACCATGTAATCTGTCTCACGGACAGGGCACTGTACCAAGACTAATATTTGGTGACTTCATACCATTCTTTGTCCCCTCTGCTGATGGGGGACTCAGAGACCGATCAAAATGTCCGACCAACCAAGGAAAGACATGGGAAGTTAGAGGGAGGGCAGGGGATCACTCCAAAGGGCCAGAAGTTTGGTCCCAAGGACACTAATACCACCCCCAACCCCACACAGGGAGCACATCCATGCCAGAACACATCAGCTGACGCTGAGCGTGCAGTCTCACTCCTGGACATACACTCTGGAAAAACCATGATTCAGAAAGACGCATGCACCCCAATGTTCATTACAGCGCTGTTTACAATAGCCAAGTCATGGAACAACCTAAATGCCCATTGGCAGATGAATGAATAAAGAAAATGTAGAACATATATCCGCACAATTGCACTCATCTCACACGCTAGTAAAGTCATGCTCAAAATTCTCCAAGCCAGGCTTCAGCAATATGTGAACCGTGAACTCCCAGATGTTCAAGCAGGTTTTAGAAAAGGCAGAGGCACCAGAGATCAAATTGCCAACATCCGCTGGATCATGGAGAAAGCAAGAGAGTTCCAGAAAAACATCTATTTCTGCTTCATTGACTATGCCAAAGCCTTTGACTGTGTGGATCACGATAAACTGTGGAATATTCTGAAAGAGATGGGAATACCAGACCACCTGACCTGCCTCTTGAGAAACCTGTATGCAGGTCAGGAAGCAACAGTCAGAACTGTATATGGAACAACAGACTGGTTCCAAATAGGAGAAGGAGTACGTCAAGGCTGTATATTGTCACCTTGCTTATTTAACTCATATGCAGAGTACATCATGAGGAACGCTGGGCTGGAAGAAGCACGAGCTGGAATCAAGATTGCCGGGAGAAATATCAATAACCTGAGATATGCAGATGCCACCACCCTTATGGCAGAAAGTGAAGAGGAACTCAAAAGCCTCTTGATGAAAGTGAAAGAGGAGAGTGAAAAGGTTGGCTTGAAGCTCAACATTCAGAAAACAAAGATCATGGCATCTGGTCCCATCACTTCATGGGAAATAGATGGAAAAACAGTGGAAACAGTGTCAGACTTTATTTTTTGGGGCTCCAAAATCACTGCAGATGCTGATTCCGTTCCGTTCCGTTCCATCGTTCAGTCGTGTCCGACTCTTTGCGACCCCGTGGACTGTAGCCTACCAGGCTTCTCTGTCCATGGGATTCTCCAGGCAAGAATACTGGAGTGGGTTACCATTTCCTTCTCCAGGGGATCTTCCCGACCCAGGGATCGAACCCAGGTCTCCCACATTGGGGGCAGATGCTTTAACCTCTGAGCCACCGCTGGTTGCAGCCATGAAATTAAAAGACGCTTACTCCTTGGCAGGAAATTTATGACCAACCTTGATAGTATATTAAAAAGCAGAGACATTACTTTGCCAACAGAGGTCCGTCTAGTTAAGGCAATGGTTTTTCCCGTAGTCATGTATGGATGTGAGAGTTGGACTGTGAAGAAAGCTGATCGCCGAAGAATTGATGCTTTTGAATTTGTTGGAGAAGACTCTTGAGAGTCCCTTGTACTGCAAGGAGATCCAACCAGTCCATTCTAAAGGAGATCAGTCCTTGGTGTTCATTGGAAGGACTGATGCTAAAGCTGAAACTGCAATACTTTGGCCACCTCATGTGACGAGCTGACTCACTGGAAAAGACTCTGATGCTGGGAAAGATTGGGGGCAGGAGGAGAAGGGGACGACAGAGAATGAGATGGCTGGATGGCATCACCGACTCTGTGGACATGAGTTTGAGTGAACTCCGGGAGTTGGAGATGGACAGGGAGGCCTGGCGTGCTGTGATTCATGGGGTCGCGGAGAGTCGGACACGACTGAGAGACTGAACTGAACTGAGAACATATATATAATGGTACACCCCTCAGCCATAGAAAGGGATGGAATCGGGCCATTTGTAGAGATATGGATGGACCTAGAGACTGTGAAGTAAGGAAGAGTGAAGTAAGTCAGAAGGAGAAAAACAAACATCGTACATTAACGCACATATGTGGAGTCTGATAAACGGTACAGACGAGCCTTTTTGTAGGCCATGAATAGAGAGACAGACATAGAGACTAGACGTGTGGCTTCAGGGTGGGGAAAGGTAGGGTGGGATGAATAAGGAGAAGATCCCCTGGAGAAGGAAACGGTAACCCACTCCAGTATTCTTGCCTGGAGAATCCCATGGACGGAGAAGCCTGGTAGGCTACAGCCCACGGGGTCGCAAAGAGTCGGACACGACTGAGCGACGGAACAGATAGACACTACCATGTGTAAAACAGCTAGCTAGCAGGAAGCTGCTGTAGAGCAGAGGGAGCTCAGCTCAGGGCTCTGTGATGACCTAGAAGGGTGGGTGGGAGGGAGGTTCAAGAAGGAGGGATATATGCATATACAGCTGATTTACTTCACTATACGGCAGAAACTAACACAACATTGTAAAGCAATTATACTCCAATTAAAACAAATAATGTCTGTGACCCAAGGTCACAGTGAGGCTTACAGATGCTCCATGTGAAAACGCTGAGATTTCTGTACCTTCCTCTGCAGCAGGTGCAGCCTCTCAGGAAATGTTCCAGTGGCACCTTGATTTCTGGGCAGCTGACTGGTTCAGCCCCACTGGTGGTCTGTGATCTCCCTCAGCATCATGGGCTGTATTAACTCCCCCCGCCCCTATTCATATGTGGAAGTCCTCACCCCTGGGACCCCAGAATATGACTGTACTTGGAGACAGGGTCTTTACAGAGGTAATTAAATGAGGTCATGATGGCCCTAATCGGCTGTGACTGATGTGTTTATCAGAAGAGATTAAGGCGCAGACACACAGGAGAGAGGCCGCGTGCAGTATATAGTGTGAGGAGACGGCCATCTGCAAAGCCCGAGAGGCCTTGGAAGAACACAGTCTTGCTCACACCTGGATCTTGGACTTCCAACCTCCAGAACCAGAGAAAATACACTTTTGTCGTTGAAGCCGCCCCGTCTGGGGAACTTTGTTATAGCAGCCCAAGCAAACAAATACACTCAGGGGAAGATCTCTGGGATAAGAGTTGCCCCTTTGATAGTTAGGGAGTTTAGGATGGACATGTACACACTGCTGTATTTAAAATGGATAACCAACAAGAACTTAGTGTATAGCACAGGGAACTCTGCTCAACATTGTGTGGCAGCCTGGATGGGAGGGGGTTTGGGGGAGAAAGGATACATGTGTGTGTGTGTGTGTGTCTGAGCCCCTTCCCTGTACACCTGAAGCTGTCACAACGTTGTTAATCGACTATATGCCAATACAAAATAAGAAGTTAAAAAAAAAAAAGAGTTGCCTCTTTGCCCCAAGAGATGGTCTCCTAAGATCTCAACTGGTGCCTTCTGTGGGAACTTCCATCCTCCGTCAGCAAAGTTGTCGCCAAGGGTTTAGTTCAAGGGGTGTGGTGTTCGGGCTGCCCAGGAGAAAGCCACTAGACAGAGAGGCTCTCAGGAAAACAGAAGGGCACCTGTTCTCTGCGGTGCTGGTCCTGAGTCCCTGGAGGCTCCCCCGTGTGGGAAGATGCTCAGGGGCTGGTGGGGTGGCCCCTGGGCATGGCTGTGAGTGCGCTGGGAGGTAGCATTCGTGCAGGGAGCTTGGGGGAGTCATTGCCTGCCACCAGCCCCCTTCCACCCTACAGCTGCCTGGATGACATTTCCTGGAGAGTCAGGAGTGGCCATGGGTGGGACCACAGATGCCAGGGCCATGACGCAGTTCACTGGACCCTTGCCTGGTTGCCTCTTGCCTCCACGGACTGGTCATCAAGGCCCACTTCCTCCCAGACTCATGATCTGGGGGCCAGGTCAGCCGGAAAGGGGTGTTCCCCAGCCCAGATGTGCAGACAGAGCCCCAGAGGAGGCCAGTGCCCACCAGATGTTGATGATGACAAGAGGTGGAAGCTGCAAAGTGGCGCCAGTGACGGTGGGCAGGTGTTCCCAGGTCCTGGGTGAGCATCTGAGCTGGCTTGGGTGCCTCCAGCCCTCAGTTCCCCGCTGAGCAAAGCCTGAGTCGGAGGAGGCTGCTCCCCATCTCCTGCTGCTATGGGCCCAGTGGAGAAAGGAAACTTGGGGTCTCCCCGGCACTCTGCATCTCTGCAGCTCCCTGAGGTCCCCAAATGCCCCAGTATCTCTCTCCCCTCCTCTCCAGGAGCTGAGGTAGGGTGTGCGAAATCTGACACTTCCTGCGGTTTCCTCCCACTGGGCCGGAGCTGGCAGGCTTCTGTCCCTCTGCGCTGAGAGTGGTGACTTCACCCTGGGCCCCAAGGACGTGGCAGGATAGGATCTGCCCGGGGCTTCCCGGAGCCTGGTAGAGGAGGGGCCAACACAAGGACTCTTTCTTCTGGCTTGGAGCTGAGTCCCGAACATGCCGCTGAGCCGTTTGCCGGAGCGGAATCAGCTTCTGCTTTTGAATAAAGGGCAACCCTTTCCCTCTCAGTTCTGGGGCCCGATTGGGCCTGGAGATAAGCTGAGCTGGCGGCCAGCCTGGCGGAGCTCTGAATCACTGTTGTGCAAACATGACCCTCCTTAGAGGCTGCCGGCCAACTTTGTTACCTTGTCTGCAAACAGAATTCAACCACCACGGCCCCAGATTAACTAAACAAAAACAAACAAAAAAAATCACCCTCAGAGAAGCTACCTTCCAAGAAGAATGACAGCCCAGTGTGGACTTTAGCCGAAACAGAAGCTTGAAGGTGAGCTGATAGCCAGTGGGAACCCTGGCTGTTGGCATCTCGCACCCCACAGCCTGTGACGGGTGGGCCAGGCCTGGGGGCAGGAGGCAGGCAGGAGATGAGATGAGGCAGAGGTGAGGACTACAGCTCGTTTGGAATCTGACCTGCCTGGTCCTCCTGGCCCGGGTCCCCTAACAAGGGGAACGAGCACTGGGGTCTCCTTGCCTGTGTGCTGAGGGCAGGGCAGTTGCCTCTCGGGCCAGTCTGGACCTCCCTTCCCCCGGCCCCTGACTTGAACCCAGCTGCAGCCCTGCCTGCGGGGAAGGAGGAGACAAGAAATGGGCCAGACAGCGAGCCCCCCACTCTCAGGAGTGGGGAGGGGAGAAGCGTGCAGCAACCTCTGGTCCTGGGCCACCAGTCTCTGTTGTGTGACCCGCTTCACCTCCACGCCTGGTTGGGGGGCTGACCTTTGCCAAGCCCTTCCTGTCTGTCACTCTGTCATCCTCTGCAGGCCTGGTCTTTTTCCAACCCCACTGTGAGTAGGAACTCTTATGGCCCTCATTTTAGAGATTAGGAACTGAAGGCCCAGAGAGGTTAAGTGATGTTTCCAAGGTTGCACAGTAATACACGCTGGAGACAGACCTGAACCCTGGTCTGTGGACTACAGAGTTCAGTGCCTCCTGGTTCTGCTGCATGGCCTTTGGCCTGGCCCAGCCTGGAGCTGGAGCTGGTGCAGAGTGAGAAGGAGTGCCCTGGGGAGGAAGGCACTCCCTGCCTCGGAGGATTGAGGCGCTTGTTCCTGCCCTTGAGTGTCCCGGGGATGGAGTTCTGGGAGGTAGCCTGGACATAGCCTGATGTCTGGGCTGGCCTGGCTGCCTTCTGGAGTGGCAGATATCATCTGGTTGGCGCCATGGCAGGGCTCGAGTGCATGGGCCCAGCTCAAGAGGCAGAGTTCTAGGGTGGCTTCCACCTGTGGGTTTCCCTGCCGCACCCCGCTGTCTGCACCCTCCAAGCCCGGAGCCAGCCAAAGTCAGCACTCATGGCGGCTCGGTCACCCGGGACCATCTTTTCTGCCTCTTCCTTGTATCCCCACTTTGGGGGTGAGTCTGCCGTTTGCTTTGTCTCTAGGTCCTCTGCCCATTGTCCTGCCCCCTTTCCCCTGATGCATCTGAGGAGAAAGGGTCTCGGGGCCATCTCTGCTGCTCCTGAGAAAGGGCTGATGACTGCAGTATGTTTGGAGGCTGATGAGCAGCAGGTTCCGCATGAAGCATGCCTGGCTGCGCTTGATCAGGCCATCTCAGAATCACATCACCCACCTCGAGTCTCTGGGTCTTGTCCCTGTGGTCCCTCCTGAAAATAAGAGCCAGTCCTCACTGAGCCCCTCTACGCACTAAGAGCCATGCTGTGGGCTTCGTCTTCATAACTTCAGTCCTACAAATTGGGTGCTCTTTTTAATTTTCCTTTTGATGTGTAATCAGAGCCTCAGTGGTGGTGTGGCTGCCTAGGACCACGCGTCCTACAAGGGACTGAACTAGGATTTGAGTCTTCCATCTGGGCTTGGAGCCTCCAGATGCATTATAGCTTAAAACAAGTCCAATTTCAGGCACTGGGAGCCCTCCCAAGAGCTTGTCCCTACTTGATATTTGTAACAACCAAGTTTCACAGACTTGGAGCAGATTTAAAAGTAAGAGGAAGAACTTGTAAGCTGGATGTCCCAGGATCAACATTTAAAAGCTGCCAGGAGGAGGAAAAGATGGGTCAACAGTGACAAATGGAATCAGTGGGGATGATTGTCAAGTCCTGCATGTGTATTCCGTGTCGCCAAGAGCAAGGGCAGGATGGGGAGCGCGACTCTGGGTGGTGCACTGCCTGTGACATTGATGCTGACAAAGTAAGTGTGCCCAGGAGCTATAGGAGCCGGAGCATCACCTCCAGGATGAGGGTGGGGATAAAATCCCTTATCCCTGCAGCGATCAAATCGCAGGTTGCATTGTGTTGGGATCTGGATGCCGTAGTTTAAGAAGGACATTAACAAACACAAGGATGCTCAGGGAGGGGCAGCGAGAGAGGGGCAGGATGAAAAGGTGGGGCAGAGGCAGGACAGTGAAAGTGTCTGTCGCTCAGTCCTGTCCGACTCTTTGCGACCATGGACTGCAGTCCGCCAGGCTCCCCTGTCCATGGTAAGAATACTAGAGTGGGTAGCCATTCCCTTCTCCAGGGGATCTTCCTGATCCATGGATCAAACCCAGGTCTCCCGCATGGCAGGAAGATTATTTACCATCTGAGCTACCAGGGACGCCCATGGGGTGGAGGGGTCTATGGAAATGGCATCGTGGTAAGAATGATGAAATGCACTTGGGGCTGTCCAGTCAACATGTGAAGACATGATGATCAGAGTATATGAAGCCCATTAAGGATTTGCAGGGCCCACCCACTGCTTCTAGAGGACAGACTTTGGGCGCGTGAGTATTAACAGAAGGTGCCAGAGGAGGGTGTAACTAGATCTGAGGAGGAATTTCTAGTAACGAGAGTGGCTGTACAAAGGAATGAACTTCCTCAGAAGCAGGGAGCTCCCTGTGGCTTACAGTGCCATCACAAGCTGGGAAAGCCTTGCTGGCTTGTTGAGGGGCACTGCCTTCAGTAGAGGGAATTGAGTTTTCTGATCACCAAGTCTCCTAGTAACTCTGAGGTTTAGGAGTCTAGAGACATAGATAGACCGTGTGTTGGCAAGGAATGCAACAGCCAGAAATACTGAAAGCTCCAGAGCGATCTAATCGCCTTGGTTTGAAGTTGGGTTTACATCATCGTCGACTGTTTTTCAAGGGCTCAGCCTGTGGAAGGCTCTGATGGAAACTTGAAAGAGCCCGAGTGCCCACCTGCTTGGGGCTGACATTCTTCTCCTGCTCGTCAGTGTTTGTTCTGGCCTTGAGCCACGGCAGAGCTCAAACCACAAGGCTGAACCTGGTACCCAGGCATCGCTGTGAGCAGCGGGGAGTGGGATCCAGAGGGATGCCAGGAAGGCTCCAAAGGGCGGGGGGTTGTCTGCGGTGGGACGAAATTTCCTAAGGATCCCTGAAACCAGCCCCTGAGCACTGCACGTCTTGCTTCAGCCTTCGGGCTGTGATCACTGGGTTGGAATGGGGGACAGACATGGAAGGGCACCCACCTGACAGCCTCAGAAATAAGAGGAAAGGGCTGCTGCAAGTGCACGTGAGATACGCAATAGGAACACGGGGCGGCCTGAAGTAGAGGAGTGATGGGGTTTTATTTCCGTCTGAAAACAATCACAGTGCGGCTTGCTGAACGGACGCACGATGTGAAAGCAGTGGACTGGCCGGGAGATGGAGACAGGTTAGGAAGGGAGGCGGTGAAAAGTGGCCAAGACCGGATGCTGAGGTGCAAGACATCCTTCAGCAGATGAATGGGCACATCTGCTGTGATACATCCAGACAATGGAATATTATTCAGTCCTTAAATGAACTATCCTGCCATGGAAAGACATGGAGGAAACTAAAATGCGTATTACTTGTGAAAGTAGTCAATCTGAAAAGGCTACAGACTGTACGATTCCAACTATATGACAAAAGGCAAAACCACAGAGGCAGTGGAAACACCTACTTTCTACTGGTTGAGGGGGAGGGAAGGATGATTAGATTGGACTTGGAGAATTCCTAGGGTAGTGAAAGCATTCTGTATGATACTGTAATGACGGATACACGCCACAACACATTTGTCAAAACCCAAGAACGCATAGCCTGGTAGGCTTCAGTCCATGGGATCGCGACGAGTCAGACATGATTGAGTGACTTCACTTTCACTTTTCACTTTCACACATTGGAGAATGAAATGGCAACCCACTCCAGTGTTCTTCTCCGGAGAATCCCAGGGACGGGGGAGCCTGCTGGGCTGCCATCTATGGGGTCACACAGAGTCGGACATGACTGAAGTGACTTAGCAGCAGCAGCAGCAGCAAGAAAGCATAACACCAGTTCAGTTCAGTTGAGTCGCTCAGTCGTATCTGACCCTTTGCGACCCCATGAATCACAGCACGCCAGACCTCCCTGTCCATCACCAACTCCCGGAGTTCACCCAAACCCATGTCCATCGAGTGGATGATGCCATCCAGCCATCTGATCCTCTGTTGTCCCCTTCTCCTCCTGCCTTCAATCTTTCCCAGCATCAGGGTCTTTTCAAATGAGTCAGCTCTTCACATGAGGTGGCCAAAGTATTGGAGTTTCAGCATCAGTCCTTCCAATGAACACCCAGGACTGATCTCCTTTAGGATGGACTGGTTGGATCGCCTTTCAGTTCAAGGGACTCCCAGGAGTCTTCTCCAACACCACAGTTCAAAAGCATCAGTTCTTCGGCGCTCAGCTTTCTTTATAGTCCAACTCTCACATCCATACATGACCACTGGAAAAACCATAGCCTTGACTAGACGGACCTTTGTTGGAAAAGTAATGTCTGCTTTTTAATACGCTATCTAGTTTGGTCATAACTTTCCTTCCAAGGAGTAAGCATCTTTTAATTTCATGGCTGCAATCACCATCTACAGTGCTTTTGAAGCCCAGAAAAATAAAGTCAGCCACTGTTTCCACTGTTTCCCCATCTATCTGCCATGAAGTGATGGGACCGGAAGCCATGATCTTAGTTTTCTGAATGTTGAGCTTTAAGCCAACTTATTCACTCTCCTCTTTCACTTTTATCAAGAGGCTCTTTAGTTCTTCTTCACTTTCTGCCATAAGGGTGGTGTCATCTGCACATCTGAATTTCATCAAATCCTGAAAGATGAAGCTGTGAAAGTGCTGCACTCAATATGCCAGTAAATATGGAAAACTCAGCAGTGGCCATAAGACTGGAAATGTCAGTTTTCATTCCAATCCCAAAGAAAGGCAATACCAAAGAATGCTCAAAGTACCGCACAATTGCACTCATCTCACACGCTAGTAAAGTAGTGCTCAAAATTCTCCAAGCCAGGCTTCAACAGTATGTGAACCGTGAACTTCCAGATGTTCAAACTGGTTTTAGAAAACGAAGAGGGACCAGAGATCAAATTGCAAACATCTGCTGGATCATGGGAAAAGCAAAAGAGTTCCAGAAAAACATCTATTTCTGCTTTATTGAGTGTGCCAAAGCCTTTGACTGTGTGGATCACAATAAACTGTGGAATATTCTGAAAGAGATGGGAATCCCAGACCACCTGACCTGCCTCCTGAGAAACCTGTATGCAGGTCAGGAAGCAATAGCTAGAACTGGACATGGAACAACAGACTGGTTCCAAATAGGAAAAGGGGTACATCAAGGCTGTATATTGTCACCCTGCTTATTTAACTTATATGCAGAGTACATCATGAGGAACGCTGGGCTGGAGGAAGCTCAATCTGGAATCAAGGTTGCTGGGAGGAATAACACCAGGTGCGAACCTTAATGTAAACTATGAACTTGACATGATAATCACCTATCAGTGTCGGTTCATCGATTAGAACACAAGCACCCTGTCTGGAGGGGGATGCTGATAATGGGAAATGCTGTGAGTGTGGTTTGGGGAAGGCAGGGTTTCCGTGGGGAATCTCTGTACCTTCTGCTCTTTTTGACTGGGAACATAAAACTACTCTAAAAAAGAAAGTCTATTAAAAAATAGTACAACCTGAAATCATAAAACTCCTAGAAGAAAACAGGTGAAAGTTCCTTGACATTAATCTTAACAAATAATTTTTTGGGTATAACACCAAAAGTAAATGCAACAAGAGCAAAAGCCACCAAGGGGGACTACATGAAACTGAAAGCCTCTGCACAGCAAAATAAAATCAACAAAATAAAACAGGTCACCTAAAGGGATTCCCTGGTGGTCCACTGGTTAAGCCTCTGTGCTTTCAACGCAGGGGGGCATGGGTTTGATTCCTGGCTGGGGAACTAAGATCCGCCAAAAAAAAAAAAAAAAGCCAATATCATCACAATAAATATTTAAATAAAAGCAACCTACAAAATGGGAAAAAATATTTGCAAATCATATTTCTGATAAGGGGTTAGTACCCAAAATATATTGAGAAATCATACAACTCAACAGTAAACACTCAAATAATGCAAGTAAAAATGGGGGAAGTACTTGAATATACTTTTTCCCAAAGAAGACATACAGGTGGCCAAGAGGTACATGAAAGATGTTCAGCATAACTAGCAGAAGGGAGTGCAAATCCAAACCACAGTGAGCTCTCACTTCATAGCTTTTAGTATGGTAGTCATCAAAAAGACTCGAAATAACAAGTCCTGGAGAGCATGGAGACAAAAGGGCATACTTGTGCAATTCTGGTGGGACTGTAAATTGGTGCAGTCACTACAGAAAATAGTATAGAGGTTCCTCAGTCAGTCAGTTCAGTTGCTCACTCGTGTCCAGCTCTTTGCAACCGATGGACTCCAGCATGCCAGGCCTCCCTGTCCATCACCAACTCCTGAAGTTCACTCAAACTCATGTCCACTGAGTCGGTGATGCCATCCAGCCATCTCATCTTCTGTCGTCCTCTTCCCGCCTTCAATCTTTCCAGCATCATGGTCTTTTCAAATGAGTCAGTTCTTCGCATCAGGTGGCCAAAGTATTGGAGTTTCAGCTTTAGCATCAGTCCTTCCAATGAACACTCAGGACTGATCTCCTTTAGGATGGACTGGTTGGATCTCTTGCAGTCCAAGGGACTCTCAAGAGTCTTCTCCAGCACCACAGTTCAAAAGCATCAATTCTTCGGCTCTTAGCATTCTTCACAGTCCAACTCTCACATCCATATATGACCACTGGAAAAACCATAGCCTTGACTAGACGGACCTTGGTTGGTAAAGGAATGTCTCTGCTTTTTAATATGCTATCTAGGTTGGTCATAACTTTCCTTCCAAGGAGTAAGCGTCTTTTAACTTCATGGCTGTAATCACCATCTGCAGTGATTTTGGAGCCCCCAAAAATAAAGTCTGTCACTGTTTCCACTGTTTCCCCATCTATTTCCCATGAAGTAATGGGACCAGATGCCATGATCTTAGTTTTCTGAATGTTCAGTTTTAAGCCAACTTTTTCACTCTCCTCTTTCACTTTCATCAAGAGGCTCTTTAGTTCTTCTTCACTTTCTGCCATAAGAGTGGTGTCATCTGCATATCTGAGGTTATTGATATTTCTCCCAGCAATCTTGATTCCAGCTTGTGTTTCCTCCAGTCCAGCGTTTCTCATGATGTACTCTGCATTGAAGTTAAATAAGCACGGTGACAATATACAGCCTTGACATACTCCTTTCCTGATTTGGAACCAATCCATTCTTCCACGTCCAGTTCTAACTGTTGCTTCCTGATCTGCATACAGATTTCTCAGGATGCAGGTCAGGTGGTCTGATATCCCCATCTCTTGAAGAATTTTCCATAGTTTGTTGTGATCCACACAGTCAAAGGCTCTGGAGTAGTCAATAAAGCAGAAGTAGATGTTTTTCTGGAGCTCTCTTGCTTTTTCGATGATCCAGCGGATGTTGGCAATTTGATCTCTGGTTCCTCTGCCTTTTCTAAATCCAGCTTGAACACCTGGAATTTCTTGATCCATGTACTGTTGAAGCCTGGCTTGGAGAATTTTGAGCATTACTTTGCTAGCACGTGAGATGAGTGCAATTGTGTGGTAGTTTGAGCATTCTTTGGCATTGCCTTTCTTGGGGATTGGAATGAAAACTGACCTTTTCCAGTCCTGTGACCACTGCTGAGTTTTCCAAATTTGCTGACATATTGAGTGCAGCACTTTCACAGCATCATCTTTTAGGATTTGAAATAGCTCAACTGGAATTCCAACACCTCTTTGGCTTTGTTCGTAGTGATGCTTCCGAAGGCCCACTTGACTTCACATTCCAGAATGTCTGGCTCTAGGTGAGTGATCACACCATCGTGGTTATCTGGGTCCTTAAGATCTTTCTTGTATACTTCTTCTGTGTATTCTTGCCACCTCTTCTTCTTATCTTCTGCTTCTCTTAGGTGTATATCATTTCTGTCCTTTATTGTGCCCATCTTTGCGTGGAATATTCCCTTGGTATCTCTGATTTTCTTGAAGAGATCTCTAGTGCTTCCCATTCTATTGTCTTCCTCTATTTCTTTTCACTGATCACTGAGGAAGGGTTTATTTTCTCTCCTTGTTATTCTTTGGAACTCTGCATTCAGATGGGTATATCTTTCCTTTTCTCCTTTGCTTTTCGCTTCTCTTCTTTTCACAGTTATTTATAAGGCCTCCTCAGACAGCCATTTTGTTTTTTGCATTTCTTTTTCTTGGGGATGGTCTTGATTGCTACCTCCTGTACAAAGTCATGAATGTCCGTCCATAGTTCTTCAGGCACCCTGTCTGTCAGATCTAGCCCTTGAATCTATTCCTCAACAAATTACATATAAAGCTACCACATGATACAGTGGTCCCATTTCTGGGTACATATTCAAAGGAAATGAAATCACTCTTGAAGAGATATCTGACCCCCATGTTTGCTGTGGGCTTTCCTAGTAGCTCACATGGTAAAGAAGCTACCTGCAATGCAGGAGACCTCGTTTCGATTCCTGGATCAGGAAGATCCCTTGGAGAAGGGAATGACTACCCACTCCAATATTCTTGCCTGGAAAATTCTGCAGAATCACCTGGTGGGCTACAGTCCATGGCGTAGCAAAGAGTTGGACATGATTGAATGACTAACACTAACACATATTCACTGTGGCATTATAGCCAAGATACAGAAATAACCCATGCATCAAATGACAGACAAATGGATAAAGAAAATGTGAATATACACTATATATATGTGGGTATATATACATATATGCATACATGTGTATACATGCACGCACAGACATAAAGTCATATCATTCAGCCAAAGAAGGAAATCATAGCGTTGTAACAACGTGATGAACTTTGAGGTCATTATGTGTCAAGTGAGAAAAGTTGGAGAAAGACAAATACGGGTATGATTTCACTTACACGTGGAATCAAAAAAACCCTGAACTTCATCATGGAAATAGTAAAGATAGGTGGTTGCCAGAAGCCACAGGTTGGTGCAGAGGTGAACTAGGTGAAGGTGGCCAAAGGTACAAACTTCCAGTTATAAGATAATTAAGACCTGAGGATATAATGTAAAACATGATGCCTATAATGAACAATATCATATTGCGTATTTGAAAGTTGCCAAGAGAGTAGACCTTAAAAAGTCTCATCCCAAGAAAAAAAGTTAGGTGAGGTGGTGCTCATTAAACTTATTGTGCTAATTATTTCACAATATGTACATATGTCAAACCATATTGCATACCTTATACAATATTGTATGTCAATTATATCTCAATGAAGCTAGAAAAAAATAGTACAAAGAAAAATTTCCTGACCTACTTAAAGAACAAGTGATCCACTTGATGCCCCGTCAACCAGGATCTTTTTGTGTGCATTTCCTACACAAGGACATTCGCAATCACAACCACCAGAGTGCAGAGATCACCCTCAACACAACACTAGCGTCCAATACCCAGACCTGACCCAAGGTTCTCCAGTTGTCCCCATGACATTCTTTACAGCAAAAGGGCCCAAATCGGGTCCGCCTGTCATGTTTAGTGGACACGTTCCTCAGCGTCTTTCAGTTTGGAGCAGTTCCTCTGTCTTTCCATGCTTCTCGTGCCCTTTGTGCTCTGAAGCTTACAGGAGAGGGACTTGGTGTAGTGCTCTCAATCGGAAGTTTTTCCCGATGATGTCAGGCTCTGAGTCTCTGCTAGAACCATCACAGAAGGATGCTGGCTGCTTCTTTTGCATCCCATTGGGTGGCACAGTAATCTGTGTCCTCTTACTGATGGAACATTGATTAAGGAGGTGTCCACCAGGCTCCCTCACCACAAAAGTATGCTTTTCCCCTTTGCCATCGGTAATGACGTTGTGGGGAGACTCTGAGGAAGTGTGTAAATATCCCATTTTCCATCAAGCATTCAACCACTGACTTTAGCACCTACTGATGATTCTTGGCTGAGTGTTGCTACAGTGGTGGTCATGGAGGGGATGCTCCATGTATCTGCTTAGTGAATGAATCTGCAGCGCAGACAAGGAGTGAGAAGTTACGGCCGCAGCCCCTTGTGCTGTGGATCACAGCGAGAGACGCCTACCCTCTTCTCCTGAAGCCCAACACAGGGTAGGGGTTGGAGAGGTGCTCTTTCCGTAACCTGACGCTGGTTCCCATCCCTGCCAGCAAGCTGACATCTGTAGAGTATTCCTCCAAGACATTGGAGCAAAAACGGATGCTGGGAACAATTTGCAGTCTCTCAGGAGTACAATGGAAATTCAGTGAAGGGTTTTAAGCAGAGTAGTGACACATTTAAGTTAAGCAGGACCAAAACAAAAATTCTGAATTATTATTATTCCTTCGCTCTTTTCTAAAACAAAAATCGACTTCTCTTGGACCGTACTCTCAACTAACTGCCCAGAGATATAGGTTTAATGATGAAGTTCATTGTTGTTTATTTGCTAAGTTGTAACTGACTCTTTGCAACCCCATGGACTGTAGCCCTCTAGGCTCCTCTGTCCATGGGACTTCCCAGGCAAGAATACTAGACTGGCTTGAAACTTCCTTCTCCAGGGGTCTTCCCAACCCAAGGATTGAACCTGTGTCTCTTATGTCTCTTGCATTGGCAGGTGGATTCTTTACCACTGAGCCTCCAGGGAAACCTGATGTAGTTCATACTAAAGTGTAAATGACTGACTGAAAAACCAAACACCCCTGGTTGCTTTGTGAATAGCTTGGCGTGGTGCAAGAGTTCCTACCAGGGTGATCAGGAACAAGACTCAGCAAGGACATTCTGTTTGTTCCACTTTCCAAAAAGTCTTGGCAAGGCCCTGTTTGGGGCCATATGAAGAGGCTAAATGCCAGGGAAAGAAAGCAAGTAGCTCCAGGCTCTTTGGAGGGCCCCTAGAGCTGTGAGCCCTCCCCAGGCCTCACTGACTCCTGCCCTGCCTGCCCTGTACCTTTGGTTTCCTTGAGCAGCTCTTCCGTGAACTTGACCACCTGGGCCACCTCCCCCCATGGGAAGCCTTTGCCCACGGCGAAGATGATGCTTTCATAGAGGGTGTCCAGCAAGATGCTTCTGCGGGAGTCTCTGAGCTCGTCAAACTCTTCCCAGTTCAGCAGTCTTCGAAGGTGCTCCCGACCTTCTGGTTTCTGCAGGGTGTGATATGAAGGGTGGAGGGTGAGACGGAGGAATCGGGACCACATCATCACTGGGAGCCCATGCTGGGTCCGCAGGATCCTGAAGAGTGACCAGGACTAGGGGTACACTTGGGCAGCCCTGGTCTTTCATTTCTGGACAGCTTTCCCTCAGCTTTCTAGCCCTGCTCCTTCCTCTGGGAGTTTTCATCTTAGCAGCTGCAGCTCCAGGTCTCTACTCCACCTGCAGCCCTCAAGTCCTGAATTAGTATGATCCTCTTCCCTCAAACAAAATTTGACTTCCCTCTGAGACTGCTCCAGAGATAGTGATGTGACCATGAAATTCATACTAAAGTGTAAATGACTAGCCAAGAAGAAGCTTGATGAAGCAACGCTTTAGCAGAAGAAACACTGGTTAAGGTTTCTTTTAACCTTTTATTCCTTTCTTTAGGTTAGAATTCGTTTTCCTTGAGAGTTCACCTGGCCTTTCTAGAAAGTTTCTTAGAGATCACCAACACATGTAGGAGAATCGAGTCCCTTTCAAGGAGGGGGTAAGAAAAGGTGTGGCATGAATGGGGATTCACTGAACTGGGAGTGTTGCTCCCCTAAGGGGAGGGGAGTGGGGAACTGATGGCAGACGGTGCTTGAGGGAGGCCCAGAGCCTTGTCTCAGCCCCTGGGGATCCTCTCCCCTCCCCCACAGCCCTTGTAGACCTCTAGGTCAGCATCTGAAAGGACAGCTGGCTAGAAAATCCAGGAAAGATGATGAAAGCACTCATCCTGGGCCAGGGAAGAAAGCCTCAGCTGGGGGCGCCTTGCCTGCTGCCTCCCTGTCAGCTCGAGACTGCCGGTCAGAGGCTGACCTGTGCACACCACTGGCCCGGGGTGGTCTTGCCTGAGTTCTACAGCAGAGCCTCTGTGCATGGACTGGAGGCCCAGGCCCCGCAGGCTAGTCTCCTCTGTCCACAGGCGTTTACATTGCTCATGCATTTTGGCCTCAGAAACGATTCTGAGCAACCGTCGAAGTCTGCCCCCTTCTCTGCGCTGAAGACACAGACCCCCCGGCTCCCACCACACCCACAACCACACACATATTCCCTCCACACATTGGCCTACAATCCTGATGGGCTCACAGGCCCGAGGGCTCTGGTGAAGGTGGCACCCCTGTGACCAGCTGCAGGGCCTCCCAGGCCCTCCCTGGAGTGGAGGCGGGCACAGCACCTCCCCGCCCACCTCCTCTGTCCTTCCATGTGGGCTCTGCTGCGTCAAGGGCTGTCACCACAGGTCTGGAAGATAGCCCCCCAGCTCCAAAGACTGGGCAAACTTTGGCCTGGCACACACCTGGCACACACATTCCCTGGGCACACACCCGCCTGTCTCGGGCCTCCGAGCTGACACGCAGGGACAGGAGAGCTGTCCAGGTGTCCCTGGGAGGACACACCTCCCTCTTAGACCAATGGAGCACACTTTCTCTTAAAAGTCATGTGTTCTCTTCACCTGAAATTGGAAGACTTTTTTCACTCCCTGGGGTGTGAGGAGTGCCATGGCCCCCGCATCCGGTTGCTAGGAGACCTAGCCAGGACTGCCTTGCAGCTTCAGGAATGCTGAGCTGAGGATGCCTGCTTTGTGAGGTCATGAGGACCCACTTGGAGGTGGCTCTCCCAGCTTCCCTCCGCTGGTCTCTCTTCTCCAGCGGGCTCTGGGTCTCAGCCCCCGACACCTGCTCAGCGACCTGGAGTCCTTTCCTATTTCTAGCCCCGCTCCTTGAAAGTTGTTCTCTTTCAGGCAGGAAGCCTTCTCAGGCTTTCCTGGAAACATACACATGGCCCCTCAGGTGCTACATCTTTCTAAACCAAGCCCGACTTCTCTCCTTCCTCCCGTAGTCGGGGATTTTTCTCCGCGGAGAAGCTGGCTTCCATATGCCGTCCTCACCGACTCCGCGTCCCGCCAGGATCTGGTTTCCACCCACTTCTGCACTGGCCAGTGGAATTGTGACTTCCTGTTTTGTGCAACCCAGTTTTGTCTTGGGTACAGAAAACAGCTCTGTAGGGGTGTCCCTGTGCAGTGCCCAAGCACCCCACGTGTGGAGATCCGTGGGGACCCAGTCTCTTCCCTGGTTAGCCTGGCCTTGCTCTCTCCTGAAGCCCAGCTGGTGACCCGCCTCCCTGCCTGTCAGCCCTGACTCCCTGCACAGGAGCATCCTGGGGAAAGCCTGGGATGCTGTGGGGAGTTGGTAGTCGAGCCCCCGGGTCCTGGGGCCACCCCCACTGGTACCTGCCCAGTTCTCTTGGCTCTTTGTGGGGTGAGAGGGGGTCCTGGCCAGACGTGAGAGCTCACAAAGGTCCCAACCACACAGAGCCATCATCCCCTTTGGCCATGCGACTCCACCTTCCTTGACCTTGCGGGCAACTCACTTAGGATCTCTGATTATTTTATGTGAGTTATATTTTCCCCTCTCTCTGCGCACACAGATACACATGCACTTAAAAATTAACTATGTCATAAATATTCAGGCAATTGTCTATGAGTATATAGATAGATGGAAAGATAATCGATAGATACTATGAAATAATTAATAAAAAGTAAACATTTTTTAAAAATTTAAAATAAGGTCATACTGCACATGCTTTAAAAATTCTATTCTTTATTATTTTTACTGATACACACTTTCAAAATACAACTAAAATTTACATCAGAGGAAAAAAAATGGACTATGTCAATTTCTTGCTTCAAAACCTCCCATGGTTGTTCGTGGAGCAGCCCCCTTGTGGAAGACTACACGGGGCTTTCAAGGCTCTCTGTGATCTGGGCCATTCCTTCTGCTCCAGCCCCTTCCCCTCCCTCTTCCAGAACTTTTCATGCGCTGCTTCTCTTCCTGGAAGCTCTTCCAACCTCTCCCTGCCTTCATCCTTCTAGTGCCTTGGGTCGCAGCTTAATCATCCCTTTCCCAGGAAAACCTTTCCGGGTCCGTTTAACAGGGTCCACAGCCCTGAATGCATCATCGGCAGCACTTCACACTTTCTAAGTGTTCACTTAACCCTTTGGATGATTTGTTTTGATGCCTGTTTCCTCCAGGTTATGAGACACGAGGGCATTTCCTCTTATTGATGACTTTTACTTACCACTTAACATGCCACGGTATCCTCCACTGTATGTTGAATGCCTGTGACTGTCTCTATCATGACCTTATGATGTGGTATTTCACCTTAAAAGTATATATATATTTATCTATTTGGCTGCACTGGGTCTTAGCTGTGGCCTGTAACTCTTAGATGCAGCATGTGGGATCTAGTTCCCTGTCCAGGGGTTGAACCCAGGCCCTTAGCATTGGGAGTGTGCAGTCTCAGCCACTGGACCGCCAGGGAAGTTGTTGAGTGGCTGTGGCTATCTTTATCATGACCCTATGATGTGACATTTTACCTTCCTACTGAATGGATGCCTCCCCATTCAGCTTACTTGTCCCTTGAGGGTGTGGACAATGTCTTCTTCACCCCTGGGGCCCTGGGGCATAGTGGACAGCCTGGATGGTGGCTGGCACTCAGTAAATTTTTGCTAGGTGAATAATTGGAAGCATCATAAAGTGATATCGATAGAATAAAAGCAGGCTGTGGACAGAGTCTACCTAGGCACTTGACTCATTTTGCCCATGGACAGAAGAATCTGGTGGACTACAGTTCATGAGGTCACAAGGAGTCAGATGGGAATGAGTGACTGACACTTTCAGGCTCCTTTTATTAAAATGGACATCCTTGAATCTTGCTTGAGATCCATACAAAAGCCACATAGTCTGGCTTTGAACTTATTAACCTTTAAGGTATCTTTTTTATTTACTATTTATGGAATGAATATATATATCTCAGCTTACTTATCCTAAAGGCCTGTTTAGTCATAGAAACAAAACAAAAATCTCATAGAATTACCAAACAATGCTAAAGAGTGTTTTTAGTTAGTAAATAATGGAAGTTATATTCCAGGAGTTTTAAATACATTATCTCTTTTAATCCTCACAACAATTCCATGAGATCAATATAATGATTATCATTCCCATTTGACATATGAGGGGTCATATGACTCCTGAGTCCTAGAGTGATTATGTATCTTGCACAAGATCACAAAACTAGTTCTGGAACCTTGGTCCTAACAATTGGCCATAAAGGGGCTTCCCTGGTGGTCCAGTGGTTACGACTCTGTGCTTCCATTGCAGAGGGCGCTGGTTGGCTCCCTGGTAGGGGAACTGAGATCCATGTACAGAGCACCCAAAAAAAGAAAGCCACAGCTGGCCATACTAAATGCAACTGCAGACTTCAAGAGTCTTCTAGGTAAGTTCAGAACATTCAGGCTTCATAGACTCTAGTTGATGCTCAAGTAGAACTGACTTGACTGCCTGCTTCAGTCTGCAATGTACATAATCGCCACCAAGAGGCTTCTGACTATCCTGGAATGATTCAGGGCGGATTTGGCCACTATTATTTCTTTTTATCCTTTATTAGCATCATCAACCTTGGTTTTATTTTTCTATTTTTTTATTTTACCGTCACCGTTAGACTCTCAGAAATTACTCATCATACAGCTTAAAGTCTGTACCCTTTTACCAACCTCTCCCTATCTCCCCCACGCCCCAGCCCCTGGTAACACTTTCTACTCTCTGTTTCTATGAGTCTGACTTTCTTTTTGGATTCCACAAATAACTAGATACCAGGCAGTGTTTGTCTTTCTCTGGTTGTCTTATCTCACTTAGCATAATTCCTGTAGTTTCTGCCTGTGTAGTCATAAATGACAGGATTTTCTTCTTCCTAATGGCTGAATAATAGTTCATCGTGTGTACATACCACTGATGGACACTTAGTTTGTTTCCGTATCTTGGCGGTTGTGAAAAATGCTGCAGTGAACATAGGGGTACAGATACCTCTTCAAAATCCTGTTTTCATTTCCTCTGAGTACAGACCCAGAAGTGGGATTGCTGGATCATATTTTAGTTCTATTTCTTAATTTTTTGAGGAACCTTCATACTCCATAACGCTGATTCTCATCAACATCATTTTTATCATCTTAGTCATCAGAATTGAACCCCTACTAAGACATGAGTTTGGATTCAAGACATATACAAGAGTACCCGCTCAGTTCAGTTCAGTTCAGGCACCTAGTCATGTCTTTGTGACCCCATGGACTGCAACACACCAAGCTTCCCTGTCCATCACCAACTCCCAGAGCTTGCTCGAACTCATGTCCATTGAGTCGGTGATGCCATCCAACCATCTCATCCTCTGTCGCTTCCTTCTTTTCCTGCCTTCAATCATTCCCAGCATCAGGGTCTTTACCAAGGAGTCAGTTCTTCGCATCAGGTGGCCAAAGTATTGGAGTTTCAGCTTCAGCATCAGTCTTTCCAGTAACTATTCAGGACTGATTTCCTTTAGGATTGACTGGTTTGATCTCCTTGCAGTCCAGGGGATTCTCAAGAGTCTTCTCCAACACCATAGTTCAAAAGCATCAATTCTTCGGCGCTCAGCTTTCTTTATGGTCCAACTCTCACATCCATATGTGACTACTGGAAAAGCCATAGTTTGACTAGATGGACCTTTGTCGGCAAAGTAATGTTTCTGCTTTTCAATATGATGTCTAGGCTGGTCATAGCTTTTCTTCCAAGGAGTAAGTGTCTTTTAATTTCATGGCTGCAGTCACCATCCACAGTGATTTTGGAGCCCAAAAATATAAAGTCTGTCATTGTTTCCCCATCTATTAGCCATGAAGTGATGTGATTGGATGCTATCATCTTCATTATTTGAATGTTGAGTTTTAAGCCAGCTTTTTCACTCTGCTCTTTCACTTTCATCAAGAGGCTCTTTAGTTCCTCTCCACTTTCTGCCATAAGTGTGGTGTTATCTGCATATCTGAGGTTATTGATATTTCTCCTGGAAATCTTGATTCCAGCTTGTTCTTCATTCAGTCCAGCAGTTTGCACGATGTACTCTGCATATAAGTTGAATAAGCAGGGTGACAATATACAGCCTTGACGTACTCCTTTTCCTATTTGGAATCAGTCTGTTGTTCCATGACCAGTTCTAACTGTTGCTTCCTGACCTACATATAGGTTTCTCAAGAGGCAGGTCAGGTGGTCTGGTATTCTCATCTCTTGAAGAATTTTCCACAGTTTGTTGTGATCTACACAGTCAAAGGCTTTGGAGTTGTCAAAACAGCAGAAAGAAATGTTTTTCTGGAACTCTCTTGTTTTTTCTATGATCCAGCAGATGTTGGCAATTTGATCTCTGGTTCCTCTGCCTTTTCTAAATCTAGCTTGAACATCTGGAATTTCTCGGGTCATGTACTGTTGAAGCCTGGCTTGGAGAATTTTGAGCATGACTTTGCTAGTATGTGAGATGAGTGCAATTGACTGTGTGGTAGTTTGAAAATTCTTTGGCATTGCCTTTCTTTGGGAATGGGATGAAACTGACCTTTTCCAGTTCTGTGGCCATTGCTGAGTTTTCCAAATTTGCTAGCATATTGAGTGCAGCACTTTCACAGCATCATCTTTTAGGATTTGAAATAGCTCAACTGGAATTCCATCACCTCCGCTAGCTTTGTTTGTAGTGATGCTTCCTAAGGCCCGCTTGACTTCACATTCTAGGATGTCTGGCTCTAGGTGAGTGATCACCCCATCATGATTATCTAGGTCATGAAGATCTTTTTTGTACAGTTCTTCTGTGTATTCTTATACCTCTTCTTAATATCTTCTGCTTCTGTTAGGTCCATACCATTTCTGTCCTTTATTGTGCCCAACTTTGCATGAAATGTTCCCTTGGTAGTTCTAATTTTCTTGAAGAGATCTCTAGTCTTTCCCATTCTATTATTTTCCACTATTTCTTTGCTTGATCACTTAGGAGGCTTTCTGTCTCTCCTTGCTATTCTTTGGAACTCTGCATTCAGATGGGTGTATCTTTCCTTTTCTCCTTTGTCTTTAGCTTCTCTTCTTTTCTCAGCTATTTGTAAGGCCTCTTCAGACAACCATTCTGCCTTTTGCATTTCTTTTTCTTGGGGATGGTCTTGATCACCACATCCTGTACAATGTCACGAACCTCTGTCGATAGTTCAGGCACTCTCTCAACCAGATCTAATCTCTTAAATCTATTTGTCACTTCCACTGTATAATTGTAAGGGATTTGATTTAGGTCATATGTGAATGATCTAACAGTTTTCTCTACTTCTATTTATGTCTGAATTTTGCAATAAGGAGTTCATGATCTGAGCCACAGTCAGCTTCTGGTCTTGTTTTTGCTGACTGCATAGAGCTTCTCCATCTTCTGCTGCAGAGAATATAATCAATCTGATTTTGGTATTGACCATCTGGTGATCTCCATGTGTAGTGTTGTCTCTTGTGTTGTTGGAAGAAGGTGTGTGCTATGACCAGTGCATTCTCTTGGCAAAACTCTGTTAGCCCTTGCCCTGCTTCATTTTGTACTCCAAGGCCAAACTTGCCTGTTACCCCAGGTATCTCTTGACTTCTTATTTTTGCATTTTAGTCCCCTATGATGAAAAGGACATTTTTTTTGGGTGTCAGTTCTAGAAGGTCTTGTAGGTCATCATCAGTTCAGTTCAGTCGCTCAGTCGTGTCCGACTCTTTGCGACCTCATGAATCACAGTACACCAGGCCTCCCTGTCCATTACCAATTCCCGGAATTCACTCAACCTCACGTCCATTGAGTTGGTGATGCCATCCAGCCATCTCATTCTCTGTCGTCCCCTTCTCCTCCTGCCCCCAATCCCTCCCAGCATCAGACTCTTTTCCAGTGAGTCAACTCGTCACATGAGGTGGCCAAAGTATTGCAGTTTCAGCTTTAGCATCAGTCCTTCCAATGAACACCCAGGACTGATCTCCTTTAGGATGGACTGGTTGGATCTCCCTTCAGTCCAAGGCACTCTCAAGAGTCTTCTCCAACACCACAGTTCAAAAGCATCAATTCTTCAGCGATCAGCTTTCTTCACAGTCCAACTGTCACATCCATACATGACCACTGGAAAAACCATAGCCTTGACTAGATGGACCTTTGTTGGCAAAGTAATATCTCTGCTTTTTAATGTGATATCCAGATTGGTCATAACTTTCCTTCCAAGGAGTAAACGTCTTTTAATTTCATGACTGTAATCACCATCCGCAGTGATTTTGGAACCCAAAAAAATAAAGTCTGACACCTTTTCCACTGTTTCTCCATCTATTTCCCATGAAGTGATGGAACCAGATGCTGTGATCTTAGTTTTCTGAATGTTGAGCTTTAAGCCAACTTTTTCACTCTCCTCTTTCACTTTCATCAAGAGGCTTTCTAGTTCCTCTTCACTTTCTGCCATAAGGTGGTGTCATCTGCATATCTGAGGTTATTGATATTTCTCCCAGCAATCTTGATTCCAGCTTGAGCTTCCTCCAGCCCAGCGTTCCTCATGATGTACTCTGTATGTAAGTTAAAAAAGCAGGATAACAACATACAGCCTTGATGTACTCCTTTTCCTATTTGGAACCAGTCTGTTGTTCCGTGTCCAGTTCTGACTGTTGCTTCCTGACCTGCATATAGGTTTCTCAAGAGGCAGGTCAGGTGGTCTGGTATTCCCATCTCTTTCAGAATTTTCCACAGTTTATTGTGATCCACACAGTCAAAGGCTTTGGCATATTCAATAAAGCAGGAATAGATGTTTTTCTGGAACTCTCTTGCTTTTTCCATGATTCAGCGGATATTAGCAATTTGATCTCTGGTGCCTCTGCCTTTTCTAAATCCAGCTTGAACATCTGGAAGTTCACTGTTTACATATTGCTGAAGCTTGGCTTGGAGAATTTTGAGCATGACTTTACTAGCGTGTGAGATGAGTGCAATTGTGCGGTAGTTTGAGCATTCTTTGGCATTGCCTTTCTTTGGGATTGGAATGAAAACTGACCTTTTCCAGTCCTGTGACCACTGTTGAGTTTTCCAAATTTGCTGGCATTTTGAGTGCAGCACTTTCATAGCATCATCTTTCAGGATTTGAAATAGCTCAACTGGAATTCCATCACCTCCACTGGCTTTGTTCACAGTGATGCTTTCTAAGGCCCATTTGACTTCACAAATCAGGATATCTGGCTCTAGGTGAGTGATCATGCCAGCGTGATTATCTGGGTTGTGAAGATCTTTTTTGTATAGTTCTTCTGTGTATTCTTGCCACCTCTTCTTAATATCTTCTCCTTCTGTTAGGTCCGTACCACTTCTGTCCTTTATTGTGCCCATCATTGCATGAAATGTTCCCTTGGTTTCTCTAATTTTCTTGAAGAGATCTCTAGTCTTTCCCATTCTGTTGTTTTCCTCTATTTCTTTGAATGATCGCTGAGGAAGGCTTTCTTAGATGGAGAAGCTCTATACAGTCAGCAAAAACAAGACCAGGAGCTGACTGTGGCTCAGATCATGAACTCCTTACTGCCCAATTCAGACTTAAATTGAAGAAAGTAGGGAATACCACTAGACCATTCAGGTATGACCTAAATCATATCCCTTATGATTATACAGTGGAATTGAGAAATAGATTTAAGGGACTAGATCTGATAGACAGAGTGCCTGATGAACTATGGAGGGAGGTTCGTGACATTGTACAGGAGACAGGGATCAAGACCATCCCCATGGAAAAGAATTGCAAAAAAAAGCAAAATGGTTGTCTGAGGAGGCCTTACAAATAGCTATGAAAAGAAGAGAAGCAAAATGCAAAGGAGGAAAGGAAAGATATAAGCATCTGAATGCAGAATTCCAAAGAATAGCAAGGAGAGATAAGAAAGCCTTCCTCAGCGATCAATGCAAAGAAATAGAGGTAAACAACAGGATAGGTCATCATAAAACTGTTTAATTTCAGCTTCTTCGGCATTAGTTGTTGGGGCATAGACTTGGATTACTGTGATATTGAATGGCTTGCCTTAGAAATAGACAGAGATCATTCTGTCATTTTTGAGATTGCACCCAAGTACTGCATTTTGGACTCTTGTTGACTCTGATGGCTACTTCTTTTCTTCTACAGGATTCTTGCCCACAGTAGTAGATATAATGGTCATCTGAATTAAATTCACTCATTTCCATCGATTTTGGTTCACTGATTCCCAAAATGCCGATTTTCACTCTTTCTCTCTCTTGTTCGACCACTTCCAATTTACCTAGATTCATGGAGCTAACACTCCAGGTTCCTATGCAATACAGTTCTTTACAGCATCCAGCTTTACTCGCATCACCAGTCACATCCACAACTGGGTATTGTTTTTGCTTTGGCTTGGTCTCTGTTCTTTCTGGAGTTATTTCTTCACTCTTCTCTAGTAGCATATTGGGCACCTGCCTACCTGGGGAGTTCATCTTTCTGTGTCATGTTTTTGCCTTTTCATACTGTTCATGGGGTTCTTAAGGCAAGAATACTGAAGTGGTTTGCCATTCCTTTCTTCAAGGAACCACATTTTGTCAGAACTCTCCACCATGACCCGTCCATCTTGGGTGGCCCCACATGACATGGCTCATTGGGTCCTGCTTTGCATGTGGATTCTTTACCAGCTGAGCCACCAGGGAAACCGGTTTATCTATTTAACTATCATTTAGTCTGTCAGTAATCTATTAAATTATCCGTCAATCATCTATCAACCTATACATACCTGCCATCTGTCTATCTCCTACCTGTCCCTCTATTATCTGTCTACCTTCTTGGTTCTGTTTCTCTGAAGACGCCTGACTGATAAGACTGCTGTAAAGGGACTTACATGGCTCACATAGCTTTCTCTTCACATATATGCTGTTGCTGTTTGTTTTTAAGTCATGCAGTCACGTCTGACTTTGTGACCCTTTGGACTGCAGCTCACTAGGCTCCTCTGTCCATGAGATTTCCCAGGCAAGAATACTGGAGTGGGTTGACATTTCTTCCTCTACAGGATGTTTCTGATCCAGAGATAGAACTCACATCTCCTGCTTGACAGGCGAATTCTTTATCACTCTCCAATGCAGGAGATGTGGGTTTGATCCCTGGGTCTAGAAGATCCCTTGGAGAAGGAAATGGCAATCCACTCCAGTATATTCTTGCCTGGGTTAAACCCATGGATAGAGGAGCCCGGCAGGC
Source organism: Moschus berezovskii (assembly GCF_049115385.1). Classification (NCBI taxonomy): domain Eukaryota; kingdom Metazoa; phylum Chordata; class Mammalia; order Artiodactyla; family Moschidae; genus Moschus; species Moschus berezovskii. Next base: position 13,882,155 of record NC_142466.1, read on the forward strand.
TGCAGTCCATGGCGTTGCAAGAGTTGGACACAATTTAGCGACTCAACAACAACAGCAACTGGGTCTCACAACACCTACGATCATGTTGCAAGCACATGGGTGGGAATCCCATCCTGGGACCCCTGCTGATACAGCTGAGGTCTGCTGCACCAGCCACTGACCACTGACCTCAGGACTTTTTGTGATGTGAGAGGAAAAACCACCCACATCTTGGTTAAGCCACTGTTACTTGGGCTTAGAGTTATAGGTAGCTATATTCAGTCTCTCAGTGTATGGAGGCTGATTTCTGAGCTCTAGTTGGGTCAAGCCAGGTCATAAGATGGACCAGGCAGAGAAACGTTCTTGTTCACAGAAGTAAAGTGATTTGCCAGAACCAGGAAGTGGGGGTGTTTTGGCTGCCGGATATGTCCCCTAGTCACCAAAGTGAGCTGCACGTCCAACTTCCTGGCAGGGCCCTGAGAAAGGGACAGTCTTGGGAGACTTTTCCAGGGCTGGGGAGGGTGGGAAGTCTGCTCATTAATAGAAAAGGAGCCCCATGGAGGGCAAATCATGCTGATGAAACAGGAGTCTACCCTACTGTGGACATTTCTCCGAAGGCAGATTTAAGCCTTGGGAGTATACAGCCCTTCGACAGATGGGAACTCTTGGTTTCCCGGGGGGAGGACCTCAAAGGGATGGGCATATACACAGATGCAAAGGTCATTTTTAAGACACCTCAGCCTGTTAATAAACCTCCGTATGATTCCAAGTTTGGCTCATTTATTTGCTCAGACTGAGCGGAGCACAGAAGAGCCGCCGGCCTGCTGAATGTGCGAGATGCAGATGCAGCCTCCAAAGTCTGCTCCAGCTCGGCTCCTGCCTCCCTCTGCCGTCCTGTCTGCGCTCACGCTGCTTGACTTTATTTGCACTGCTGGACCCTCTAGGCCTTGGTCACATTCCTTCTCAGGGCTTTTGTATTTTTCTCGCCCCTGTCCTGGGGGGTCGGGGGCAGCTCATCTCCCAGGTGCCTGTTTGGCCAGCTCACTTCACTCTGGCCTTAACCACAGGTCACAGCCCCAGAGATGCACCCTTTGACCCCGCCTTGAAAGGCCCGCCCCCCTGCCCTGCTCTCTCTAGCCTCTGTACTGTGCTGTGCTCAATTACTCAGTTGTGTCCGACCCTTTGTGACGCCATGGACTGTAGCCCTCCAGGCTCTTCTGTCCATGGGGATACTCCAGGCAAGAGTACTGGGGTGGGTTGCCGTGCCCTCTTCGAGGGCATCTTTCCAACCAAGGAATTGAACCCAGGTCTCCCACATTGCGGGCGGATTCTTTACCACCTGAACCACCAGGGAAGCCCATGAATACTGGAGTGGGTAGCCTATCCCTTCCCTAGGGGATCTTCCTGATCCAGGAATTGAACCGGGGTCTCCTGCATTGCAGGCAAATTTTTTTACCAGCGGAACTACCAAGAAAGCCCTTGTAGCCTATGGTCCTGCTTTATTTTCCTTCCCAGCACTTACAACCACCTAATACGTATGGATTTACTCCGCTTTCTCCCACAAGAACGTAACCTCCGTGATGGCAGGGTCTTTGCTCTGTTAGGACCCAGTGCCTAGAACAGGGTCTGTCATGTGGTGGGCACTCCATGCATATTTGTTGAAGGAATGGTGTCAGGCCTTACCCGCAGATGCTTCCTGTCTTGGCAAGAGTGGACCAAGAGAGTGGCTGAAGCCATGCCTCGAGGGCGCTAGATTGGTGCAGAGAGTGCTCAAACTAGGAGCGGGTGATGGGATCGGGGAGGGTGGCTATAGTTGGCTAAGGGTGAAGAATGGAGGTGGTGGGAGAGGAAGAGCCAGAGCAAGACGGCCTGGCCGAGATTCACCCCACAGGTTGAGGCTTCCAGAGTCGAGCCTGACATGAGGGCCGAGTCCTGGGCAGTGAGCTGGTAATGAGGGCTGCAGATGCAGGGGGTTGAGTCAAGGGAACTTGAGGCCAGGTTGTGGGCTGGGCGCCACCCACATCCCAGTCTCATGGGATGGTGGCAGGACTGGGCGGGGGAGGGAGAATCTCCATCACAGGTGCCCAAGGGGGGACTTCCCTGGTGGTCCAGGGCTAAGACTCCACGCTCCCAATGCAGGGGGCTGGGGTTTGATCCCTGGTTAGGGGATTAGATCCCACATGCCACAACGAAAAAAAAATTTTCCCTCATACCGCAACTAAGACCTGGCACAGCCAAATAAATAGATACATAATTTTCTTTTTTTATAAAATGTGCCTAAGGGGACTGAGAAAGAGAACGCACAGGTCTGGACAAGATAGGTGGTGAACTCCCCAAAGGGACAAGGGACTTTGCACCAAAATGAGAAATGTGGTCTGGAGGCTGCAGTTTTGTGGAAGACCAGTTGGTCCCTCGGAAGGCATGGGGTGGGGGGTAACATGGGGGTCCCCTCAAGGGTATCAGGAGGGCAGGGCTACAGTGACAGCAAGGAAGTGGAGGGCTCAGAAGAGTGGACAGTGCAGGAAAGCTGATCTCAGGGAGCACCATGCTTGAGGCCCAGCACTCTCAGGCTCGGTAGTTCTACCGATGGCTCGTCAACCTGATTGATTTCCAGGGAGGAGAACACCATGCTTCAGATCCCATGGTTATCCCTGCCTGCAGGCAACCCTGGACCACCTAAACACGATGTTTTAAGAGAGAATCAATGTCTGCCCTCTGAGTGTATTTGAAAATGCTAGGTTTTCCCCAAACTGCCGCCAACATAAAACCCAAGTGACCAATGTACTCTCAAATAGTAAGAGTAGTCCTCCCAGGGGAAACAGGTTACTCAGTGTTGGTAGAGAAAACAGCTGATGGATGGGTTAACTTGTTAGCTGGTTCTTTCAGGGCTCCGTGTACATTAAGTCCCCACATCTGAATGAGTTCTCTTGTAAGAGCATGTTTGTAAATCCAATTTGTTTGTAGAGCCAACAACATTTACCACTGAACCACCTGGGAAACCCCAACCCATGCCTGTATTCTTGCTTGGAAAATCCCATGGACAGAGGAGCCTGGTGGGCTACAGTCCGAGGTGTTGCAAAAGAGTTGGACACAACTTAGTGACTAAACAACAACAACCAAAACCCAACAGCATTAGGCTAGGTGCCCAGTTCACACAGTCGGCTATCTAGTACTGTACTGTCATAGGTTTATGGTACTTCTCACACAAATGATGTATTAAAAAACAATCACGAAAAATAAACATTTTTAATCTTTCAGTACAGTACCTTGAAAAGCTCGGTCGTCCTTACCGCAGGCATACAGGGGCTGGCACCGAGTGAACGGACAAGGAGAGTTACTGACTGGAGGAAGCAGAGGAGGTGGGAGATGGTAGCTGAAGGGTCGTCAGCCATTCGAGATGGAGGACGAGCTGCGCTTTCACTCATGCCTGACGCTGACGCGCTCTGAAAGCTCTGAACGTGAAGGTTCATGTGGAGGGGACTTAATGTACCTGATTCCTGTCTCGTGTGATGGCATCATGTTTCTTTTTTCTGCTTTATTCAAGGGTATGGCAACCAACCAGCTACCTTGTCCCCCAGGGTCCCCCACTCAGGACTGGTGTTTCCGTGGTGTGGGTGTCCTGTGCCCTTTGCCAGCACAGGCTGCTTGTGGTCCATGCAGGCAACTGGAATCGGGGCCGAGGGGAGCCCCTGTAAGCCATGGTGCTTGGCGGGCTCCCCTATAAGCCTATGTTTAACTGTCTTGAAGAGTGTACCCTTGGGCAGAGGGCCAGAAACAGTCTGCGTAGCCTGCTAAGCTAATTACTCTCTCTGCAGATGGCATCCTCCTAATCCTCCCTGGTTTGTTGTAATCCAGCTCTGTTCTGGGGAGAGGTGCTGGGTGTCTGGCCTCAGTGCAAATGGTCAGAGGAGACCAGGCACCTGCTGTCTGGAGCTGGGACTCTGGGCTCTGGAGACAAGGAGAGCGGCTGTGAGGACGCCAGCCCTGTGGCCCCAGGAGGCTGAGCCACGCAGGAAGAGAGGCGTGACTTCCCTCCGCTGGATGCTACCCCCGCCCCAGGGGGCTCAGAGGACTCAGGGGAGCTGGCCTGCCCTAGTGCTCTCCCAGAGGATGGTGAGTCCGTGTCACGGGGTCGGTCAGCCCAGGGGCAGAGTGTCTGGGGCCTGGGCAACCGCCAACAGGAAGGTGTTTGTGCCCGAGACTGTGGGACGGACGTCCTGAGCGAGACGCTCACATGACAGAAGGCCGGGTCTCTTCCCCTGCTGGCCGGGCTGTGTGCTGGGAGGTCAGGTTGCAACACGGCATTGCTGAGATGCAGGTTCCTGCTCGTTGACATACAGGTTGTTAGTATCAGAGCCTGGACCTGGAGAGGGAACAAGATAGTCACTAGAGCCAGAGAGGGAGAAATCTCTCCTGAGTACCCTCCTCAGGCTCCTGGAGGAGGGAGACTGCCCCCCCCGCCGACACCTGCAGGGGAGCAGAACCCCCATGCGGGGGGTTGGGGCACATTTGCGTTTTGGAAGACCTAGAGCCAGGGCGACAGAAAGAATGGCAAGGAGTGGGTCGGGGTCGCTAGGCATTTTCTGACTTTAAGGCTAGCATCGCTGAGCCTGTTTCTACAGAAGAGGAAAGGGTGGGGCCGAAGGACTAAGTTATGGAAAGGCCACCAAGCCAAGCCCATATCTGCCTGTGAGCTCTTTCCTCTTTGTTCTTCTCACGTTCATGTTCATCCCAGGGTGGGGCAAGTGCCATCTCCTGTCCCAGGTTTGCCTACAAAGAGACCAAGGCCAGGGGACCAGGGTAACTGGCAGAAGGCGTTCAAGCAGTGAGGACCAAGCCCAGCGTGGCTGCCACTGAGTGTCCCCGCACCTTGGTCTGCATCCTCTTCATGCCCCCGTGGATGGCTCCTTCCACGGAGGAGGAATCTGCTCTGCAGTCATGGGAAGGGCAGAAGCCATTGCCTCCTGGCGGTGTGACTGTGGAGGAGGCCCTTGGGGGGCATTTGGTCCTTCCTTCAGCCAAAAGAACCACACTGACAGTGCGAACCTCCCCGCTTGGGGCAGCCTCCAGAGAGGTATAACCTAGGTTGTTTCCTGTGCGCCTTCTAAGATGCGTCAGCATCATCACAGATTCTATCAGTTGCGGTGACCTGGGAAGGGCCTTGGCTAACCTTGGGGAAACAGAAGAGCTGGTTGCCATTCTCAACACCTAGGTGCTCAAATGCATGTCTAGGCATGTATGGGGGGCAGGGTGTGCGAGCCTGCACATGTGTGTATGTGTGTGCAGGAGTGTCCCTGTGTTTGTGCATGTGTGCCTGTGTGGGTGGGGGAGACCTGGCACTGGGGAGACAGTTGCTACCAGCAGCCACGATGCCCAGCCCTGCTGTGGCTGCTTGTGTGGTACCCGCGCTCTCTGGGGCCTGGCTCCCAGGTGGGAAGAGGCTTGGTTAGGTGTAACCAGCCATCATTTATTTCCAGCAAGATGGCCTGTACATGCAGTGTTCATCAGCTTCTCAGCTCCAAGTTAAATAACCCTTGTCCCTATAACCTTTCCCTGTAAAGCACATTTTCCAATCCTTTAATCAACTTGGTTATTTTCCTCTGAACTCCCTCCAAGACACCGATGTCATTGGATAAGTATGTCGTAAAAATTAGTCAGTAAATCAATCTGTCAACAATATCTCTTGAGCAACCACCCTGTGGCTTGCAGGAGGTGCCAGGCTGATACAAACCAACCACACAGGAACACAAAGAATGTTCACTCCGGCTCAGATCGTGGGTGCATTTGTCTGGTTGCGGCCAGAGGCACTGGGGTCACGCTGGGTGGACGTTGTTCCTTTTAATGAAGAACCCCCAAAGAGCAGGACCTTTCCTCAGCTTCAGTGTCTGAAAATATTTTAAGAAATCATCGAATGAACCACTGCAAGGGTTACAGAGTGGAGGGTGTGGAAGCAAAGAGGGCTTAAGACGGTCCTCGCTGGGGACCACGCCAGCCTCAAAGTTGCAGACGAGACGTTGGTGCTGGGCTGCTTTGGAAGGTTTTCTCCCAAATGCAGCAAGATTGATAATAAAGTGAAGCAGCAAAAAAAAAAAAAAAAATTCAGAATCTGGAGAAAACCAGACGTTTATTTGAATAGTGATTTCAGCATTCATTACCTGAGCGAGTCTCGGGTGAGGTATTTAAGCTTTCTGAGCCCCAGGTACTCTAAGCGTGACGCGGCAGGATTATACCTACTGGGAAGAATTGTTTAGGCTTAGGTGACATCACATTTGTAAATGGCTGGGGATCTGTATTTATTATCTCTTCCCCGCACCAAATTATGGATCCGTTTCCAAAGAGTGTTCAATTCTCCTGGGTGGATATACTGATATATTGTTGGCCATCCCACTAGCTGGATTCTGTTTGTCAATTGTGTGATGTAAACAATGGCATTGCCTCTGCTTTTTGATCTGAGACAATTTTCTTCAAGGTTGAAAGACAATCCTCTTTCAACCGTACAGTGTATGCTTCATAATTTTACAGTCTCAGGTCAGTAGCTGCGAACTTAGCTTTTATCTTCTGGTTCGGGATCCAAATTCTTTTTTGAGTTTAGCCTCAGTTTTCTGTGCTGGGCTTTCCTGGTGGCTCAGCTGGTAAAGAATCTTCCTGCAATACAGGAGACCTGGGTTTGATCCCTGGGTTGGGACGATCCCCTGGAGAAGGGAAAGGCTACCCACTCCAGTATCCTGGCCTGGAGAATTCCATGGACTGTATAATCCATGGGGTTGCAAAGAGTCAGACACGACTGAGAGACTTGCACTTTCACTTTCTGTGCTAGAAAGAGCACTTGGCCTCAACTGAGACCCCCGTCTCACTGAGCAGGGCAACTTTGGACCAGTCAGCGAAGAAACACTTGCAGCTGCGAAGCAAACGTTTCTCCCATTTGAGTGTGCCTCAGAGTCACCTGGAGGTCTTAGTAGAGATGGCTGGGCTCCACCCTGGAGATTCTGATTCAGTCAGTCTGGGTGGAACCCAATAATTTGCATTTCTAAGACGTCCTCTGGTGATGCTGAGGCTGTCTCTCCCGGGGCCTGCACCGTGAGAACCACTGATGTAGGAAGAACAGCCTGGAGCTCAGTGGAGCTCGGCCAAGTGAGCCGACCCTCCGAGCCTGCTTCTTCATCTGTAAAATTCCACCTTAGAGATGGGATTTAAAGGTAATAATTAGACAAATGATGATGTGCAAAGCACTTTATAAGCTATAGAACACAACGTGCTTGTTAATTGTTTAATATCCCCCATCAGCTTTAGCTTACTCACCTATAATACGGGGATAATAATAGTAATTTTTGTAAAGATTAAGTGTGATGATCTATATAAAGGCAATTTGTGAAATATAGAGAACTATGGATTCTTGTTCTTATAATTTCCCCGAGCCTCATTTCCTCACTGTCATATGACAGGATGGTCTCCAGGTTCGTGCTGTGCGCCAGTGCTGGTCATGTGGCAGTTCACTGCTCTAGGCATAGATAATGCAAGTTTGTGTTTGATATCCTGGCTGATGCCACCCTGGGTCCTTGGGCCCCTTTGGTCAAAACTGCATGTTGGGCCACTGTTGCAAGTTAGGACGCTTCTGCCTTCAAGAAATCGAATTTCAGCTAAAAGTAGCTTTCAGATATGGAGTTTGTTGTCTAATGCCATATCATCTAACCAGAGGGCCAGAAGAGAGTGGTTTCAAGGTTGCTTCTTTCAATGGCTTGGCCCAGTTAAGACTTTGGAATTCTTTTTTTTTTTTAAGCTTAATATTATTTATTTATGTAGCTATACCAGATCTTCATTGCTGTGTGGGCTGTTCTTTGGTTTCAAGCCGAGTGGTGTGTGGGCTTCAGTGCAGTGGCTTCTCTTGTTGCAGAGCACCGGCTCAAGGTGCTCCGGCTTCAGTAGTTGTGGCACATGAGACCATCCCCTGAAGGGGAGAGAAAGAAGCAGGATGGGCAGGAGCAGCCAGGTTGCCATGGAGTCTCGATGGCAACTCAGCCAGTTTCAGAGGGAGTCTGAAGGCAGGGCAGCTCTTCAGTGCAGCCCCACCTGGGGGCAGGAGGACAGGCCTTCAGAGCTGAGGAGTGGACCTGTCATTGGTTGTGCTCTTTTGCAAGGGCGTGGCCTTGGACAAGCCTGCCTTCCACAGAAGCAAGCTCTAAGGAGGGTGACAGCTGAGAGCCGTTATTTGAGAAAAAAAAAAGGATGCAAAGTGCCTAAGAGCAGGGGTACACCAGAGGTTTTCCTTCCCATCTTTTGTCTTCACTGTAGCAGTCTCTGAGGCAAGCAGTGTCTCCTTGCTTTGTATGCAAGGCATCCTGCAGTGAAGTCGTTTGCGTGACCTCAGAGCTAGGGAGTAGCTGAACTGCTTTAGAACTCCCACCTCACCTTCTGAGTCCAGGGCTCCGCCCATACCTTCCACCCTTAGGCACCAGCAGCAGAGTCTTTGCCTTGGGCCCTGGACATTTGAGGGGCTGTCTCTGGTCTTCCTCTATCTACACGCCTTCCTGGGGATGGGGAGTCCAGAGGGACAAGGGGATGCGCCCCACCTGGACTTCCCATCTTTCCCTCCCTTCCTAACCAGGCACTGGGAACATGGAATTTCTGGGAAGTTTCTAGGGCTTGCATCACCTCTTCTCTGAGTCCATCTTTCCCAGGGCCCTGGTAAGGTACATAGAGTAAAATCCTTCAATAGCTCTTGAATAAAAGACAAGGTCTAAACAGAGCACAGAGGGCACTTATTCAGAAAACCAGCGTTGCTGTCCTCACTTGCGGGTTCCAACCCCAACTTCACTCCTCAAGTGTCGCCTGCCTCCGGGTAATTTCAATCCCCCAGCCTCCATTTCCTTGTCATCAAGTGAAGGTGATAACGTGGGTCCCGAGTACATACACGGATGCTGAGGTTGTGAGATCAGTACCACGGCAGACTCTCAGCAACGTTGCAGGGTCCGTCTGTCCTGTTCGCATGGCGCCTTCTGCTGTTCCCATCACAGCCCAGCCGTCTCTCTCCCAGACTAGACCCCAAGCTCCAGGTGCAGGGGAGGCTTCTGCCGTGTTTTCTGTGGTGGCCCAGTGCCGAGTCTGGGGCTCAGTCTGTATCTGTTGAGTGCAGGGATGAAGATGGGGCAGGGCAGTCTGCAGGGCGCTGAGGGAACCCGGCTTTCTGAGTGAGATGAGGGGCTGAGCCAGTGCGGGGCCGGGGGCGGGGAGAGCGGGGAGCCGGCCAAAGCCAGCAACAGTATGGAATCTGAGCCTACTGGCGACCTCCACTCAGGCCAGCTGTGACAGGGCTTCAAGACATGTCTGTGTAAATGCGTGTGCTAAGTTGCTTCAGTCATGTCCGACTCTTTGTGACCCCATGGACTGTAGCCCGCTAGGCTCCCCTGTCCATGGGATTTCCCAGGCAAGAATACTGGAGTGGGTTGCATGCCCTCCTCCATGGGATCTTCCGAACCCAGGGGTGGCACCCATGTCTCTTACATCTCCTGCACTGGCAGGCGGGTTCTTTACCACCAGCGCCACCTGGGAAGCCTGAAAGATGGGAGCTGCACGACAGTAAATGACCTGTTGCCTGAGACTCCGAGCATCGCCAGAACGCATCTTACAGGATCGCATTTCACAGCTGGAAACACGAAGGCCCAGGTAGCAGAACCCGAAGGCTCAAAGCCACAGAGCTTCTCCCCTTCCAGGAGGCCCTCTTTCCCGGCAGGATGTGCCCCTCCCAGAGGGTGCTGGCAGGTTCTCCAGCCTGGCCGTGCTTCAGAGTCACCTAGACCGATGGCTCACACCCCTCCCCCACTCAGGTTTGCAGTCATTCTGTGGAATGGAGTTTGGAAAACCTGTAACTTCAACCAGAACCTCTGATGGTTTGGATACACATTTAGTCTTGAAGACTGATGATTGGGAACCACTGGTTTGAGATCTTTATAGAGATTAAGATTTTGGTTTTTCTCCTCATTTCCAGGAGAATCTGAAGCATTGCAGTCACTCAGTGTCATGTGAAACAATGTTAACATAAGCCATCATTAGAGAGAAATGGGGTCAAACTGGTTATGGTTGTTCAGTCGCTCCGTCATGTCCGACTCTTTGCGACCCCATGGACTGCAGCACGCCAGGCTTCCCTGTCCTTCACTCTCTCCAGGAGTTTGCTCAAACTCATGTCCATTGAATTGTTGATGCCATCCAACCGTTTCATCATCTGTAGCCCACTTCTCCTCTGCCCTCAATCTTTCCCAGCCCATCGTGGTCTTTTCCCAAGGAGGTGGCTCTTCACATGAGGTGGCCAAAGTATTGGGGCTTCAACTTCACTATCACTCCTTCCAGTGAATATTCAGGACTGATTTCCTTTAGAACTGACAGGTTTGATCTCCTTGTTGTCCAAGGGACTTTCAAAAGTCTTCTCCAGCTTAGTTTTATATAAACTAAATAATTGCTTGACTGAAATTTCATCTTTATGGGCACTAATAGCCCCTACATTTACACAGAGTTGCAGAGAAGTATTTCCCCGGCTGTACATTAGGATCCTGGCAGGAACACTGGGAAAGTGCCAGTTTGGTAGGGGTCTCTGAGGAGGCTCTGGGTGAATTCTAACACACAGCCGAGTGTGAGAACTACTGCTCTGGCATCGACAGAGCTCCTACCATCACCAGCTTCATAACATCCTCAGGGCAAGCCTGTGAAATAGGCAGGAACTTTGTTTTTATTTTATTGATGAAAAAACTAAGGTCCAAATAGTGAAAGGGCCGGCTAAAAGCTAAATAGGGAAAGGGCAGGTACTGTGTCTCTCTTGGAGGATAGGGTAACCTCACCTTGACCTGGTCAGCTCTTAGTCACCTTCGCTCTCTGTGTAGTGGAGAGCAGGGGTGAATTGAACCCACGTGGCTTCATGGACACCTTCTAAGGACAGGGTGTGGCGGGGATGGACGGCCATCCCTGAACATTCCCCTGTAGCTCAGGAGAGCCACTGGTTTCCTGCAGAAACACAGACTGAAGATGGCCAAGATTTTTAGGGACCATGTTGTCCAGCCTCATCACTTTTTGGAGAAGAAATAAGAAGTCCAGAGATGTGGTGTGAAGTCCCTGAGCCCTCACCACCCCAGGGAGGCAGCATCAGGGTCACTGACCCCCGGACCTGAGCATTCTCTCTATTGTGCCAGCTGCCAGCCCTTGAATGCAGCTTTCTCCTCCAGGAGAGAGGCAGGAGCAGCCAAGTTTTCCCAGAAGGCAGAGCTAGGCTGGGTGCTCTTGGAACCCAAGAGGGCCTCCCCACATCCCAAACCAGTTCCTGGCAACACTCGCCCTTGTTGACAGATGCTGGAACATGCTGCTACTCTCCCTGGCTACCTCCCACTCTCCTTCCACACGCCCCTGCCATGTCTGCCAGAATGACACACAGAGTATCCAGTTTTATTGCTCTGGTCTTGTAAATCAGTTTCTCGTAAACTTCCACTTGCTTCCATCCTCTGAATTTCCATGGATCTGTCAACATGCTCCTGGAGCAGGAGGCTTTGCCATGTACCATCACCTGCCCAGGTGAAAGGTAGCCGGCAAGCCCCAGGGCGAGCCAGGACTATCTTTCCACCACCCACATTAGGTCTAGGTCGTTGGCTGAACCTGGGTCTTCTCAGTGCAAGGACTGGCTTTTCTCTCCCAGGCAGGAAAGACCACATTCCAGCTTTTTCCAGACTCTGTTACCTGGCCAGAGAAACAGATGGAAAGACAGGGCTTCTCCCTACCTCCCTCAAGACATTACTATAAATGCTTTCTCCTCCTTTCTGAGAAGCTGAGAATGTGTCCCTCAAGTTAGCAGGTGTTAGATTCCAGAGGTTGGGGACGCCTGCCCTAAAAGGAGGGAAATGCCCCACAGCCTTTGCCCATGCCATTCCTTTTACTCAAAATGCTTTTCGTTTCATCTTTGCCAAGTTAAATGCCCTTCATCTTTTGGCTTTGTTGTCTGGGGATATTTTGATGGTTTGGTAGCTTAAGTAGTATTTAGCCAAGCTTTCCCAGGAGTCATGAAATAGAAAGGCTTCCATCTTACAGTAAGATGCTCAAATAGCACAGTTTATTAAATAGATTGAAAACATCAACAAGAAGCCAAAGGAAAGAAACGGGACAGCCCTGGGATAGAACTGCTCTGGCTGAGCCTGGATTACAAAATATCTCTAAGTCCTGCAGATCTCTCTCTGCCTTTCACTCTCTCCTTTTCTCTCTGCTACATCAACTTTCCTGATGACAATGGAGTAACAGGGACCAGAGCTGGAGATAATCCAAGGGCCTCAGCAGAAATGACACGTGCTTGTTCTATCAGAGAGCAGAGGATGACTGGCCCCAAGTGCCCATGTGTATTTCCTCCACCAATCTGTTGAACAGTTAACAGGTTTTATCTGCATTCCTCAATCTGGTGAATCTTCTTATTCGTCCTCAACTCTGGTCCCAACAGTCCAACCATCGAAAATTTTGAGCAGGAAGTTTGATCTAATTTTGTGAGAAAACAAAAAATCAAGGCAATGTATTATTGCAATTCTTTCTTCAATCCTTTTCCTATGTGAAGCAGTCTCAAATTCTTGTGGAAGTCCCAAGCATCCATGGAAAGTTCCTACTTCATCTTTCCATTTATACATTTACCTTCAAGGTTAACCATGTTGCTTTAGTACTGGTTAGAGCTTGGTTCAGTTCAGTTCAGTTCAGTTCAGTCGCTCAGTCGTGTCCGACTCTCCGCGACCCCATGAATCACAGCACGCCAGGCCTCCCTGTCCATCACCAACTCCCGGAGTTCACTCAAACTCATGTCCACAGAGTCGGTGATGCCATCCAGCCATCTCATCCTCGGTCGTCCCCTTCTTCTCCTGCCCCCAACCTTTCCCAGCATCAGAGTCTTTTCCAGTGAGTCAACTCATCGCACGAGGTGGCCAAAGTATTGCAGTTTCAGCTTTAGCATCAGTCCTTTCAATGAACACCCAGGATCGATCTCCCTTAGAATGGACTGGTTGGATCTCCTTGCAGTACAAGGGACTCTCAAGAGTCTTCTCCAACACCACAGTTCAAAAGCATCAATTCTTCGGTGATCAGCTTTCTTCACAGTCCAACTCTCACATCCTTACATGACCACGGGAAAAACCATAGCCTTGACTAGACGGACCTTTGTTGGCAAAGTAATGTCTCTGCTTTTTAATATATTATCAAGGTTGATCATAACTTTCCTTCCAAGGAGTAAGCGTCTTTTAATTTCATGGCTGCAATGGTAGAGCATCACAAATACCTGTGGATGAATGGAAATGTGTTGGAATGTGTTTATTTTGCACAGGCAAGCTGAGCCAATAGTTTTGTGTTCACCTATAGCATTGACATAAGCCATGCCTGAAAGTAACAAAACGTTACAAAGCAGGTACTTTTTAGATGTTCTTTCTTATTGTGGATTTAGGGCTTTTTCCAGCTCTGGGTTTGTGCTACCTAAGCTGCTCATCGGTTCTGGGAGGGGGTGCATCTCTTGCTCTCACTGCAGAGGGGACCTGGCCCTGGGGCTTCAGACAGGAGGGTGGGGCCATCCCAAGAACTAGTTCCTTATCAAGAGGATACAGAGTCCTGAAAATCCCCCCACCCCTGGAGCTTGTATTTCCTTTTGGATCTCTGAGCATCTTTTGATCTTGAAACTAATCCATTTTTCCTCTCTCTCTTCCTATTCCCCACCCCCCTTTCCTCTGCTGTCTCAACCAATTTAGGGAAATAAGTGACCACAAATAACAGCTCCATTAACCCCTTCCCTGCAGGAAAGCTCAGCTGAGCTGCAATTAACTAGAGCATGTAGTGCACATCTAGTGGGTTGCCTGACTAAACGGGAAGTTCTTTCAAGTATACGGACATGTAATTTTTTTATTGATACACTTATTTCTCTGTTTAAGGGCTTCCGTGGTGGTTCAATGGTAAAGAATCCACCTGCCAATGCAGGAGATGTGGGTTTGATCCCTGGGTTGGGATGATCCCCTGGAGAAGGAAATGGCAGTGCACTCCAGGATTTTTTTTTAATTTATTTTTTTGTTGGACTCCAGTATTTTTGCCTCGGAAATCCCATGGACAGAGGAGTCTGGTAGACTATTGTCCGTGGGGTCACAAAGAGTTGGACACGACTTAGCGCCTAAACAACAAAATAATTCCTCCAATTAATGCCACCAAGACTTGAAGGACTCTTCTGGTCCCCACACAGCATCACACACAGTGAGTGTGCCTGTAATGTGTCCCCTAATTGGCTTGATTTCAGTCATTAGACAAACACTGAGGAGACTGTGAGCTCCACTCAGGGGCAGACTCTGTGACAAGCCTGGAGGGCCCGAAGCTTCGGACCATCTGAGTCCGGAAATCTGGTCCAGAAGGTTCTGCTCTCTCCTTACCCGCTCTGTGGGCCTTCAGTACACGGGTCTAAACTCTGGACCCCAGGTTCTCTCCCTGTAAACACTCTGCCTGTCTCCCTCATGAAGTAGTTGCAAGGAACAGCTGAGAGTGGGTGCAAGTGCTTTGTATATTGCAAGGGGCCTCCCTTGAGCAGGGTTTTTGTCATGACCTCAGGCTCTGAGGCTGGGCTGGCTGAGGAGCTGTCTCAGGGAGCTGTGTGGATGGGCTGGCCCTTGCCCTGGTCACTGTTTGGGCATTTGACATCTTCCCTGCCGAGAAGCATCTATGGCCAGGTCAGTCCCCGTGTCATCAAGGATGGGTTGGTTCTGACCTGATGCGGGCATCAAGCCCAGCTCTGAATTACCTAATCCCAGCTAAGAGCACTTCTGATTGCTTGACCACTGACCTCCTGCAGCTGGATTATCAGATGTGGCTTTGGGGAATAGGCTTGTTTATAATGCTGGAGACAATGGGAGGAAACGCAGAGCAGTTAAAACAACAGTCCTTCCTGTTGCCCCAGCGCCTTTCATCCAAGGAGGTCATTATGAAGCAGGCTCCTCGGGGCTGGCGGGGTGGGGGTGCTGAGATGCTATTCGAGGAGGAAAGGGGAAGAGGGAAGGCATTGCGTGGGCAGGGAGGGCTCAGGGAATCCCCGATAGAGCCCTGAGGGCAGGTGCTGACATCACCACTTCATACAGGAGAGGTGACCAGGTGCAGACAGGTTCATTCATTAGCCCAAGTTCAAGGTCTTACAGCCACCAAAGGGTAGCCCTGGACCTTTGAGGGGTTTTGGCTGACCTTCCTGTTTCTCTCCTTTTTGCCTTCTTTATGCTGGACAAAGCTAGCCTTAAGCTTACTGCAAAAGTCCCCAGCATCCCTCTTCAAGGACCAGACGTGAGATGGCCTGGAGCCTTTGTTATGGGCTCAGAAAGGGTGAGCATTAGAAAGACCCACAAGCATTACTGAGTCCAAATAACTCATTTTAGAGATGAGGAAAGCAAGGCCTAGAGAGGGAAAGCAATTTATCCACACCTACACAGCACTTAACACCATACCTGGTAGCAGGCAGGTCATCCACAGAAAGCTGTTGAATAAAGGATGGAGTTAGCGGCAAAGCTGGACAGGAGCCCAAGCCCCTCCCCCAGCCTGTGCTTCCGTGGGAATAGCTCTGCCCACTGCGCTGGCCCTGGTGGGGGGCATTTTCTCACATCTGCTGCCTCCACGCACTGGTCTCCACCTGATCCCAAGTCCATACTACTTGTGCTCTTTAAGTGACCAAGACTGAATTTGAAGAACTTCCAAAGCTACAGAAAAGTTTTGAGAACAGAACAAAGAGCTCCACATCCTCTCCCTTCTCCACGCATGCCCCATCACCCTCATCAACTGCTTCCCTGACCAATACTCTGTGCCAGGATGGGAAGGGAAGAGAAGACCAGAGGAGAGGGGATGCTCTTTGTGTTTTTTTTTTTCCAATCAAAGAGTTTCCCAGTTGCCTGGAGAGGAGAACCTTACAGAACTCCTCTGTCCTGAGAAGTCGCCTGGTCCTTCTTGACGAAGCCCAGAATGTAGTTGGTCTTCAGCAGGTCATTGCCCAGTGAAGGCGTGAATTGGTCTCATAGAACGACGTCAGTTCCCCTAGTCACATTCTTTTAGGACACTCAAGAGAGAATAGAAAGCACACGAAGCTTTGGGTTTCTAGGCTGGGTGGGGATGACAAGGTTTGGAGTCCCACCTGTTGTTCTAGGTTGATAACAGATTCAAGAAGGATTAAAAAAAAAAAAATGTGTCATTTGGCTTCTCTCCCAAGACTGTGGACTCCTCTGGGCAGGCTTCTGACTCCCCAATATCTGGCAGGTAGTAGGGTTATGAAGTGTGTTTATGGAGCCGAAATGCACTCAGAGTCTTAGATGACCCTGCCCAAGGCTTCCTTTGTCTGGAAGCTGATCTCATTTGGGGTGTTTGGCTTGTTAAATCTCCATCTGCCCTTCCTGATTTATTCTTAGTCCTTTGACCTAGGAGTTGACCTACATGGTTTACCTCATGGACGCCCTCTCCCTCTGGCTTCCAGTTGGGTCTGACCAATGGGAAGCGCCAGCAGGAGATGAGAGGGACAGAGGAGAGAGAGGCTGGGATATTTCATTCACCTTCCCTGCCAGGTAACAGCTTAGGCACTGTCTGCTTTCTTTTGCTCAGAACCATGCGGCGGCCGCTCCGTAGCTTCAGGTCTCCCTGGTTCAGCAGTGCTGTCTTCTCCCTGGTGCCCCTTGAAGCATAGCTCCCACTGACACTGTCTCCTGGGCACGTCTCTGTCCCTTGTTGGACACAGAGTGTTGGACATGCTACCCCTTGCTTATTCCCTGCGTACTTAGTCACTCCGTTGTGTCAACTCTTTGTGACCCCGGGTTATAGCCTGCCAGGCTCCTCTGTCCATGATATTTTTCAGCTGAGGCTACTGGTGTGGGTTGCCATTTCCTACTCCAGGGGATCTCCCCAACCCAGGAATCGACCTCAACCCTTGTCTCTGAAGCAGGCAGATTCTTTACTACTGAGTAAAGACTCAGGGAAGTCCTGTTTCTTCCCTCGACACCCTTCAATTAACCCTTGGACTGTGCCCTGTGTTTCCTATGGGGACCCTGAATGACACAGGCATGCACAGCTTCTTTCTCCTACTGTGCTAGGAGGTGTTTGGGGTGAGAACTAGGATATTTATTTTGGGGTCCTCAGTGCACGGCACCTTTGAGGAACTCAGGAAATTAACAAATGAATCAGCAAATGATGAGCACTCACTGGACAGAATGGCCTGTGATTCTCCATCTGAGATTGACCTAATGTAGAATCAGTGAGGTCAAGGTTAGGGTACTTAAGAGGCTGAGCCTCTCTCTCAGAGTGGCGCTTGGGATTCAGTGGCCCCAGGCCCTGAGACGAGGCGGGTGGTGAGGGCAGCCAAGCATAATAGATAAACCAGGGCAGTGGCTTGGGTACCACTCAAACAGCACAGCCTCAGCCCGAAGAGCAGACGGTAGAAACTGATGTCTCTGATGGATGAACCAAGCAGTCTCAAAGGGTAGGTCATTCTTGGTTCCGAATAGTGCCAGAACCATCAAAGGGCCCTCGAACGCTTTGAAACCCCAGTGCTGACCTCACTGGCCCTGTATCGGGTCAGCCTCAGGTAGAGAGTCACAGGCCTCTCTGTCCAATGGTCGTTCGTCCATTTACTCATGCAGATACTCAACACGCGCTTCCTGAGCAGACATGCTGCATGGTGCCATGCACTGGGGACCCCGAAACAAGTGCCTGATTCTCACCCCAACCCTCTTCTAACACAGCAGGAGAAATGAGCTGTGCACACACACACACACACACACACACACACGCGACAGCTACACAGCCAGCATGAGAGTGAGACAGGAAGCGCTGAAGGAGTTTAGAGCAGAAACAGGAAATCAGGGTAAGATAGGGCATCTCCTCTCCTGAATTCTGGGTGGAGAAAGTCACATACATCAGTTGGGTACGCTGAATTGCATAGCCAAGAATTATTTACCAATGAGCTAAACCGAAAGGGAGACCTAATCTTTACTGATGTCCTACTATGTGCCCGATACTTCGTAACATCATCTCCACCTTCCTGGTAAACACTGTTGTCCCCACCACACAGGGGAGGAAACAGCTTTGAAGGTTGGACGGTTGCCCAGCAAGCTCCAGATTCAAGGTCTGTCTCCCTGCAGCCCCTTCCACCTCCAGACTTCACACACAAACTGCTCCCATCCATTGTCCAGAAGAAAAAGACTCAAGTAGCATGTTCTGCTCCATCCCACTGAAGGGTCATGAGTGGAGTGCCAGCCGGTTGTACCTCAATCTGACCAGGGGACGGGGATTTCCCACTGTTTTGTTTTTTTTTTAAGATTTTTTTTTTTGATGTGGATCATAATTAAAATCTTTATTGAATTTGTTAAAATATTGCTTCTGTTTTACATATTGGATTTTTTGCCACGAGGCATGTGGGGTCTTAGCTTCCCAACTAAGATCGAACCTGCACTCCCTGCATTAGAAAGCCAAGTCTTAACCACTAGACTGCTAGAGAGGTCCCGCTCCACTTTTCTCGCACCCTGTGGCTTCCCCAGGTTATTTTATGTCGTTTGTTAGAACCGGCGTGTGATGGTTTACTTTATGTGTCAACTTGATAAGGTCAGTGTGTGCCCAGTTAGCGATTAAGACGTTATTTCTGAGTGTGTGTTTGTGAGGGTGTTTCTGGAAGAGATTAGCGTTTGAATCATCAGCTGAGTAAAGAAGGTGGTCTTCACCGATGGGGCGGGCACCATCCATTCCACCGAGAGCCCGGAGAGGACAGAAAGGCTGAGGAAGGAGAATTCTCTTACTGCTTGCGCTGGGACAGCCCTTGTCTGCCTTGGGACACCCAGCTCCCGGTTCTGGGCCTTCTGCCGCTCCCGGGACTTGTAACTGGTGCTCAGGCCTGCGGATGTCTGATCGGATGGCACCCCTGGTGCTCCTGGCCCTCCAGCTTGCAGACAGCAGACTGTGGGACTTCCCAGCCTCCATAATTGCCTGCCGCAATCCCTCATGAGGAATCTCTTTCTGTGAATCTGTGTATATCCCACGGGTTCTGTTCCTCTAGAGAACCCGGACTAACAGAGAGATAGGACTGTGAACTCAGAGCTGCCCCACCCCACCCCCGCCAAGCTTGCACTCCTCGACCTCCTCCTGGGGCCGGGTGCCCCCATCTTCTGCCTTTCCTTCCTCAGCAGCATCTGGCTCAAGGTGACCCCTCCCTGCCCCTTCTCCCTCCCCTTACCTCTCCCCCAGCACCTCCGCCTTTGCCCTCCCACTGTGAGAAGCCTGATGACAAAATGACAAAAACATTTCCAAGGAAGCGAGCTGCCCCGCTCATGGAGGCCACCGTGAGTGTCAGAGAAAGCAGGATTAGGAGTTATTCATTCCACTTCCATGGAACGGTTCCAAATCGGCCCTGCGCTGGTTTCCCCCTTCCTGTTTTTGAATCCGGACACTTGTGGTCACAGTATCTTTCCCTCGGTGGGTGCAGAATCCTCTTAGGGCCAGGGGGTCCTTCATTTCCATTTTGTCAAGAACAGGCTGCTTCTCTTTTGCTTTCACCCAACCCTCATGGACGGGTGGAGGCCTTGCTGGGGATGAGAAGGCAGGCCGAGGGAAGCTTCCCAGGGCGCCCGCAACCCGGGGCCAGGAACCAGCAAAGCTGGCATTCTGCCCGCCCACAGTTTCTCCTTTGTTCAGGGGGCTTTCCCAGCCCCTGCCCTCTGTGCAAGTCATTGCGGGAGCAATGAGATAACACTTATGAGTATTTATTTATACGATATAAATGCTGTTATATTTATATATTATTTCAAGATACTTCTATAAATAAATATTAACTTACCTGTATATATTTATAGATTTACGGATCCAATCACTTTGTAAGCTGAAAAGAGCTTTACACATGTTGGTTTTAAGAGTTCTTTGAAAAGTCTTTTGTGTTTACCAGGCCATTTATTTCAGTGTCGTCTATAATGACCTCAGAGGGAAATGCCCACCCATAGAGTATTGGTTGCATATTTGTGATAAATCTCTTCAATGGGACATCATGACGTTTTTAAAAAATCTTTTATTTTGTGTTGGGGTGTAACCGAGCAACAAGCAACGCTGTGATAGTTTCAGGTGAACTGTGAAGGGACTCAGCCATTCATATGTATGTACCCACTCTCTCCCAAACTCCCCACCCATCCAGGCTGCCACTCATGAAGCTCTTTGAAAAATTAAACTTCAGGGACTTCCCTGGCTGTCCAGGGGTTAAGACGGCACCTCCTAATGCAGGTGCCGTTGGCTCAGTCCCTGGTCATGTGGCTGGGATCCCACGTGCCTCTCAGTGTGGCCCAAAAAATAAAATGAAATTTGGTTTTTGTTGAAATACAACATACACACAGAAAAGTGTGTAAGTCGGAAGTAGAGAGCTGGATGTGTCATTCACTTAGCAAGCCAGTAGAGCACCGCACAGACCAGTCGTCAGACACCACCAACACAACGCTGCAATTCAGTGCTGCTTCACCCTTAAAAACCTAAAAGTAAAATTAAAAAAGAAGATCCCAGAGCCGCCCCCATTGTGCTTGCAACCTTCAGCCCTTCCTTCTGCCGTGAGTAGGGCCACTGTCCTCTCCTCCAACTGTGCCCACAAAGGTCCGTCTAGTCAAGGCTGTGGTTTTTCCAGTGGTCATGTATGGATGTGAGAGTTGGACCATAAAGAAAGCTGATCGCCGAAGAATTGATGCCTTTGAACTGTGGTGCTGGAGAAGACTCTTGAGAGTCCCTTGGACTGCAAGGAGATCCAACCAGTCCATTCTAAAGATCAGTCCTGAATATTCATTGGAAGGACTGATGCTAAAGCTGAAACTCCAATACTTTGGCCACCTGCTGCCAAGAGCGAGCTCATTGGAAAAGACTTTGGTGCTGAAAAGACTGAGGGCAGGATGAGAAGGGGACGACAGAGGATGAGATGGTTGGATGACATCACTGACTCGATGGACATGAGTTTGAACAAACTCCGGGAGATGGCGATGGACAGGGAAGCCTGGCGTGCTGCAGTCGATGGGGTAGCGGAGAGTCGGACACAACTGAGCGACTGAACAACAGCAACCTCTCTTTTATTATTTTTTAAAGATATTTATTTATTTGGCTGTGCTGGGTCTTGGTTGCAGCATGTGGGATCTAGTCCCCTGACCAGGGATCGAACCTAAGCCCCCTGCACTGGGAGCAGAGTCCCAGCTATTGGACCACCAGGGAAGTCCCTCTCTTTTAACAACATGGATGCATCATTCCTATTTTGAACTACATAAAGGATTATATACTGTATGATTTCTTATGTCCAGTTAGGAATTCTTTAGGTTTTGTGAACTCTTTCTGAGCTGTGGTTCATACTCACCGAGTGCTCTGAAGAAGTGCCCCTCCCCATTGTGTGTGTGCGTGTGTGTGCGGGTACTGTTGCCATGAAAGCATCCCCACCTGGGCATTATACGCCATAGGCCCTCCACCCTATCCTGCTCGTTGATCTTGGGAGATCACCATATTTATGACATCTTGCCCCTGCTCAGAAGCCTACCATGGCTCCCAACTGCAGTGTCTGCTTTCTCTTTCCCTTCTTCCCCAAGCCAGGCAATGCCACCCTCCTGAGAGGCAGGCATTTGCTCTATCAAGCAAGGCCCTGCTTGCAAAGTTGCTGGAGGCCCCACCCTGCTCTGTCAATGGACATCTTCCCATCCCCCAACCCACTGGAAAGTCTTTGTCAAAGTCTCTGGTTGTATCGACCAGACGCTCCTCCTTGTACTTAGACTTCACCTCATCGCGTGGGCTGGCACCCTATTGGCATCATATCGCGTCCGGCTGTTACTTTAGCTTAGGGGTGTTCCAATCAGCTGGGGAACTTTAAAAAAGAAACTGAAAACACTTTTAAGTACTAAAAGCTAATTTGGGCCTCTGGTCAAACCCAGTCTCTGGATCTCTGAGGGTGGAGTGTGAATGTCGGTACTTTCAAAACCTTTCCCGGAGATATGGGCTTAATTGCATACTCCCCGCCTGGCTCCCCACTACAGTCATATTCTGAAGCGCTAACCCCAGGGCGCTCTGAGGAATGCGACTGCATTTGGACACAGGGCTTTTCAAGAGGTAATTGAGTTAAACGAGGTGATTAATTAAGATGGGCACTAATCCAATAGGACTCTGTCTGGATGAGAAGAGGAGATTAGGACACAGACACACAGAGGGAAGCCTGTGTAAAGACGTAAGGAGAAGATGGCTGTCCACACACCAAGGAGAGCGGCCTCAGGAGAAGCCAACCCTGTTAACTCCTTGATCTTGGGCTTCCAGCCTCAAGAACTGTGAGAATGTGTCTGTGTGTGTGTGTGCACTCAGTCATGTCCAACTCTTTGCAACCCAATGGATTGGAGCCCTCCAGGCTCCTCTGTCCATGGAATTTTCCAGGCGAGAATACTGGAGTGGGTAGCCATTTCTTTCTCCAGGGGATCTTTCCGACCCTGGGATTGAACTAGTGTCTCTAGAGTCTCCTGCACTGGCAGGCAGATTCTTTACCACTGAGCCACCTGGGAAGCCTAGATTCCTTCCACGTGCCACAACTAAGATCAAAGAACTCACCCCACTCTTACCACCGCATGGCCCTCCAAGCATCATTTATTCTGCAAACACTGGGTCAAGCACTTATGATGCACCAAGCACTGCCTGAGACAAGAGGGCCACACTTCCTGCCTGCAAGGAGCTCAGCTATCCCACACTGCAGTTTCAGTTCAGTTTAGTTCAGTCGCTCAGTCGTGTCCGACTCTTTGCGACCCCATGAATCACAGCACGCCAGGCCTCCCTGTCCATCATCAACTCCCAGAGTTCACTCAAACTCACATCCATCGAGTCAGTGATGCCATCCAGCCATCTCATCCTCTGTCGTCCCCTTCTCCTCTTGCCCCCAATCCCTCCCAGCATTAGAGTCTTTTCCAGTGAGTCTACTCTTCGCATCAGGTGGCCAAAGTATTGGAGTTTCAGCTTTAGCATCAGTCCTTCCAATAAACACTGCAGTTTAAGCTCTGTAAATCCAAGCCTTCTCATTAGCCTAATTCCTTGTTGATAAACTGTCTACAGAATATTAGCAAGTGTGTGGGGAGCGGGGCAGGAAGATACTCTAATGCTGGTGGGGCTTTTTTTTTTTTTTAAGACTTTCCTAGGATTTTCCTTCCTGTTTCAATATCAGATATCTGGGTTCTTCCAGCCCTGAGTCTCTTTTCCCGAGTTGCCATGAATGTGTTGACATGTGCATGTCTTTCCATTATCACCAGAAAGAGACCCATCTTTGTGAAAACTTTTCTCAGGAGCTATAGGTTAAACGAGTAGGTTTATATTCACAGACATAGTCTCCTTTTAAGCCACACCACCCGTGCATACTGGGAAACCGGAGCTCCACATTTTTTCTCTCTGTCGTTCCTCCTCTCTTTGGTTTCCTTGTCTTCAAGGACTACATCAAAGGTTCTTTTTCATTGTTGTTGTTGCAAACATTTAAGTTCTATTCTCTTAGCAAACTTCAATTATACAATGCAGTGTCAACTATAGTCACCATGTTATACATTAAATCCTTAGACTTAGATCAAAGGTTTATAACTTGGGCTTTGTGATCTCTGGGGGCTTTCTGTGGGTGGGTTTTAGATGCCCATGTCCCCTGAAATTGTATACAGTATTTTGCACATGTGGGAATGTGCTCATTATTTATAAGAAGGTCACTGTTCATGGTTTTACTGGAATTTTGAAAGGATAAGGTTATACCTGGAATTTTTTTATATTTATTATTTTGTTTTTGATATTTATTTTATTGGCTGTGCCAGCTCTTAGTTATGGCATGCAGAATCTTTAGTTGCAGCATGCAAACCCTTAGGTGTAGCCTGTGGGATTAAGTTCCCTGACCAGGGATCAAGCCCAGGATTCCTGCATTGGGAGCTCGGAGTCTTAGCCACCGGATCGTCAGGGAAGTCCCTCACCTGGAAAAATTTTAAAAACTAATGCCTTTGATATTTTTCTCAACAGGTCTTCCGTCAAGGGTAATCATTTTTAACATAGTATCATCTGCTATCTTTTCCCATAAACTCCTAGTGTAACCTCAGCAGCCCTTTGGTTTAGCATCTTCATTTTAGGATTAAAGTACTGGAAAGTCCCAGAAGTCAAGCAGCTTGCCCACAGCGATCAGCTAGTTACTGGCAGAGTCAAGGTAGGCTCTTGACCCTGTGATCGCCTGGAAGCAGTGGGGACATTCATGGGCCAAAGAAGGAGGACTCAGGTGCAGAGCTTCTATTTTCTTTCCTGGACGTTAAATTTCCTGAGGCACGAGCCCATCTCAGAACATTGAGCCTAATTCTCCGTGTCTAACACGTTTCTAGCACATTATAGCTCTCAATATAGGCTGCAAGATTACTTTACACCTGTTAAGTAGGTTCTACTCTTGTTAGAACTTCGGTCACTAGAACTCTGTTTATTTTCTTCCTGAATCCTCCACTCAGAACCTTGAATATAGGAAGTCATGTAATTTATTTATTTTAGATTTAACCACACAAAATTTTACCAGCTGAGCTACTGACTCCCCTGGTGGCTCAGCTGATAAAGAATCCACCTGCAATGCAGGAGACCCCGGTTTGATTCCTGGGTCGGGAAGATCCACTGGAGAAGGGGTAGGCTACCCACTCAAGTGTTCTTGGGCTTCCCTGGTGGCTCAGATGGTAAAAAGAATCTGCCTGCAATGCGGGAGACTGGGTTCAATCCCTGGGTTGGGAAAATCCCCTGGAGAAGGGATTGGCTACCCACTCTAATATTCTGGCCTGGAGAATTCCATGGACAGAGGAGCTTGGCAGGCTCCTCCTCCATGGGGTTGCAAAGAGTCAGACGTGACTGAATGACTTTCACTTCATGCAAAAATTATGTAGTGTCAAATATTCTCACAAATATATCTATATATACATAAAATAACTAAATGGCAAGCATTTTGTGGGAAAGAAAGCCTCCAATTCTTTTTGAATAATGCTATCAAAGACATGAACGCAAGCACCATACTAAGGATTTTCACAATTTTTGTTTAAGGGAGCAGTGACTAACACACGGTTGTACATATACTGCTTCACAAGTTACAAAATAATCGCAAAGTAAAACACTGCAGTGTACCCATTTTCACATTAAATTTATATGTGACTATCCAGGAAGGAGACGTTACTATGACATATTTGTTTCGAGAACTATTTTTGCAAGGATGTATTAGCATGAATCCCTTGGTCCAATATTTGCTTTTCTCTTTCTGACTTACTTCATTCACTCTGTATGACAGACTCTAGATCCATCGACATTTCTACAAATGACCCTATTTATTTCCTTTTAGTGGCTGAGTAATATTCTATTTTCTGCCATAAGGGTGGTGTCATCTGCATATCTGAGGTTATTGATATTTCTCCCGGCAAACTTGATTCCAGCTTGTGTTTAATATAGTCCAGCATTTTGCATGATGTACTCTGCATATAAATTAAATAAGCAAGGTGACAATATACAGCCTTGACGTACTCCTTTTCCTATTTGGAACCAGTCTGTTGTTCCATGTACAGTTCTGACTATTGCTTCCTGACCTGCATACAGGTTTCTCAAGAGGCAGGTCAGGTGGTCTGGTATTCCCATCTCTTTCAGAATTTCCCACGGTTGATTGTGATCCACACAGTCAAAGGCTTTGGCATAGTCAATGAAGCAGAAATAGATGTTTTTCTGGAACTCTCTTGCTTTCTCCATGATCCAGCGGATGTTGGCAATTTGATCTCTGGTGCCTCTGCCTTTTCTAAAACCTGCTTGAACATCTGGGAGTTCACGGTTCACATATTGCTGAAGCCTGGCTTAGAGAATTTTGAGCATGACTTTACTAGCGTGTGAGATGAGTGTAATTGTGCGGTAGTTTGAGCATTCTTTGGCAGTGCCTTTCTTTGGGATTGGAATGAAGACTGACCTTTTCCAGCCCTGTGGCCACTGCTGAGTTTTCCAAATTTGTGAAGAGGAACTCAAAAACCTCTTGATGAAAGTGAAAGAGGAGAGTGAAAAGGTTGGCTTGAAGCTCAACATTCAGAAAGCAAAGATCATGGCATCTGGTCCCATCACTTCATGGGAAATAGAAGGGAAAACAGTGGAAACAGTGTTAGACTTTATTTTTTGGGGCTCCAAAATCACTGTGGATGCTGATTGCAGCCATGAAATTAAAGGACGCTTACTGCTTGGAAGGAAAGTTATGACCAACCTAGATAGTATATTAAAAAGCAGAGACATTACTTTGCCAACCAAGGTCTGTCTAGTCAAGGCTATGGTTTTTCCAGTGGTCATGTATGGATGTGAGAGTTGGACTGTGAAGAAAGCTGATCGCCCAAGAATTGATGCTTTTGAACTGTGGTGCTGGAGAAGACTCTTGAGAGTCCCTTGGACTGCAAGGAGATCCAACCAGTCCATTCTAAAGGAGATCGATCCTGGGTGTGCATTGGAAGGACTGATGCTTAGGCTGAAACTGCAATACTTTGGCCACCTCATGCGACGAGTTGACTCACTGGAGAAGACTCTGATGCTGGGAAGGATTGGGGGCGGGAGGAGATGAGGATGACAGAGAATGAGATGGCTGGATGGCATCACCAACTTGATGGACATGAGTTTGAGTGAACTCCGGGAGTTGGTGATGGACAGAGAGGCCTGGCGTGCTGTGATTCATGGGGTCACAAAGAGTCAGACACGACTGAGTGACTGAACTGAACTGAACTGAATATTCTATTTTATTTACACACCACATCTTTTTTATCCATTCATCTGTCGGTGGACATTTAGGTTGTCAAAGGACACGCATTCTTTTGTAAGCTGTGAAGCCATCTATGTACTCTTCACAAGAGCCAGGACAGAAGCAACTTCAGACTGGGTCTTTATCAGGGATCTATGTACATTCTATGTTCAGTTCATTGTCCTGCTATGACTCATTGACTTTAAAATGCCGATTTCCTGTACCCCTCCTGCTGCCATGTTTAAATATCCCTGAAATCAGGATGCACCTTGCAATGAACAGCATGTCTCCCTCTGTCACCAATTTTTCTTTCTTTCTTCTTGACTTATAAAATAACAGCAGATTCAAGTCACTGAAATGTGATGTTGAAAGTGTCTCCAGACTCCAGACAGCCTGTGTAGACCATGCAGTACAGGAAGACCCAGTGGGGGCTTAGTGCCTCTGATCGTTGGCCGTTCTCCCTAGAGGCTACATGCGCGCTGCAGGCATTTTTCTGTTCATATCATCCTCACTCCTTGCAGTTGTTTACTTGTAACATCACTCAATCCACCTTCAAGGTTTTGCCACAGCAACCACGACCCCCCAACTCCCACCCCTTCCTGCTCCCTCCTTCTTTGGTCGGCTTTAGTGTCTTTGCCACTGAAGTTTTCTGCCTGCCCAGCCGGCCCTCCATGCTGCCTGGAGACTTCTCTCACTCTATTTATTCTCTTCCTGAATCCATCACTCTTGCTGCCTGCCCTGCCCCCAGCCCCTCACCCTAGCCCCCTGGAAGGACTGCCAACAAGACCATTTCCTCCTGGGCAAGCCCACTCTGCCCAGTTCCTCCACCAGCGCTGTCACCTTTCTGAACATTTCCTGAGATTTCTATTTTTTTCCCCTTTTGCCCCTTTATCTGTTTTTCTCCACTTCCCTCCCCCACCAACACACAGCTGGAAGTCCTCCTTGGCTGGCTGTCTTCCTCCTGAAATCCCCCGTCACCCACCCCCATCCTTTGCTGCCCCAAACCAGTCCCGACATTGCTAGGATGTGGTACTGTGGGTCTGGGTTTTGCTGGGACACATAAGGCTGAGCGCTGAAGAATTGATGCTTTCTAACTGTGGTGCTGGAGAAGACTCTCGAGAGTCCCTTGGACAGCAAGGAGATCAAACCAGTCAATCCTAAAGGAAATCAACCCTGAATATTCACTGGAAGGATTGATGCTCCAATACTTTGACCATCTGATGCAAAGAGCTGACACACTGGAAAAGACCTTGACGCTAGGAAAGATGGAAGGCAGCAGGAGAAGGGGACAACAGAGGATGAGATGGTTGGATGGCATCATCGACTCAATGGACATGAGTCTGAGCAAACTCCAGAAGATAGTGAGGGACCCGGAAGCCTGGTGTGCTGCGGTCCCTGGGGTCACAAAGGGTCAGACACAACTTAGTGACTGAACAGCAGCAACAACACTGAGCACTAGTGATTTGCCCTCCAGTTTGTGGGTTGACCGAGCCCACTCACCACAGCCTAACAGCCGGACCCTGGTCCTCCCGGGGGTTCAGGAAAGCGCGCCATCAGAGCCTCCTCCAATATACTCAACCCAA
The DNA here is from genome assembly GCF_049115385.1 of Moschus berezovskii. NCBI lineage: Eukaryota > Metazoa > Chordata > Mammalia > Artiodactyla > Moschidae > Moschus > Moschus berezovskii. The sequence continues at coordinate 13,910,475 of NC_142466.1, forward strand.
CATACCCTGAGGCTCTGTCCCGAGTGGGAGGGGGTTGGGGGGTTCAAAAGGAGGTGCCCTTTAGCGTTCAGTCACGGGCATAGCTGGGCAGAAGCCATTTGCTATCAGAGTGTCTCTCACTTCATCCAGATATTTCTTGTCCACCACTGGTCTCCCCCAAGTGACCCCAACTGGGGGACATCCTTTGCTGTCCCACAGCTCTGCCCCCGTCATCTCTTTGCCCGTTTCCCCAATACTTCCTTGTACTCGGAAGAGTCAGGCTCCCCACTTCCTCCGTAGCCTTCTCTTGCTGTCACCATCCTCCGCCCCCCACCCTCACTGTGAGTTCATGGGGGGACTGTGGGGGGGGGCTCCTGACCATGTGGCCCTCCTGGCTCATACGTGGTAAAGAAGAGCTTCATGGACCCACCGCGTGGGCCAGACCTGGTAACCTACCTGTCTTGTCTTGTTAAAGAGATCAAGTCCTTCCACTCCTGCTGAGAGAAGAGAAAGTGAAAGTCACTCAGTCGTGTCTGACTCTTTGCGACCCCATGGACTATACAGTCCATGGAATTCTCCAGGCCAGAATACTGGAGTGGGTAGCCTTTCCCTACTCCAGGGCATCTTCCCAACCCAGGGATCGAACCCAGGTCTCCCGCATTGCAGGCAGATTCTTTACCAGCTGAGCCACAAGGGAAGACTGAGAGATTCACGAGGCAGAGAACCCTTTTGATTTTGAAAGGAAGAAAGTGACGATGAGAGATAAAGTGACTTTGCATATCAACTGAGCAGTAACCTTTTTTCCCACCTTTGAGGGCCTGTGTGACACTCTCCTTTCCCCCATCAGGGCATGTAAGAATATGGGACAGTTATCTCCAACCCTTAAAAGAAAATGTAGTAGCCATCATGGAGAAGGAAATGGCAACCCACTCCAGCATTCTTGCCTGGAGAATCCCAGGGACAGAGGAGCCTGTTGGGCTGCCATCTATGGGGTCGCACAGAGTAGGACATGACTGATGCGACTTAGCAGCAGCAGCAGTAGCCATCATAGTCAACAAGAGTCCAAAATGCAGTACTTGGATGCAATCTTAAAAATGACAGAATGACCTCTGTTCATTTCCAAGGCAAACCATTCAATATCACAGTAATCCAAATCTATGCCCTGACCACTAATGCTGAAGAAGCCGAAGTTGAACAGTACTATAAAGACCTACAAGACCTTCTAGAACTAAAACCAAAAAAAAAAAAAAAAAGTCCTTTTCATTATAGGGGACTGGAATGCAAAAGTAGGAAGTCAAGAAACACCTGGAGTAACAGGCAAATTTTGTCTTGGAGTTCAGAATGAAGCAGGGCAAAGAATAATAGAGTTTTGCCAAAAGAACACACTGGTCATAGCAAACACCCTCTTCCAAAGGCACAAGAGAAGACTCTACACATGGACATCACCAGATGGTGAATACCGAAATCAGACTGATTATATTCTTTGCAGCCAAAGATGGAGTAGCTCTATATAGTCAGCAAAAACAAGACTGGGAGCTGACTGGTTCCTTATTGCCAAATTCAGACTTAAATTGAAGAAAGTAGGGAAAACCACTAGACCATTCAGGGATGACCTACATCAAATCCCTTACGATTATACAGTGGAAGTGACAAATAGATTCAAGGGATTTGATCTGATAGATAGAGTGCCTGAAGAACTCTAGACAGAGGTTTGTGACATTGTACAGGAGACAGGGATCAAGACCATCCCCAAGAAAAAGAAATGCAAAAAAGCAGAATGGTTGTCTGAGGAAGCCTTACAAATAGCTATGAAAAGAAGAGAAGCAAAAGGCAAAGGAGAAAAGGAAAGGTATACCCATTTGAATTCAGAGTTCCAAAGAATAACAAGGAGAGATAAGAAAGCCTTCCTCAGTGATCAGTGAAAAGAAATAGAGGAAAACAGTAGAATGGGAAAGACTAGAGATCTCTTCAAGAAAATTAGAGATACCAAGAGAACATTTCATGCAAAGATGGGCTCGATAAAGGATAGAAATGGTGTGGACCTAACAGAAAGAGACGATATTAAGAAGAGATGGCAAGAATACACAGAAGAAGTATACAAAAAAGATCTTCATGACCCAGATAATCACTATGGTGTGATCACTCACCTAGAGCCAGATATCCTGGAATGTGAAGTCAAGTGGGCTTTAGGAAGCATGACTACAAAGCTAGTGGAGGTGATGGAATTCCAGTTGAGCTATTTCAAATCCTAAAAGATGATGCTGTGAAAGTGCTGCACTCAATATGCCTACGAATTTAGAAAACTCAGCAGTGGCCACAGGACTGGAAAAGGTCAGTTTTCATTCCAATCCCAAAGAAAGGCAATGCCAAAGAATGCTCAAACTACCGCACTCATCTCACATACTAGTAAAGTAATGCTCAAAATTCTCCAAGCCAGGTTTCAGCAGTACATGTACTGTGAACTTCCAGATGTTCAAGCTGGATTTGGGAAAGGCAGAGGAACCAGAGATCAAATTGCCAACATCTGTTGGATCACTGAAAAAGCAAGAAAATTCCAGAAAGACAGCTACTTCTGCTTTATTGACTGTGCCAAAGCCTTTGACTGTGTGGATCACAACAAACTGTGGAAAGTTCTTCAAAAGATGGGGATACCAGACCACCTGATGTGCCCTTGAGAAATCTGTATGCAGGTCAAGAAGCAACAGTTAGAACTGGACATGGAACAACAGACTGATTCCAAAACGAGAAAGGAGAACGTCAAGGCTGTATATTGTCACCCTGCTTATTTAACTTCTATGCAGAATGCATCATGCGAAATGCCAGGCTGGATGAAGCACAAGCTGGAATCAAGATTGCCGGGAGAAATATCACTAACCTCAGATATGCAGATGACACCACTCTTATGACCGATAGTGAAGAAGAACTAAAGAGTCTCTTGATGAAAGTGGAAGAAGAGAGTGAAAAAGTTGGCTGAAAACTCAACATTCAGAAAACAAAGATCATGGCATCTGGTCCCATCACTTCATGGGAAATAGATGGGGAAACAGTGGAAACCATGGCAGACTTTATTTTTTTGGGCTCCAAAATCACTGCAGATGGTGACTGCAGCCATGAAATCAAAAGACGCTTGCTCCTTGGAAGAAAAGTTATGACCAACCTAGATAGCGTATTAAAAAGCAGAGACGTTACTTTGCCAACAAAGGTCCATCTAGTCAAGGCTATGGTTTTTCCAGTGGTCATGTATGGATGTGAGAGTTGGACTATAAAGAAAGTTGAGCGCCAAAGAATTGATGCTTTTGAACTGTCATGATGGAGAAGATTCTGGAGAGTCCCTTGGACTTCAAGGAGATTCAACCAGTCTATTATAAAGGAAATCAGTCCAGAATATTCATTGGAAGGACTGATGCTGAAGCTGAAATTCCAGCACTTTGGCCACCTGATGGGAAGAACTGACTCATTGGAAAAGACCCTGATGCTGGAAAAGATTGAGGACAGGAGGAGAAGGGGACGGCAGAGGATGAGATGGCTGGATGGCATCACTAACTCAATGGACATGAGTCTGAGTGAACTCCAGGAGTTTGTGATGGACGGGGAGGCCTGGAGTGCTGCAGTCCATGGGTAGCAAAGAGTCAGACACGAGTGAGCAACTGAACTGAACCGAATTGATCTCCATCCCTGGGGACCTAGTGGGAGGATCTGGGCGGGGCCTCAGAGCCCTGCCGTCCACCCACTGGGGTCCCCTAGCTCAGAAATACGGATTTGGAATTTGGGAAATACTGAATGTTCACTGGTGCTGCTCCTGGAGGATCCGCGTCCCTTTCTGTTTCAAACGACAGAAACTCCAGCTCAAATTCCTTAAGCTAAGGGGAGAATAGCCGGCTGGTATATCTGAAGAGACCACTTTTCCAGTTTGGGTGCTGGGTTCAGGGGCTTCCCTAGTGGTTCAGATGGTAAAGAAGCCACCTACAATGCAAGAGACACGGATTCGATCCCTGGATCAGGAAGATCCCCTGAAGAAGGAAGTGGCAACCCACTGCAGTATCCTTGCCTCATGGACAGAGGCGCCTGAGGAGTCGGACTCGACTGAGGGACTAACACTCACTTCACTTTCAGGGCCCAAATTTAGTGCACCCAGGGGTGTAGCCAGGTCGTTAAGACTTGATTTCCCATCCTTGGTGGCGGCATCTTTATCCAGCTGCACGAAGCAATCAGCTCTTCTTGGCCTCACTGCCAACTGGGCCAGTACCAGGAAGAAGCCCACCTGGTCCTTTGAATCTATCAGGGGACCTGGGGTGGCAAGGGAGTGGGGGTCCCAGCACCAGGGCCCTTCAGTGCTAAAGCAGGAGCAGTCCAGGTAAACTCAGCCTTGCAGCGACGCTTGCTTCTTATTTCTCCTTTGCTTTTTTTTTTGTAAATTTATTTATTTATTTTTAATTGAAGGACAATTGCTTTACAATGTTTTGTTGGTTTCTGCCATACAAAAACGTGCATCAGCCATACATATACATATATCCCCTCCGTCTTGAATCTCCCTTCCATCCCGCCCCAAGCCCTCTAGGTCATCACGAGCACCACACTGAGCGCCCTTTGTCATATAGCAACTTTCCACTAGCTTTTGCAAGACTCAGTTACCATCCCCTTCTTCCTTACTTACCTGTTTTTGGATTAGAGTTAGGAACCGCCTGAGCTGGCTTTGCCAGCATCCCAGATTCCTGTGGGGAAGGGCTCTGTGTTCTGCTTTGTAGTTCTAGGGGCCAGAGCTGATCTTATTGTCAGTGCCGTTACAACCCCCTGGAGCCTCTGTCAGCTCCCTTAATAGAGCCTGTCAGATGCTCTGCTTCCATCCATTGAAGGTCCTTCCAGAACAGCCAATCTTTCTCTTTCTACCGCACGTTTGCACATAGGCCCCCGCCCCGACTGCTGGGAGCAGAGCAGGAATGGGAAGGCCAGGCACTGTGTGGTCCGTCCGCCCTGATGCAGTGTCTGCACTGCCATCTGAGCACAGCACACAGGAAGCCTGGCACCTCCTCCGCCCACCCCGCCAGCCTACCCGGCAGGTCAGAGTTGGCACCAAGGCCGTCTCTATTTGCCACACCGGTGCTAACTTCCGCCTTCTCTGGCTAATCCTCTAGTTGTCCTGCAGGTCTCTGCTCAGGAACTCGGCACGTCACCTCCTTCAGGAAGTCTTCCTTGACTTGCATTCCCCTTGATCTGCTTTCAGTCACACCCTGTTTATAATACATCTGTATCTGTGTCTCTATCTCAGAACATGTCTTATGCTGCAGCTTAATTATCGCCTACTTGCCACAGTAGAATTGGAGAAGGACATGGCAAACCACTCCAGTGTTCTTGCCTGGAGAATCCCAGGGATGGAGGAACGTGGTGGGCTGCCGTCTATGGGGTTGCACAGAGTTGGACACGACGGAAGTGACTCAGCAGCAGCAGCAGTGACACAATAGAATGGGACGTTTTTGAAGGTGAGCGCCATGTCTCAGTAATCTTTGTATTTCCAGGGCCCAGCATAGAGGCTGGCGCATAACAGAAGCTCAGAAACCCTTGTTGGGTACTCAGATGAGTGAACGAAGGAGTGACTGAATGAATGAACATCCTGGCCAGGATCCTTTGAAGGTGAAAGAATCGAAAGTTCACTGTCTCTTTGAGAAAGGAAACTGATTGGCTTCTCCCTTCCCTGTGGCTGAGGAGGAGGATCTCAGTGACTCACCATGCAGGTGAAGCAGAGCCTGTGCGTTTCTGCCGAAGAGGCTGGAGAGTAAGAAGTTACCCCTAGAATTTTCTAGAGGAATGTCAGAGGAAAGGGGCCGTCGGCACTGGAGGGTACCGACCACAACGTTGCCATGAGAGTCTTGGGCCCGAGTCTTCTGGGAGCCGGCATGACCTCTGCCTTCACAGTGTCTCCCATCCCTGCAGAGCTGCTGTTGGGCGGTGTTGAGGAGGGTCCCTCTTCAGAAGGAGACTGGGAGGAGCAGTCCTTGGAGGTGGTGGGGACTCTGGAAGACATGGCGACACTGAAGGACAGAGTGACAGACTGCAGTGACCCTGGGGGCATAGAGAGGCTGGGGATATGGTGATGCTGGGGCGCGTGGCAACTCTGAAGGATACAGTGACTCTGGGGGATGCAGTGATGCTGGGGCGCGTGGCCACACCAGGGGACAAGGTGGCACAGGAGGACACGATGACCCTGGGGGACATGGTGACTAGGAGGATATAGTGAAAATAGAGACACAGTGACGCTGGAGGGATAGGGATGTGGTGATATGGGGATCACAGTGATGCCGGGGCACATGGTGGTGACTACAGGAGACATGGTGACCTTCCTCCCCTTCTCAGCCCTTCAGTGGGGCCGAGAAGGGTGTTCACCGTCACAGGTGAAACCGCCAATCAAGCAGGAAGCAAAGTAGCCCTCCAGAAGGTGTCCCTGAGGGGCAGTGCCTGGCAGCCACAGGGATGTGCTGGGTGGGGGGTGGGGTTGCTGAGAAAGCAGCTTAGAGGGCTTAGCCGGGAGGGAGGAGGCTGAAGAAGCTAATTATAAAGTTTGTGCAGAGATGAGAGACGATTACAAGTGCTCTTGTGCACCAAGATTTTGAAAATGAGAGCAGAGCTCTTTCCCGGAAGATAAATGGGGATACATGGTGAGTCAAGGCAAAAAGGAGATGCGGCCGCTGACTGGACTGTAAGTGAGGAGAGGTGGCTGCGGCAGGGGAGACTGCGGTCACCTGCCATGTGCACGGCAACGCAGGTCCTGCTAGGTCTGAACCCATGTAATCAGGGGACCCCTCACTGGATCCTGACGGTGTGCGTGGCGGTGACTGGCAGGCCTGGGCTCTGTGGGGCAGCTTGTGAAGCCTGGGTGTCATCAATCACTAGTATTTCTTGTGTCCCTGCTGTCTCTAGCAGGGGGCTGGGTGCCCTGAGGGTTATAGATTCTGTGCCCCATGCCTTTGGGCTATTGATGCTTGCTTTGTATTCATAAATCCATTGAATTGTGTTGTGCAGATGAATATGGCTGCATTTTACCAAGACTCAGATTGGTCTTCAAGCTCTTGGGGTTGCACAGGCAGTAAGTGGGGGAGGGGGTGAGGTTTTAATTCATATCTTCTGATGCCAAACCTTTGCTCTTCCTTCTGCTCATCAAAGGGCTTTCTGGGTGACTCAGTGGTAAAGAATCCACCTGCAAAGCAGGAGATGCAAGAGACATGGGTTCGATCCTTGGGTCAGGAAGATGCCCTGGAGAAGGTAACCCACTCCGGTATTCTTGCCTGGGAAATACCATGGACAGAGGAGCTTGGCGGGCTACAGTCCATGGGGTCATAAAGAGTAGGACGTGACTGAGCAGTAGTGGCTGCTCATCAAAATGAATGAACGTGCCTCTCCAAGACGGGGTGAGGCAGATTTGGGGTGGAAAGGGAGCACCTCTGTGCCAACACCAGGAGGAAATGTGCAGACCCTCGGGTTGTCCTCTGACTTTCCTTTCTCCGATCCCTTTCAGCTGCCTGGTCCTCCCCACCATGAACAGCACTCCGAGGGATGCCCCGGCCTCCGGCCACCGCGAGTGCCTCCTGCCTTCTGCGGCCCGGACCCCCTCTGTCACCCAGGTCACGCCGGCCAAGAAGATAACCTTCCTGAAGCGAGGGGATCCCCGGTTTGCTGGGGTCCGCCTGGCCGTTCACCAGCGCGCCTTCAGGAGCTTTGGGGCCCTGATGGACGAGCTCTCTCAGCGGGTGCCGCTCTCCTTTGGGGTGCGCTCGGTCACCACACCCCGGGGCCTGCACGGCCTCAGCGCCCTGGAGCAGCTGCAGGATGGTGGCTGCTACCTCTGCTCCGATAAGAAGGCCCCCAGGACCCCCGGCGGGCTGGGCCAGCCCCGGGGGAGAAGCCCTTCCGCTCAGCAGTTGAGGGAATTCGAGGCACCGGGAACAGCCTCTACCTGCAAAGGTCTCAAAGCCTCGAGGAGGATCACGCTGGTTAAGAACGGGGACCCTCGGGTCCAGCAGACGGTGGTGCTCAGCCACAGAAACACCAGGAACCTGACGGCCTTTCTCAGCAAAGCGTCGGACCTGCTGCACTTTCCCGTGAAGCACGTGTACATGGCCAGTGGGAAAAGGGTGGGCTGTCCAGGATACTGTTTCCTTACAAAGCTGTCCGGACCTCAGCTTGAAACACTTAGATGGAACCAGGCAGTTATTCCTTTAAAAGAGGCACTGACACCATCGGGGTGTGTGTGTGTGTGTGTCTGTGTGTGTGTGTGTGTCTGTGTGTGTGTGTGTGTGTCTGTGTGTGTGTGTGTCTGTGTGTGTGTGTGTCTGTGTGTGTGTGTGTGTGTCTGTGTGTGTGTGTGTCTGTGTGTGTGTGTGTGTGTCTGTGTGTGTGTGTGTGTCTCTGTGTGTGTGTGTGTGTGTCTGTGTGTGTGTCTGTGTGTGTGTGTGTCTGTGTGTGTGTCTGTGTGTGTGTCTGTGTGTGTGTCTGTGTGTGTGTGTTAGGCTCAGTCGTGTCTGACTCTTTGAGACCCCATGGACTGTGGCCCCACCAGGCTCCTCTGTCCAAGGGGCAAGAATACTGGAGTGGGTTGCCGTTTCCTCCTCCAGGGTGTCTGCCCAATCCAGGTATCAAACTCAGGTCTCCTGCATTGCAGGCAGATTCTTTACCATCTGAGCCACCAGGGAAGCCATCAGACACAACTGATACTGTCTATAAAACATAACTAATGAGGACCTGCTGGGAACCCGCTCCAGTACCCTTGCCTGGAGAATCCCGTGGACGGAGAAGCCTGGTGGGCTATAGTCCATGGGGTCGCAGAGTCGGACACGACTGAGCGACTTCACTCACTCACTCACTGTACAGTACAGGGACCTCCACGCAGTGCTCTGTGGTGACCCAAATGGGAAGGAAATCGGAGAAGAGAGGATGAATGTGTATATATGGGATTCCCAGGTGGCTCAGCAGTAAAGAATCCGCCTGCCCAGCAGGCGGCATGGGTTCGATCCCTCCCCCTACCTGCACTTTCCTGGGTGGAAGGGGGTCCTGCAGACCAGGCCTCCCGACTCCACACTCTCCTTCCCCAGGTGGACTCTCTGAAGGCTCTGCTGCGAAGCCCCTCCGTGCTGGTGTGCGCCGGTCTCGAGCCCTTCAGACTGCTGGCGATGGAAGATATCAGAAGAAAAGGAAGTGAACCTTCATCTGGGCAGACTTCAAGGAACAAAAGTGGTGAGTTGGGCCTGGAGGATGCCCACTTTATTTGCACTGGATGGTGGTTCAGGAGGGCCGGGCAGATATCCTTTCTAGATCATTTAGGAAACATGCCTTTGGCCCCACACCTGGGCATCTCAGTTCTCTAGAGGTCTCTCTTGCCCCTTCCTCCTTCTCATCGCATTAACTGAGCTGGACAGTTGACTGGGATAGGAGAAAGGGGAGTCTGGTATTTAAACAGAGAAGAATTAAGAGACCTTGAGCTCTAAGATCTAGGATCTAAAAGAAACTTTTATTAAGGACCACAGTGGATATAACATTATGGACACAGTGAATCATGGGTACGTGGCATTTTCATCTTTCAAGAGTCATGACTCTCTTAGGCAACAGTAGGGATCAAACAGACCAAAGAAACAAATCATAACCACGGATCACCCATCCATCCATCAATCTATGCAGCCAGCCATATACCCATCCAAAAAGTCTATGTGCCAGAGGTAGCCTTTGTTATTAAAAAAATTTTTTTTTAAAGCACAGTCAACGAGTACAGAGAAAAATTTCAGCAGAATTATTGGAGTTACTATGGGCAAATTTTGGTGAATAAACAAAATAGCACCCTTTGTGAAAAGCTGTTAAGAGAAAGACAACAATGGTTTCTGTGCTTGCGCATGCCAGGTTCCGGACAGAGGCCTGTCAATCCCAGCCACTCCCCTGGGGGAACCTCAGTCTCACTAGATGCTTATGGAGGAGCAGAGCTTGGCAAACCTTCTCCGACCCAGCTGGACAAGGGAATCTGCTCTTTTGCTGGCCGTAGGCTCAGCCTCCGCCAGCCACTCCCTCTTCGCCAAGTGTTAGCTCAGGAGATAAAATGAGAAAGTATGGGGGGTTTCCTTCTTTCTCAGGGTCACGTCTTTCTACCCCCAGTGACCCCTTCTTTTTCTCTTTTTCATGCTGAGGGACAAGTTTAGCTGTCATGTGTGTAGGCCCTTCCCTGCCATCATGTATCAACCCCAAAACTTGATGCGTGTTAAGATGATAAATGATAAATCACCACTAGTCATTGCAGAGCGTCCTACAGTTATACAGTCAGAGGTGTATGCAGCCACTTACTGATTTTCTTTCCTGCACTGGTGGTGGCTGTGAAGAGGGCTAGAAGTTAACTCAGGGCACTGGCGCTGTACAGCCCACCCTACGGTCTGTGAAGAACCTACTCTGTGCCAGCAACTCTGAGGAAGCCTTACGTGCACTGCCTCGCATCCTCAAACCTGCCAGAGAGATCTATCACATTTACAGTTCAGGAAAGGGGTTCTGCCAAAGCTTTCACCGCTAGGAAGTGGCAGGGTTGAGACTGAACTCGGACTTCAGGGTCATCTCCCTGGGCTATACTGGTTCACCTCCCAGGAACTGCGCGAAGATTCATTCTAGAGTGGTTTCTGTCCTAACTGCTGGTTCGGGAGGTGGCAGGGGTGCACAGTATCCTCGCCTGGAGAATCCCATGGACAGAGGAGCCTGGTGGGCTGCAGTCCATGCAGTCATAAAGAGTCAGACACGACTGAGATGGTAGCGTACAGACAGGGGTGTACAGGCTGTGAAAGGCGAGTGACCTTGACTTTTCTGCCCTGAAGCCCCCACCGGCGGCTCATTATCTTTCCCTCTTTTCTCTTGCTCGTCATCGTGTGCCAGGGAGCTGGGGGCCCAAGGCCAAACAGAGCGTGATCCACGCACGGTCCAGGCTGGAGAACAGGCCACGGCAGTTCTCCTTGATGTCGGAGAGGTCGGGGCTCAGCGACCCTTCGGCGTGCCCGCATCGGGCCTGCATGTGCCCTGCCCCCGGCAGGCACCCTCTGAGCACTCCCGCCCGGCTCGGCCCCTCGGCGGCCGGTGAAGACATCGAGAAGAATGTGAGAGTGAATGAGGATGGCAGCCTATCTGTAGAGATGAAAGTCCGCTTCCACCTGCTGGGAGGGGACCCACTTCTGTGGTCCAGGAGGCTCGGGAGGGCCAGCACCCTCACCGCGACCAGTGGGGAGGGCCCCGACGCTGGGGAGGCGGATCTCCTTGGCTGTGTGTGGAAGGGCCACTCTGGGGACCCCTCAGAGCCTGGGGCACAGAAACTGGGGCCCTGCAAGGCGGGAGGGGTGGGAGCCTTTGACCAAGGCCAGCGGCAGCTGGGGTCTAGATACGAGATCTGGATGAACCCCCTGTACACCTCCCAGGGAGAGTGGTCAGCCTCTCAGTGGAAGTCTGGGCTGACCCAGAACTCCAACTCCAGGGCCCCCCGGAGCCGAAGGGTCACCAGCAGGAAAAGAGGGAGCAAGGACAGGGCCAGCCCTGCCTCCAGCGACACACCCCCTGGAGGCTCTGAGCCAAACTCCTCCTGCTGCTCTGGGTCCCTGGAGGATGCTGTGGCCAGCTGTGGCCCGCATCTGGCCTCAGGGGCTGGTGAAGGCAGAGGCAAGGGAGCAGCGCCGGACTGCAGGGACCGTGATGGCTGCCTGGAACCCCGGACCCGTGGCCTGACAGATGCCCTTCCTGACTCCTCCGCGAGCGCCGGCTCTCATGAGGAGCGCAGCGAGAGGGACAAGCTGTCCCAGGGCCGCCCCAGCAAGACTTCCCAAGGGGCCACCCCACAGGGACCTCTGGGTTCCCCCACTGTGAGCCCCTTGTCTACAGGGAAGGAGGACCCACAGGCAGAGGAGATCAGACAGGGAGCAGGGCAGCCCCAGGCCAGAAGTAGGCCTGGGGTGAGGCCGCCCTCAGCTCGGGGCCCGGCTGCTTCCGGGGGCGATGCGGGAGGCTGCACCCCACATTCTGCCTGCGCCTCAGCCCTGGGCAGGAGCAGGAAGCAGGAGAGCAGAGCCAGCACCCTGTCCTCACCCAGCATTTCCGTCCTCAGCCGAGGGGCCCGGAGGGCCCGCCCCAGGCAGCACCACAACCCAAAGGACATCCACCCCCTGCTCAACTCGCTCGTGTCCCGGCCTGACAGGGCCCACCCACGCGGCCCCCCGTCCAGCCTTTCTGAAAGCTCACAGGGCACCTGGAACCGGGCCTCCTGGGGCCCAGGGCCACCCTTCTCGGCCTCTCTTTATTCCCAGGACACACGCGGGCTAAGCAGCGTTCCCATTACCCCTGGGAGCAATTCTGACTGTGTTTCCAATTTCTACCTCCCTGATTCTCCCTCTGCTGAGACTGAAGCGGGCCCTGAGTTCAGGCCGTGCTCACCGGCTCCCACACCTTCAAACACATCTGGCCCTTTCAGTGCTCCAGCTGACGGCCTGGGTGAAAAGACTGGGGGTGGCAGATTCCAGCCTTCTTGGCCCTTGGTCGTGCCAGCTGGGTGGCCTGAGGGAGGAAGGCTGGGAGCACACTGGGGTAGCAGCTCTTCACACCCGGGCACATCCCTGGCTCGGGGGTCCTCCTGTGGGACGATACAGACGATGCCAGCCCCACAGCCGCAGGGCAGCCAGGGGCCCTCCTCCAAGGCCTGCTGGGTGTGCAGCAGGTATTGTCCCACACCCCCCAGGACACGGCCCCTGGGCAAAAGGCATCCTTTACGCATCCGCAGTGAGGGTGCCCGCAGCACTGATGGGGAGCCTAGTGGGGAGCAGGTAGGGGAGGGAAAGTTGGATGCGTGGCATCCACGGCCCCCTGGCTCTCAGGGAGCAGCCTCAGGGAGAGCAGTCAGAGCTGTGAGAAGGGGCAGCCCTCGCAGCGGTCCCCAGCTCGGGAGAATGGTCCAGGGGAAGCTCTCAGGCAGAGGAAGAGGCCTGGAGGAGCCAGAGGAAGGTGGCAGCGAGCTGCTGGGAGCTCTGCCCCGAGCCTCCCCGGATGCCGTGGTCCGTGCGTGGCTGAGCAACATCCCGGAGGAGCCCATGAAACATGAGCTGGAGGACAAGGGTGAGCATGTGGCCGAGCATGGCCTGGAAGGCGCCCATGAGGACCCTGTGGACAAGCATTCCCCAGACGACCTGGAAAGATCAGTTTGGGCTGGACAACTGCCCGTGGAACAGGGGGTCAGTGAGGAAGCAGAACCAGATAAAGCCTTTCCAGTGGCTAGTCCCAAGTCAGGAGAGGGTGTGCCTTGCCGTGGAGTGTCAGAAACCCCTACGGAGGCTGAAACAGGCAAAGCAGTGGCTGTGGATGGCGGGAGGGGCCAGCGTGTGCTTCCCAGCAGAGTCTCCACCTCCTTACAGATCATGAAGGCGCTGATGGGGTCCCAGCCGGGCCGGCCCAGCAGTCTGCCTGAAGTGTCCCACTCAGCGGGCAGGAAGCTCAGCCGCTCAGCCCAGGCCCTCATCACCTGTCTCGCCAGGCTCCACTTCTTTGATGATGATGATCTTGGGTCTCCCACTAGCAAAGTGAGGTTCACAGACTCCCCTCGGTACCAGGAGCTCCTAAGTACCTTCCAGGCCCTGTGGCCAGGGAGTGGCCTCAGGAATACTGAGCTGGAATCGGACCCCCGGGAGCTCGGCTGGCGACAGGCCCTGCCAGCCCTCGGGCCCCACATTGCAACTGAGGACTTCAGGCCCACGTCTTCCTCTGGGGTGGATGTCGGCAGTGGTTCTGGAGGCTCGGGGGAGGGCAGTGGACCCTGCACCGTGGACTGCAGCCTGGTGTCCGAGAAGATGGAGCTGCCCTTAAGCATCTCCTGCCAGGGGCCTGATTCCAGAACCTTGGGGAACCCAGAAATTTCAGGAAACCAAAAGCTGAGTAGTTATGAGGCTGAGGGTGCTGCCAGTGAGGACGGGGCAGAAAAAAACGGCAGGGAGCTGATGCTGGGGGGTGACCCGGACCAAGGAGATAAAAACACAATGCAGGAAGAGGGGGTACAATTGGAGGAAATAAAAGAAGAAAAAGAAAGGGCAGAACTGCAAGGAGAGGGTGTCAGAGGGTTTCCGGAAGAGGAAAGAATCATGGAACTAGAATTGTCAGGAGCAGGCTCTCAGGATGGGGCTGGTGTCTGCGAAAATAAGAGCCTGCATGAAGAGGAGGCAGGAGACCCCGCTGCCGTTGCCACACAGAGCTCTTCAGGGAGGAGAGGGAGCCTGACAGAGCCCCCCAGGAGCCTCAGCGAGAGGTACCTGGACGCCAGTGGGAGTCAAAGTGCCCCCAAAGCTGAGCCCCCTATGGAGAAGTTGCTCAGAGCAGCTGAGACTGGCTGCGGGCAAACCCTGGACAAGCTCACCCAGGGGGCTGGTGAGAGGGGCACTTGCAAGGGCCGCAGGGGGTCTCTGATCTCTGACCCCGTGTGGGTGTCCAAGTTGTTGAAGAAGATGGAGAAGGCCTTCATGGACCACCTCGCCGCTGCCACGGCTGAGCTCTGCACCCGCTGGGGCCTGCAGGGCGGCCACCTGCTGGACCAGATGGTGGCCGAGCTGCAGCGGGACGTGAGCCGGCGGCTCCAGGACAGCGTGGAGAAGGAGCTTCTCAAGGTCCAGAGCTGGGCAGGGGGCGCGGGCGTGGGGCTGCCCAGGGAAGCCCTCCACTGGGAGGCGTCCCTGCAGACTGAGCAGCGCAGGCAGCGCCTCCAGGCCCTGCGCAACCTTTCGCCCTTCTCCGAGCAGACGCGAGGCCGGGGGCACCCCTCCTTCTCCCTGGAGGACCTGCCGATCTTCAGAGGAGCCCTAGGGACCCAACTTGGGGTAGAGGCCAACGGGGAGGAGTTCTGTCCCTGCGAGGCCTGCGTGAGGAAGAAAATGGTTCCCGCATCCCCAGTGGATGCTGTGGGGTCAGCCAGCGCGCCCATCAGAAAGGCCTTCGACCTGCAACACATTCTGCAGAAGAAGAAAGGAGGGTGTGCTGACGGGGAGACAGCGGAGGTGGCCCCTGCTGTGCAGGGGGAGGTGGAGCCCCCTCACAGGGACCCCTCGAGGACAGGCACAGTCCAGGGATCAGGCCAGGGCCCCGGAGCGGAGAAGGGCGACCAGACCCTCGGCAGGGATGAAGACCCTCGGCAGGAGAAAGAGGGGGAAACAGAGCCCTGTGTCAGCAGCGAGCCCTGGGAGGGGCTGGGGAGGGGGGAGCAGGGCGTGGGTGGTGAGGAAGGAGGCCTGAAGGCGGGCTGCGGGGCTGAGGACACTGGGGAGGCCCATGGCCTGGGGGGCGGTGGCCTGGGTCCCAGAGGACGAGCTGCTGGCGCTGAAACAACAGAGGCCCGGGGGGCTGCAAGGGAGGAGCGGCCAGAGATCGGAGGAGGGCATGGAGGTGACGAACAAGGGGGCCCTCAGGCCGGCCTGGGACGCGGCAAGTCCCATGAAGCTTCTGGAGACAGGAGCCCGACCCCATGGGCGGAGCCCCCCCAAAAGAGGCCAGGCCCCAGGTCAGGCCTCTCGTCCTTCAGCACATCCTCTCTAGGGAGCTGCTCTCTGCTTTCTCAGAAAGGCTCGGAAGATGAGCCGTGGGACAGATGCGAGAGGAGCACTGAAGACCAGGCCCTGGACGTCCCTGATCCAGAGGGAAAGGTCACAGGCACGTACCCAGAAAGCCCCGCTTCTGAGCAAGAAGGGGCCCCATCAGGCTCCAGAACTCCAGAGCAAGGGACGAAGGAAGGTCTGAGTCCAGAGCAGGAGACAGAGGAGGGCCCGGCTCCAGAGCAGGAGGGAGAGGAGGGCCTGGCTCCAGAGCAGGAGGGAGAGGAGGGCCCGGCTCCAGAAGAGGGAGAGGAGGGCCCGGCTCCAGAAGAGGGAGAGGAAGGCTCAGCTCCAGAGCAGGAGACAGAGGAAGGCCTAGCTCCAGAGCAGGAGACAGAGGAGGGCCCGGCTCCAGAGCAGGAGGGAGAGGAGGGCCCGGCTCCAGAAGAGGGAGAGGAGGGCCCAGCTCCAGAAGAGGGAGGGGAAGGCTCAGCTCCAGAGCAGGAGACAGAGGAGGGCCCGGCTCCAGAAGAGGGAGGGGAAGGCTCAGCTCCAGAGCAGGAAACAGAGGAGGGCCCGGCTCCAGAAGAGGGAGGGGAAGGCTCAGCTCCAGAGCAGGAGACAGAGGAAGGCCTAGCTCCAGAGCAGGAGGGAGAGGAGGGCCCGGCTCCAGAAGAGGGAGGGGAAGGCTCAGCTCCAGAGCAGGAGACAGAGGAAGGCCTAGCTCCAGAGCAGGAGACAGAGGAGGGCCCGGCTCCAGAGCAGGAGGGAGAGGAGGGCCCGGCTCCAGAAGAGGGAGAGGAAGGCTCAGCTCCAGAGCAGGAGACAGAGGAGGGCCCGGCTCCAGAAGAGGGAGGGGAAGGCTCAGCTCCAGAGCAGGAGACAGAGGAGGGCCCGGCTCCAGAAGAGGGAGGGGAAGGCTCAGCTCCAGAGCAGGAGACAGAGGAAGGCCTAGCTCCAGAGCAGGAGACAGAGGAGGGCCCGGCTCCAGAGCAGGAGGGAGAGGAGGGCCCGGCTCCAGAAGAGGGAGAGGAAGGCTCAGCTCCAGAGCAGGAGACAGAGGAGGGCCCGGCTCCAGAAGAGGTAGGGGAAGGCTCAGCTCCAGAGCAGGAGACAGAGGAAGGCCTAGCTCCAGAGCAGGAGACAGAGGAGGGCCCGGCTCCAGAGCAGGAGGGAGAGGAGGGCCCGGCTCCAGAAGAAGGAGAGGAAGGCTCAGCTCCAGAGCAGGAGGGAGAGGAGGGCCCAGCTCCAGAAGAGGGAGGGGAAGGCTCAGCTCCAGAGCAGGAGACAGAGGAGGGCCCGGCTCCAGAAGAGGTAGGGGAAGGCTCAGCTCCAGAGCAGGAGACAGAGGAAGGCCTAGCTCCAGAGCAGGAGACAGAGGAGGGCCCGGCTCCAGAGCAGGAGGGAGAGGAGGGCCCGGCTCCAGAAGAAGGAGAGGAAGGCTCAGCTCCAGAGCAGGAGACAGAGGAGGGCCCAGCTCCAGAAGAGGGAGGGGAAGGCTCAGCTCCAGAGCAGGAGACAGAGGAAGGCCCGACTCCAGAGCAGGAGGGAGAGGAGGGCCTGGCTCCAGAAGAGGGGGAGGAGGGCCTGGCTCCAGAGCAGGAGACAGAGGAGGGCCCGGCTCCAGAGCAGGAGACAGAGGAGGGCCCGGCTCCAGAGCAGGAGACAGAGGAGGGCCCGGCTCCAGAGCAGGAGACAGAGGAGGGCCCGGCTCCAGAGCAGGACACAGAGGAGGGCCCGGCTCCAGAGCAGGAGGGAGAGGAGGGCCCGGCTCCAGAGCAGGAGGGAGAGGAGGGCCCGGCTCCAGAGCAGGAGACAGAGGAGGGCCCGACTCCAGAGCAGGAGACAGAGGAGGGCCCGGCTCCAGAGCAGGAGGGAGAGGAAGGCTCAGCTCCAGAGCAGGAGACAAAGGAAGGCTCTGACTTAGAAGCCAAAAAAGTAGTGAAACGTCTGGCTTCCACAGAAACGAGGTTTAGAAACCTCCCCATGGACCGTACAGATGGCTTTGACCAAGATGACTTAGATTTCTAGAGAACTACCTGGGAGGCAGTCCTGAGTCAGAAATTCAATCCACTGGAGATGCACAAAGGACACAGGCAAAAATCAAGGACTTGCCAAGGACGTGGCCACCCTTCACTGCCCTGGGTTCTAGATTCTGAGGCTGCGTCGGCCCGTCCACCCACCAAATGAGGGACGGTCTCAGATCTGCCCAGTTATCAGAAGTCAGCTCCCCTCCATATGCCTGCTGAACCCAAGAGGATGGAACTGGCTGGCTGTGGTCCAGGAGAGGTTTTGTTTGTGTTTGTTTTTTACCAGCGAGAGTTTCCCTCCTTCTGCCTATTGATCTCCAGTTATTTCTCTCCTTGGCCTCTCCTGGGCAATGACCTCGCTTGACTTTGAAGTGCTTTTTTTCTAGTCTTGACTATATTTGGTGACTCTGGAGATATGAATGCTTGGGAGAAGAAGATAAATTGTCATTGGAGAAAGTTTGTTCTCAGCTCCAAAGGCTGTGTCTTTCCTTAATTCATATATATATACGCTTTTGTAATGAAAAATATTGGAAAATGAGAAAAAGCAGAAAGAAGGGAAAGTAGTCACTCATAATCCCATCCCTTAGGGATAAATGATGTTAGCAATTTGATGCATTTGTTTCCCATCATTTTTCTAATTATTTGATAGTTGTGCTCATCCTTATAAACTTCCTTTTTTTTGACATAAGAAATTCCCCTTTTAATCTCAAAATCTTCATAAACCTATTTTTAATACCTGAATAATGTCTTTAACGCCCAAATAATATGAGACTATAAAATACTTTTTCACCATTTCCATTTGTTGACTATTTAGATGATTTCCATTACTTTTCCCAATATATATGGGATTTTCCGTATATATAATTTTATGTGTGTATATATATATACATTTTTTTTTGCCCCGAATGACAGATGATTTCCTTAGGATAGTTTCCCAGGCATGGAATTACTAGGTGTGAAGATACCAACTTTTTTTAAAGTTCTTCATATCTTCCTCCAAATTGTTTTTCTAAACATCTAAGTTGTACTAAATTACATCACCTGGCCCACTACATTCTCATCTGTGTTTGGTAGAGTCATTAAAAATGAGAAATCCTTTGCTAATTTTATGGGCAAAAATAGTATCTCATTTTAAGGTGGAATTATTTTAGCTATATTTGATTGCTAATGAGATTAAAGAGTTTTCTAGTCTTCATAAAAATCTATTTACACATAGATTATATGTGTATGTCTTTTGCCCATTTTCAGCTAGGATTCTAGCTTTTTTAGATGAATAGATTTACATGTGTCCTTTATAATTTCAAAAATTTCTATTTATCATTTTTGAGATTGGAAAAAAATGCCCTTTCTCAGCACATTTCTCCAGCAAGCTTTGAACTGGGGCTGTCCTTGATGGTGCAGAATTTCCTTCACAGGTTCTCACCAGCATTCACATCCACACAGGACCATTTTATGTGCTCAGAATTATTGAAATGAAGGTCTGTGCTACAAGAACAGGTATCGTTCACTGGTTGTTTAAATGTAAATATAAATGTAAAAATTAAAATAGATATGTTAATAATAGAAAATAAAGCAAATGTGGGGTATAGGCTGTGTCCACACACCAAAATCGTCTGTTCTGCTCTATATCTGAGTGCTGGAGATGTTCTTAATTTGATATGTTTATAAAAGTTCTTTTGGAGGTGAGTTTTTAAAGTTTTTACATCGAAAGTATATATGAAAAAGAATATGTATAAATGTATGTATCACTGAATCACTTTGCTGTATACCAGAAACTAATACAACATTGTAAATCAACTATACTTCAATTTTTAAAAATAAATATTTAGAAGTATATGTATATGTAAGTGTATATATTATATATATATATATAAGTGTATATGCACACACACACACTTATGTATATATGAACTGGTTAGGCTTCCCTGGTGGCTTGGATGCCTGCAATGCAGGAGACCTGGGTTCTCTCCCTGGGTTGGGAAGATCCCCTGGAGAAGGGAATGGCAACCTACTCCAGTATTCTTGCCTGGAGAATTCAATGGGCAGAGGAGCCTCGTGGGCTACAATCCATGGTGTTGCAAAGAGCTGGACATGACTAAGCGACTTGAACTCACTCATCTTGGTCAGAAACTCCTGGTGAAACAGATTGCTTGTAAGCTTGCACTAGATATAATGGTATTTAGGATTGTCCAGACCTTGTCACTATTAGTTGACATGGAGCATCCACCGTGCACCTCTTCTGTGACCTGAGGTCCTCAGTCATTTCCCGAGAGATGTTTCAGCCTCTTTGCTTCATAATCTGCTATCTCCCCAAGTGATAGAGACAACCACCCTAGCTCTTACTGACCCAGCACTTCACTAAAATGGCGTGTTCGTCTCTGGTTAAGAGAAGAAAATGAAAAGGTCATGGGACTTGGAGGTGGAAGACCAGGCTCATGTCCCAATGACAGCAGCTCAGTTTCAGCATTGGTGGAATGGCTACCTGGTGGTGTCCCTCCTCCAGGCCAGTTCTGCGCCCTCCCCTTGCTTCCACACCCTCACTCTGAGTCCCCTCCAGATCCCACCCGTTCCTTCATTCCCAGCAGGGTTTACAGAGCCCTGCCCTGTCCTCCATGTCCTCCTGGGTTAAATGTTTAGACCTGGTTGTGGGGGAGCACTCATAGCTCAAGGCACCCAGTTTGTTAATGAGGAAACCAGTTGAAGCCCCTACAGGTCAGGAGAACACCTAGCCCTCACCACTACACCCCCACTTTCATCTAATCTCCCATCCTATCTCAGCTCATCACAGCCCTCCACCCTCGGCCCTGAAATTGCTGCTGGTTGTGAGTTTTCCAAACACTAGTAACCCTTTCTCTTGAGATGGTGGTGGCCCACGGTCCTAACGACACCCCCTGACCCAGTGAGTACCTCCTCCTCGAGCCTCTCGCCAGCCCAGCTCTGGCTTCCCACCCTTTCTGCCTGCACATTGCCTCCAAACACCGATGTCTCCTCATTCTCAGTCCGCTGGTCTTTTTCCTTCCTCTCCCCAGAGGACCTCACGCACTTTTGCTGTTTCTGCTCCTTCTTTGGTCTGAGGGCTTCCAGTGAAAACCCATGATCGCTTACTGCACCCCTGAAGCACATCCAGAAGATACTTTTACGTGTTAATACACGGTCACCTGTTGCCGTTTCCTAGCTGAAGTAATGGGTTCAGAGGGGAGTCACTCCAGGACATGTGGCGGATAGATCCTGAAGCCATGGTCTGAACCCAAACCTGACACTGCTAGGCCTGGGTCCCTTCTTGCATGCAGCCAGGGCCTGAGTCAAGGCCTGACAGACTGCTTACACACACCCCTTGGGCTGGGCTTCAACCCCCGGCTCCTCCCTTTGGATCGCCATTTCCAGGGGCCACCTGGGGGAGGCTGGGCTCCACTGAGCCACACCTCTGGCCACCTTGCCTGCCCTTGGCTTGGGGGCTGACCTTCCAAGTCCACACCTTGTCCTAGCCAGCATCTCCCTACTCCAGGGCCCACCCTCCTTGCCCCGTTCCTGATAAACAAAGGCGAACTTCTGGTTTTCCACCTGTGGGCAGCCTGGGAAAAGCATTGAATCTTTTTGTCAATCCCAACAACTGGTGGTGTGTCACGCAGGGGCCAGCAGGCCAAACAGCCGGCCGCTCTGGGCTAGTCTTTCACAGGATGAGTGGTCCCACCCCAGTTGCCATGGGCATTATGACTGCTGCACTTTACAGCCGGCGAGACTGAAGTTCGGCACAGTGGATTCCCCAAAGCACAGGGCCAGGGCACAGACAAGCATCTCTCTCCTGAGTTCTGACTCTCCCGTCATATCCGAGAAGCAATGAGATGGCTCCCAACACTCCAGGCTGAGTTGGGAGCCCCTGCCTCAAGGCGAAGGGATGAACTGGGTGACTTCTCAAAGCTTCATCATCACAGCAGTTCTGGGAGAAGACAATCCTAGGGTGAGATGCCCTCTGCGCAATGAATGGAAGGTGGGAAGGATGAAACTTGGAAGTGACTCATTTTCTTGGAAAAGGCTGAATTCCACATCCCATTTTGTTCTGCCTTGGCTTGGCAAGCTCTTCCTTGCCCTGGAAAGACAGGCCCCGACAGGACAGACAGCTCCAGAAAATGTTGGGGACCCGGGGGTAAACGGAATGCTTTGCAGAGCCTCTGTTCCACCATCAAGGAGCCATGGTCTCTCTTCCCTTATTTGGTCTCAGCCTTCCAAGCCCACCTGACCTTCTCAAATGCCTATCAGAATCAAACCCACAAAAGTTCTTAATTTAAGGGGTGAGGGTGAGGAAAGAAAACATCTACAGGGTAAACTGAGTCTATTCCCTTTTGTGTCTGGAGCTCTTCGCCCCTACTACGAAGCTCTTCTCACAGACAGATTATGACTTATGCGATGGATTCACTGCATCACAGGTCGCGACAGCAGAAGCTCATTGTGGTAGGGTTTCCCCACGTTACCCAGGCCTGTGCTTCAGGGCACACTACACACCAGGGCCACTGACATTTGTTAGTTCTTCTATCCAGCCTATGATGAGCAGCTCTGCTGGACCAGGCCACGGGGCAGCTGCTGAGGACGCAGAGATGAAAGATGGCCCCCGTGAGCCCCACTCCTTGGACCTACTGTGGCCCCTCCCCGGAGCTCAGCAGTCAGTGGGGCTGCCCTCCTGATGGACAAGTGAAAACACAGAGCTGTATTCCTGTTCCGTGTGCCCACGGGTTGCTCTGACAGCCAAAACCTAGATGGTGGCTAAGGAAACTGGGAGATGCATGAAAGTGGATCTGGTATCAACCATAGCAGCAGAAAGGCCGGTTTGCCTGAGTTGTTTTGACTAGGGGCAGTGGTGGTCTGGGTGTTCTCCAGGAAGAAAGGACAGGAGCCAGGATGTGGTACATTCGTCATGAGCTGAGACTGGGGGTCAGGGGCTGTAGAACAGGGGTGACAGCAATTAGGAGAAACCTTCAGGAGTCATGTGGTGTGTTGGGGGGTGTCTTTGGGCAGGAGGGAAGTAGAGAGTCTGAGAAATGCTGCCTGGTTGAGAAGGAAGCTCTGTTGACCCCCAGGCCAATGACCCGAGAGACACCTGTTCTGGAAGGAGGAAGAGTTTTATTAGAATGGAGGCGGGCGGGCGGGAGTGAGAGTCTTGGGACCTCCCCAGGAACTTCCAGTGAAATAGGCTGGAACTTTGGCCAGCACAAGGGCAGGCGTCTTCCCTGCCCTGTCTGTTCAGGCAGGACCAGACCTCCAGATGGCCCGGCTCAAAGCTGCACTCAGCCAGTAGGTCCCCAAAGCACAGGAAGGGGCGGCAGAGAATCTAAGAGAGGTGAGGGCTGCTGTCAGATTGGGGAGTCGCTGGATGGGACTGGATGAGAGAAGCAGGAACCAGCAGGACCTCTGGGTTCCACGGGGGCGGGGTTCCCAGAGGGGCGTGGTCTTCTCTAGTCCGGTGTTTCTGCCTGGAGACAGTCCAGGTGGCCTTCCTGGCTGCACTTGGTTTCTAGGCCTGACTCTGTCCCTAACTTCTAGTCCAGTGCTCCGACCTGGGGCATTGGAGGGTCATTCTTGGAGGACCTTGGAGGGTCCAGACATCCCTCCCAGTGGAGCCACAACAGATGGGCCAGAGGAGGAAGGCTGACTTCCCACCTTGCCCAGAGAGGCTTGGTTTCTGGGGCGGATGATGGTGAACTGTTGGAAGAACACTGAGGTTCTCCAACTCTCTGTGTCCCACGAGCCAGAGACTTTCGGACCAGGAAGACCGTATACCCACTCCATCTTCCTTCTGCCATTTTTATCTCAGTATTGTTCAAGAGATACAAGCGCAGAGGTTCAGAGATGCCCACCCTGGCCCAAGGTCACACAGTGGGTCAGTACAGAGTCAGGCCTGGAAGCTGAGTTTCCTGGATTCTCAGGCATGAGTTAATTCCACAAAAGAAAAGCCTCAGAGCCCAGGCGGCGCTGCCTCCTCTTCCCGGGTGGGTGGAGAGCTGGGCAGGTAGAGCAGCATCGCAGCCTAATTAGAAGCTGTAGAGGCGCGGGGACATGGGGGGCTCTGCTCGCACATTAGTGCCCCCTCCATAGATCATAGGCACGCCAAGGACATAATAAATAATCTGCCCAAAGGTTTTAAAGGTAAAAATCAGCAAACCATTAATAATGTCCCCGCCACCATATATCACGCTGAAATCTTCCCATTACACTGCTCCCTGAGCCAATTCGCATTTTCTGGGCTGTTGTTTTTTTTTTTTTTTTCAGTCCTTCCCTTTCCAGTGTGCTCTGAAGCCCCTCCCCCACAGCCTGTGACCCAGAGGGAGGGGGGTGTGGAACCTTCTCGGATTTAACATCTGGGATCTATTCAGGCATGCTGCATAGAACCCGTGTCTCTGCCTACATCTGTTCTTTTAACAGAAGGGGTGGAGCTCGCCTACCTCCCCCTGCCCTCAGCCCAGCATTAAGTAGGAATAACTCTCTGCCCTCTTCTCTGAAAGGCCAAGGGGGCTTAATTATTGGGTTGGCCCAAAAGTTCGTACGGGTTTTTCTGTATCATCTTACTGAAGAAGGTGAGTGAAGTTTTGGGCCAACTCAGTCATTGCTATAACAGTTACTTTGTTTTATGGTATTTTTTCCTGTGTCTATTCCCTAAGCATTTACTTTTTTTCCTTTTTTTGACTGGGGTGTAGCTGCTTTACAATGTTGTGTTCCTTTCTGGTGTACAGCAAAGCGAATCAGCTACATGTACGCATGCGTGCCTGCCAAGTCGCTTCAGTCGCGTCCAACTCTTTGCGACCCCACTGTACGCCAGGCTTCTCTGTCCATGGGATTCTCCAGGCAAGAACACTGGAGTGGGTTGTCATGTCCTGCTCCAAAACGTATACATATATGGCCTCTCTTTTGGATTTCCTTCCCATTTAGGTCACCACAGAGCACTGAGCATGAGTTGCCTGTGCCACACAGTAGGCTCTCACCAGTTCCCTATTTTATACATAGCAGTGTATCCATGCCACCCCCATAACAGGGTCACTTTGAATAAGAAAAGGGCTGAT
Source organism: Moschus berezovskii (assembly GCF_049115385.1). Lineage (NCBI taxonomy): Eukaryota > Metazoa > Chordata > Mammalia > Artiodactyla > Moschidae > Moschus > Moschus berezovskii. The sequence goes on from NC_142466.1 coordinate 13,935,087, forward strand.
GGGTGCACTTTCCAGCCCTTGGTGTCTCTGCAGAGAACTCGGGTCGGCTTGAATATTTGGGTGAGTTGAACGTGTTTTATACTTTGGAGGTAACCTGTGTTGTCATGAGCTGGAATGAAGAAAATTAGGAGGAGAAAAGCTAGGCCAGCAGCCTGCCGGGCTGTGGTGTGGGGGCGGTATGGGGCTGTGTGACCACATGGTGAAGGATCCAGGAATGCGTCCAGCATTGGCGTGTCACCCCCATTTGGCTTCAACTTCCTCAACCGAGTTTGAAAAGACAGCCCTTCGCTGGGGCTGAGGGCCACCCTCCACGAGTCCGCCGAAGGGCGAGTGGGCTGAGTGACTCCCCAGCTGCCTCAGAGAACCGCTTTCTTAGACGTGGACACTGAAAGCAGAGGCAAGGCTCTGTGCTGGCTGCCCGCGGTCTCCTGGGAGGGTCCCCCGAGCAGCCGCCTCAGGGGGCGGGGCCTCCCATCCCGGCTCTCTGGCAGTGAACTGAGTGGGGTGAATGAGACCAGCCCTCCCCTACTCCAGGCCCATGGCCTCATCTGCAACACCCCTGGAGTCCCTTCCGGCTCTGAGGCTGGGCTGAGAGCGCCCTCCTTGAACTTCCCATCAGAGAGCCAGGGCCGTGTCCTTACCGGTCATTCTGCAAAACCTCTTGAGTTGTCCTGAGTCCTGGGTCCATTCTGCGAGCCGCCAGCCTTGGCCACTTTTGACGTTGATTGAGACATACACCTCTCTGTGGCTTGGGGGTTCTGTTCCCATCCCCCTCAGTCCCACAAAATAGACTGTGGGGCTCCACCAGACCACCCTTCACAAACAAGTGGCCCATTTTACAAAGCACAGCCTGGTTTCTTTAGGCCTTCGGAACGAACCAGTGAAGAAGCAATATAATGTCTGCTGTACCCATTTGATGGATGGAAAAACTGATACAGACAGATGGATGAACAGGGTTGAGAAATCCTCCAGTAAAAGGCCTCTCATGGAGGGATGCTCAGAGTGTAATGGACGGGAGCCGGGTTCTGAGAGCCAAGAGGACAGATGGCTGTAAGGTGAAGCTGGCCCCTCCCCATGGATGAAGTGTCCTTCCCTGGAATATCTTGGGGTTTGGTGCAAACCACGCACACTGCGTGTGACTCTAAGTGGGCATCACATTTTACAGGAAAGACTTGAATTCCCTAGGCCCGGAGTGACATTCCAAGTTGACTCTACAGGGGGGACTCAAAACCAGACCCCTGAAGCCAAAAAGGAGCTGGAACCCCCAACCAGCAGACCTGTGCTGGTCCTCCTGCAAGACCATCATCCTCCTGTGACTGGTGGGACTTCCAGGAAGGACCGTCTCATCCTCCTTATGTCCCAAGTGAGGGCTCCATCTAGTGCAGAGTCCCCAGGAGCAATCAGTAGATCCTGAAGGGTCCACTGGTAGATCCCTATGTCCTGCCTTCCTTTATACCCACAGTTTGCTCATCTGCCACCCCCTACTCACCAATCATGTGTTCTGGGCAAGTTACCAGTGTCTCTGACCCTCAGTTTACCCATCTATCAAAATGGGCCCGATGCCCACATATTTAAGTGGCTATGAGAATTAATCGGTATGATAACTGTGGATGTGTCATACTGAGTATTTAATAAATAGATTATTCTTGGGACAGGTTGGAAATGAGTTGTCTGTGGGTGGTGGTGGTGGTGCAGAGGCTCCTAGAGTTCAGCCAGGGGAGAGAAAGCATATTCCCACTGGAAGGGAGTAAACTGGGGAGGGTTTTACAAAAGAGAGTGCATTTCCTTGTTTTATGTCCCTGGATATGTTCCAGTGTCTCCTAGTTTATAGTCTATGGGAACCTGAATAGGATTTGTACCCTACTGTTGTGTGAAAATTTTATAAATCTCAGTTATGTTGACTTGGCTCATGGTGCTTTTCAGGTTTACTGTATCCCTTTATTTTTCTGTATATTCATTCCATTGATTTTTAATGTTGAAATTCAGACTAAAAGTCTTAAAAATAATTGTAATTTATAGTGGAAATATACACAACCTCGCTTCTGTATTTTCCAAGTCTCTTATACATATCTTATCATACTTTTATAATTTAAAAAATAAAAAAGAAGGAGGAAAAGAAAGAAAGAAAGGAATTTTAGGGGTTTATTCCACTAATAAATATGAATTATTTTTAAATACGTATAACAGGTTCGTGGAAGTCACACTTACCCTAGAACTTCTATTGTCTACACTTTTAAATGCACGTAAGTTTTTACATAAATTATCTATTATTGTAACTGAATAAAACACAAATGAAGTTACTGATTTAAAAAAAAAAAGAGTGCATTTGATCAGCACTTTGACAAAAGAGAGGGGCTTTTGATGGAGGCATCGGGAGCTGGGCTGGGGAGATTCCAGGGGGAGGGAACAGAACGGTCTAAAACCCAGAGGTGTAGGAGGCAGGGAAGATCCAGCATGGCCAGACCCAGCGTGTGGGGGAAGGAGGGCCTTTTGGTTTGGATGCCTGGCTCCGAAAGTCCTGGTCTGTTGTCACCTCAGCTCAGCGCCGCTGCCGAGGTGGCAGCTCTGCTGATGGAATGCACTTTCCCAAGCAGCTGTCCTGAGAGACCCTGCCCCCCACCCCGATCCCCGTCACCGTGACAGACCCCCAGCCCACTCTTCTCAGACCTTGATGGATGGTCCCCATGCTGGATTTCATACATCTCCGTCTTCTCTAGAAGCTGTGACACGAGTAATTGGTGTCACCTCTGTTGACTGCATGCCAAGTGCTGACAGAACAGTCCCTAACAGGGAGCTCCGGGGCGCTGGGCTTGATTATGTGGACGAGGAAACCACAGGAGACCGAGCCAGCCAGTTGACCCAGGGAGAGGCAGTCGGCCTGGCTAGACCGGTGGGGGTCAGTGCCAAGGTACCCTGTCCCCTGACCTGGAGGATGTGCCGGAATCCTGCTAAACTGGGGCAGCACAGTGTTCGAGAGCCACTGATTCACCCCCAAGGCTGCACTGGGGGCTGGACACACATCTCTGATCATTGCAGTCCATGCTGCTCCAGGGCAGGGTGGGGGTACAGGCACTCTTAAGGAGAGGTCCTGCCTCCTGCCACAAAGATGCTGTCTTCCCCAGTGCAGGTGATGTGTCTAAGGTTAAATGAGTTTTATCAAGAAATATAGGTGTTGGCAAGGGGAGGTATTGGGGGGTGGGCTCAGGAGGGTAAAAGCCAGGTCACCTGCTCGTGACCCGGCAGACCTGGCATCAGGCCAGGTCCAGTTGGACTGAGCTGGGGCCTTTCTAGCCTCCTGGGCAGAAAACAGGGAGGGGAGGGGCCTCCCAAATGTCTCATCTTTCACAAGAGGATGGAGGCCCCACCCGGGCACACGGCTTAGTCTTAGCAGAGAGCTGGCAGGCCGTGAACCAGGAACTCACGGAGAGGCCCTGGGGGTGTGGCCTGGGAAGAACACCTACACTCGTCTACCCCATCCCTGGCCAGAGCTCCACCGAGACAGACAGATAAACCGGCTGATGGAGGGCTACCTAGGGGCGGGGCCAAACGTCCACCTCTCTCCATCCTTAGGCACCTGTGCTTTAGAATTTTTCCTTAAAATTCAGCTGACTTGCATTTTTTTAATAATTAATGAGGGCTTCCCAAGTGGCGCTAGTGGTAAAGAACCGCCTGCCTGTGCAGGAGACATGGGTTCTATCCCTGGGTTGGGAAGATCTCCTGGAGGAGGAGGGCATGGCAACCGACTCCAGTAGTCTTGCCTGGTAAGAATCCCATGGACAGAGGAGCCTGGCGGGCTACTGTCCAAAGGGCCGAAAAGAGCTGGACATGACTGAAGCAATTCGGCATGCACACACTCAGTATTCAGTGATGGTGAGCATCTTTTCATGTTTGTTGGCCATCTGTATTTCTTCTTTGGAGAAATGTCTATTTAGGTCTTCTGTCCATTTTTTGACTGGGCTGTTTATTTTTTTGATATTGAGCTGCGTGAGTTGTTTGTATATTTTGGAGATTAATCCCTTGTCAGTTTCATTTGCAAATATTTTCTCCCATTCTAAGGGTTGTCTTTTAGTCTTGTTTATGGTTTCCATAACTGTGCAAAAGCTTTTAAGTTTAATTAGGTCCAATTTGTTTATTTTTGTTTTTATTTTCATTACTCTAGGAGGTGGGTCAAAAAAGATCTTGCTACGATTCATGTCAAAGAGTGTTCTGCCTATGTTTTCCTCTAAGAGTTTTATAGTGTCTGGCCTTTAGTCCATTTTGAGTTTATTTTTGTGTGTGGCGTTAGGGAGTGTTCTAATTTCATTCTCTTACATGTAGTGTCCAGTGTCCCAGTATCACTTATTGGTGAGCTTGTTTTCTCCATTGTGTATTCTTGCTTCTTTGCCTTCTTGATCGTAGGTGTATGAGTTTATCTTCCGGCTTTCTTTCCTGCTCTATTGGTTTATATTTCTGTTTCTGTGCTGGTCGATACTGTCTTGACTGCTGTACTTTTGTAGGATAGCCTGAAGTTGAGGAGCCTGATTCCCCCAGTTTTTCTTTTTCGAGATTGCCTTGGTTATTGGGGTCTTTTGTATTTCCATACAAATCATAAAAATTGTGTTCTAGTTCTGTGAAAAATGTCATTGGTAATTTGATTGGGATTGCATTGACAAGTAGATTGTTTTTGAGTAGGTAAGGTATCGCTTCACACCAGTCAGAAGAGCCATTATCAAAAATCTACAAACAGTAAATGCTGGAGAGGCTATGAGAAAAGAGAATTCTCCGGCACTGTTGGTGGGAATGTAAATTGACACAGCCACTACTGAGAATAGTATAGTGGTTCCTTAAGAATCTAAAAATAGAACTACCATATGACTCAGCAATCCCACTCCTGGGCACATACCCTGAGAAAAGCATAATTCAAAAGATACATGCAGCCTAATGCTCATTGTAGCACTATTTACAGCAGCCAGGGCACGGAAGCAACCTCGATGCCCTTCAGCGGAGAAATGGACAAAGACGATGCTGTAGGTACACATGATGGAATACACTCAGCCAGAAAAAGGGAAGAACCTACCGTTTTCAGAGGGATGGGCGGACCTAGAGACTGTCACACAGAGCAAAGTAAGCCAGAAAGAGAAAAACGCATATTGTATAATATCACTTGTAAGTGAAATCTAGAAAAATGATACAGATGAACTTATTTGCAAAGCAGAGATAAAGACACAGCTATAGAGACAGACATATGGACACTAAGGCAGGAATTGAGGGTGGGATGAACTGGGAAACTGCGGTTGACGAACATCCACTACTGATACTACATGTAAAACAGCTAGCTACCGAGAAACTGCTGTACTGCACGGGGAGCCCCTCAGTGCTCCGGGTGACCTGAATGGGAAGGAAATCCGAAAAAGGGGGTGTATGTATACACATAGCTGATTTGCTTTGAGTTACAGCTGAAACTTGGATCTTCCCCGGTGGCTCAGACCGTAAAGTGTCTTCCTACAATGCCTACCATGTGGTAGACCCGGGTTCAATCCCTGGGTCGGGAAGATCGCCTGGAGAAGGAAATGGCAACCCACTCCAGTATTCTTGCCTGGAAAATCCCATGGATGGTGGAACTTGGCAGGCTACAGTCCATGGGGTCGCAAAGAGTCGGACACGACTGAGCGACTTCGCTTTCACAGCTGAAACTAACACAACATTGTAAAGCAAGTACACGTCAGTAAAAGTGAATTTAAACATATTCAGTTAAGCCACCAACATTCGGGGGCTTGGGTGGGCCTGTCTCAGAGGCCTCCTCACAGAGCCTTTCATGAGTGGCCCCTGCCCGACCCTCGACAAGCTCTGAGACGCAGGACCCCGGAGCCTGGACGTTTCCAGCACCTTGCTCGGACTTCTCTCCCTGAGGACTTTGGACGAGGCTTGGTCTCTGGTGTTAGTCTCAGAAATAACACGTTGGTGTTTTTGTTTGTTGCTATTTTGGCTCCTCCCAAACAGCCCGGGATGGTGATGCTTCTCCTTCCCGGCAACGGCACCGCTCGCCACAGGGCACCTCAGGGCAGGCACTGTTGCATCCTCACCCTTTCTCCCGGCTCCACGGAACTTCTCTTCCTTTGTTTCCCTCCACTTCATTCTTTACTTTGTTTTACCCTCTTCTTTTGTCTGCATCTTACTGGTTGCTGTACATCTTTTTCATACTAAGGCTGAACTAAGCAGTGAAGAAATACAGACTCAGTAGCCACGGTCTGGATTTAGAAGAGATACATACCCCAAGGCACCTCATTTAGCCCCTGGACCACCTTTGTACCATCTCCAGTTCTGGCCCGGGGAGATTTGATCACACAGTCGGCACACTTTGCTCCACCTCTACCGTATGCCATGAGCCATAAATGAAGTGACAGTGACACCTGAGATGTCCCAGCGGCCACTCCTGGCCCAGAGCACAGGCAGCTCCTCTCAGGATGACTTGGCCAGCAGCTGCAGGCACTCAGTCCCCAACAAGACAACTCGGCCTCATTCTGGACAAACCCCAAGGTCTTCATCTGCTGCCCCGCTGGCTGGAGTCCCGCGTGTGCACCCTTCACTCTGCACAAGTAAGGGTGTTGAAGAGCCCTCCTGCGGGGCCCGGGACAGGCTGGAGAGTAGAAGAGGGAGGTAGAGGTCGTGGGCCTCCGGGTGTCAGAGCTGAGCTCATCCCAGGAGCCATTGTGTCCTCACTCCAGCTGAGCGATGCTTAGTCTTCTGCCCCAGGGGAGACTAGAAGGTCCCTTCTTGGGGTAATGGGCTTGGAGCAATTTCCTGTCTTCCCTGGCCCCACCCACAGAGAAAGGGGTTCTCTCAGGGGTGGGAGCAAGGCTGAGGCTGCCCCCCAGCTCCTTCCTGGGGCCCTGGGTCCCCCCCATCTTACCACGCAGTAGTCTCCAGGCTGGCCCTTGGGACCCGCAGCTCCTTCCTCCATCCCGCTTGGCCTGGGAGAGTCCCTGTGGCCCTCTCATTGTCCCGCTCCTGCCACTTTTCCTCTGCCTCATTGTTCCTGTTATCAGCATCCTACACGCCGCAGTGGCTGCACAGGAAGGCATGGCTGCTGCTGAGGCCGCGGCTGAAGCCCATGGACAGGACCCAGGTGTCCTGGTGGCGGGTCTGCCTGCCCAGTTGGGTCCCCCAGGGTTGCCCCAGAGCCTACAATGGGATACATGGCAGATGACTGGGCTCCTTGGGGTGGGATCTTGGTTCTTGATACTTAGGGAGAAGGACAGGAGACTCTGAGCCTGCCCCCACCCCCCACTTCCAGCTGTCATATCTGGAGTCTCAGGCAGCCTCGCCAAGTCGCTCCATCAAGGCTGATGCCCTGCACAGTAAGAATCTCGCGTCTGCTTCCTTCTGTTTAGGTGCAGGCCTGCCTGGTTTATTGACAGGACCAAATAAGGCTGAGGGAATGAAAGTGTGTGAGGTGAGTGGTTTAGATTAGAGCAGGCCTAATAAGGCAGACCCTAGCCAGAGTGTTTTGGGGGAAGAAGGGATTAGAGGGAGGGAGAAGGAATCTTGCTTTTGGTCTGCACAGTGTTGGCTTCTCAGGAGAGCTGGGGTGGTATGCCTGTGTGCTAAGTCTCGCCTCAGTCATGTCTGGCTCTTGGTGACCCCATGGACTGTAGCCCACCAGGCTCCTCTGTCCATGGAATTCTCCAGGCAAGAATACTGGAGTGGGTTGCCATTCATTTCTCCACTGTATCTTCCCAACCCAAGTCTCCTGCACTGCGGGCAGATTCTTTACTGTCTGAGCCACCTGGGAAGCCCGGGGTGGTATAGATTTAGCAAATAAAGAGAAAAGACACCCAATTCAACTTGAATTTTAGATCAAGAAGGATTTGCAACATGCAAGTATGTCCCCTGCAATATTGGGGATAGAGTATTAACAATAGATTATTCTTTGTTTATCTGAAATTCAAATCGAATCAAGCGTCCTGGATTGTGTCCAGGACCCCTACAGAGACCTTTTGTGGGGTTCAGAATGCTACAGGGAGGTCGTTGGGATGTTCAGACAGGACCGGGAATGGGGTGTGGGGGGGTGGGGGAGGGCAGAGGGACCTTCAGCTTTTTCTCATCCCAGAATCCTCTGGGAGAACTGCCGGCTGGAGGTGGCTCTCCAGGGCACAGGGATGCCCCAAGGCTGGGGCCCCCAGAACAGCCCAGGCGAGATATTCAGACCCTGGACTCTTTGCAGCCTCCTCTGGGGGAGCCACCTCCTCAAGGAGAGTGAGTACAGATAGAGAATTCTGCAGATTCGTTCAGATTATCCAGGTGGACCAAAGAAAAGAACCCAGACAGGTAGCGCAGCCAACTTCGGTCCCACCAGCGGGGACATCTCGCCCTCTGCTGGCAAGTGCTGGTATGACTGGTGTCTCTTTCAGGGATAGTCCCTGAAAGAATTACCTGACTCATTCAGTTTATCTTCCACTCTTCTTCATCTGCTCTGGGACAGTTGAAATTGTGGCTTTTTTGTGAAGAAAGATTCACCATCGTGAATCCTGGTTGTTGAAAACACTCAATTTTTTCACGCTAGCCAAGCAGGATCTTGGAGAAAAGGAGACAAAACATTCACTAATTTTGCCCTCTGGAAGGAGTGGACTCCAGAATTTCAAGAAACAGAAAGAGGTAACTGTTTCCCAGTCTGCGAGATACTGCACCTCAGAGTCACTAATAGCGGTGGGAGCAGCGGGAAGGACTGCCTATCATTTTGTTCTCCGTACCAGGTACGCAGTTCTCTGTTTGGGTGGTTCGCTCTCTGCTGTCCCCTTCTATTGACATGGGTAATTATATGCTTCCCTGGAGCCCCTGCTTCAGCTCAAGACACCTTCAAGTAACTAAAGATCTCAGGACAGAACTCTCTACACTCTGTTCAACAAACTAGTAACCCAGCTCCTGCAGGTAACAGCCAACAACGAGAGGCATCTATCAACTCCAGCCAATGAAAAGTTTGACTTAATGCACTGAACACAGGAAACAAAAGATTCTTTTTCATCCTTGAGATATTTATAATCCAAATGGAAAAGTGACATAGTTGTAAGTATGAGCTAATAACAGTGGCAAGGACTTATGACTTATGAACAGGGCAGACCCAGGTTTTGTGGGTATCTCAACAAACCGGGGGTTTCTTAAAAACAGCCTGCATGATTGCAAATGCATAACAAGTTTCATAAGTGAATATTTATTGGGAATGAGTAAATGAATGATAACTATTTGCATACTTTGTAAGACTATGTTTCAGAGCCATTCTAGATTCACAGCAAAATAGAGAAGAAGGTAGAGAGATTGCCCATGTACCATTGCCACTCCCCATATGCATAGCCTTCCCCCTTCCTCACCACAGCGGAGCCTTTGTTACAGGGGATGACCCTGATTTAACACCTCATCATCACCATAGTTTACATTAGGGTCAGCCTTAGTGTGGGGCTTCCCCGTGGCTCAGTTATAAAGAATCTGCCTGCAATTGAGGAGATGCGGGAAATGCAGTTTCAGTCCCTGGGTTGGGAAGAACCCCTGGAGGAGGAAATGGGAACTCATTCCAGAGTTCTTGATAGGAAAATCCCATGGACAGTGGAGCCTGGCAGGCTGCAGTCCATGGGGTTGCAAAGATTCGGACACGACTGAACATGTTAGCACCATGCAGGCACAGTCTTAGTGTGGCAAGTTCTGTGGGTTTGGACAAATGTGCAATGACTTGTCTCTACCGTGAGAATACCGTAAAGTAATTTCCTTGCCCTAAACATCCTCTGCGCTCCCCCTGCTCAATCCTCCCTCCCCTAACTTCTGGGGACCACTGATCTTTTTATTTTCTCCATAGTTCTGCCCAAATAGCAGATTTTTTAAAGATGGAAAACAGAAATATTAGGAAACCAGAAAAATAATCCAGACAAGCTTCTGGCTCTGAATATGTGTTTATCCTCTGCTTGGGACAGGCTTCTAGTGCTTGGAGCCCTAAGACAGGTCCTCACTGATCACCACGCCTGGTCTTGTGCCTTCATCAATGGCATGGGCTGGCACTGGGGTATGCCTGGAAGCTATTTCTACACTAGAACAGTTGGCAATGTTTAACTACACAGAAACAACTAAAGTGTGTGTGTGTGTGTTGATAAGTGTGATGGACAGAAGTCAGAGTAGAAACAAACAACCCTTTTGACCAATTTGGGATTTAAATAGTTTATGCTTGCAAATTTCACAAACACACATGCTGTTTGAATGAGAGATTGCTAGGCCCTTGGCTAGCCAAGAAGAGCCTTGAGTTTTAACCGTTGTTGGTTCCAGGGTAAACCACCCACCATATATAAGTGTCAGTCACTCAGTCGTGTCCAATTCTTTGTGACCCTATGGACTATAGCCCGCCAAGCTCCTCTGTCCATGGAATTCTCCAGGCAAGAATACTGGAGTGGGTTGCCATTCCCTTCTCCAGGGGATTTTCCCTACCCAGGGATAGAACGCAGATCTCCTGCATTTCAGGCAGATTCTTTACTGTCTGATCCATCACATATAGACCAAGGCCAAATCTCAAAACAAAGTCAACGTTATCCACAAATATGGCTAATATTTTGAGAATAACACTAAGGACATCTGGTTATTTCCTGTGTTCATAGTGTCTTGAAAGTATTTTCTAACAGTGATTCTGATGTCTGCCTGTGTGTTACAGGAACCAGGCTCCTAACCTGTAAGCCCAATAGATAATGAAATGCTCTTTATTTACCATTTATAAGATCTAGTTGTATCCCATATCCTCAGACAGTGTTAAATTTAATCTGCAGTGTTCATATTAGGTCCAATTTGTGCTGTCCCAACCCTACCCTGTGCCCCTCCCGTGGCATGTTGCCATGGTAGTGAATGCTGGGCAGACAAGAATAATAGAGGGAAGGCATCTCAGGGAAGCAATTCACTCTGCAGCACTGTGGACACGAGATTCAAAGTCGGTGAGGGAGAACGAGAGGAAATGTAACACAATGGGCACAGGTTGGTTTAAGAGCTTCTTAACCAGGAAGACGGCTATGACAGGACTCTGTTCCCAAGTAAGACAGGGAGCTCTTTGTGAACTTACAACTTTCCCATCCATCAGGCTGATCGAACACGGTTTGGAGGAGATGGGAGAGGCGGCTAGATGACCAGTCTTAGAGCCTCGGAATTCTTTCTCTCATCGCAGGCTCATGCTTGGATATTAGGTAAACAGCGCCCTCTACTGCCAAATGGCTTTCACGACAGCTCACAGGGCAATGGTTCCCTCCCAGGCTGTTCACAGGGAACCCTCCATGGGAGTGGGAAAAGGTGACAATGATGGTTTGCTCCATAAGACAAGAGTCTTAAACCAAACTGGAAATGTAGGTCTCAGATTTAGATTCAAGGCTCTGATAGGAATTGGACTATGTGGCCCTTAGAAAACTATCAGTATCGAAATAGACGACTGTTCACATTTGTTCAAGTAAACAAACTCAATTTTTCTTACCTCTTTGGATCTGGTGGCTTGGCTGGTGTCTGTAGCTCACCAGATCAATTCTTTGCAAGCAGAAAGGAAGGCTTTGTCAATTCAGAACTTATGCTAATAATCAAGCGTTAAGCACCTTTCTTCTCCCAGGACTTCCAATTTTACTTAATTTAAGAGAAGTCCAGACCATTGGTTCATCTCCCCCAGGAAACCTAAACTTTCTTCTGAAGATGTCTGGAGTTGACAGACTCGTGTGAGTGGTGATTTGGGATGACCGGGACTCAGTTGTTTGAGATGTATCCCTTTGTCTACATTTTCTGGTGCCTGAGCTTTCTGGGTGGTGCAGCTGCCACTTCCTCCTCACCGGGGCTTTGAGAGGAATAGTCCCTCTTCCCACTGCCCCTCGCTGGGAGGCTGGGGGGCTGGGGGAGCAGGCCAGCCTCTCCTGAAGCTCTGCACTTAGCCAGCGATCTGAGCCCAGGCGCTTTGCTTGACTGTCTCATCTTCACCCTTCCTGTCTCCTGTAAAAGGAAGAAATGGATTAACTCAGTGATGTCTACAGTATCTGCAGCTCCCTCCGGGACCCACCAACCCCACTTCTCTCTCAAACTTCTGGTGAGATCAGTTGCTCCCTCAAGCCGAGAAAGGGTCCCAGCCGTGTTGGTCTAGGGGATCTACTGACTGGTCTCTCTGCAACCTGTGCTTGACCATCTGAATCCAGGGTCCACCTGCTCCTTCCCAAGATGAGGATGGTCAATGTCAAGCAAAGCCCTCACACTCTGTGGAAGAAGAACCCCTGTGCACACGCTCCCTTAACCGCTGGAGATGCCTTACTAAGCCATTCCCCTGGCTTTATTGGTGACATCAGGTATGATGCCGAAACTCATCTGTGTTTATATTTTCAAGGTTTAAAGGTAACCAGGAGGCTCTACTGCCAAGGAACCCAGGGTTGTTCTCCATCAAGAATTACATCTCAAGGGGCTGCAAGCTCATAGGGTCCCTCCAACTTCAAGGTGGCACTTACCCCTCTCTCCCCTCCAGGAACTTGGTTGAGGGATCCTGAGCCTTCCAGGAGCTCCCAGCCAAGCTCTAAACAGGTGATTCTCTTATATGCCAGGAGGCAGCTCTCCCTAGAGGTCTCAGACTCCATTTGATTTCTTCTCTAAGCTCCTTGGCTGCTGAGGGTTGGAGAGGAAGGCTTGAAAAAAATGGAAGATGAATCCATGATCCTTAACCAGCCTAGAGGGGTTTTTGAAAACTGGGCCTGGGAACCACCTCAGAAGATAATAAATAATAGTGACAGACAGAAACACAGCCGAGCGCTCCCTTTGATCTTCCGCTTCCTCCATAGGGGTCTTGGCGCCTGGGTCAACGTTGACTTGAGCATTTGTTCTACTGTTTGTGCCCCGGTATGAAAACACAAACGCCAACTTCCTTCTGAACACAAGGCCCCAGGAGAACGGGAGGAAACTCTCTGGGGACGGGCCCTGCTCGTCCCCTCTCCCCCAGCTTCAGGAGGTTTACATCTGGGGAATCTTGGCACCCTAATCCATGCTGAGAACTTGGAAAGTGAAAAGCCAGGCTTAATATCCTGTGCCTGCGTGCACGCGTGTGTGTGTGTGTGTGTGCGCGCACACACACACACACCCCTCTGACTGTAAATACAGGATTCAGCCCGCAACAGAAACAATAAGAGCTGGATTCAATGAGGTCCCCCTGGCACATGGAGTGTTTAGGGTTTTGTTGGGACTCTATTGTGTAGACTGGAGTTTCTTAAACATAAGACAGCAAGCAGCTTCCTGTTATGGAAACAGCCCAACCCTGACATTCAGAAAGTCAATCTATAGAGCAACTGGATAAACAACCAAGATAAGGATCAGCCATAATGGGCACAATAGCCCAAATGGGATTGCCCGGAGAAAAGAGGCTGGCGCCAACCCAAGCAGCGCCCGTGAATGCAAGCCATCTCCCGCTCAACAATCCCCATTCACCGTGCCCCGGGCTTGTGCATGCTGCCATGTACACGGCGGCCGGGCGTGTGCACACACAGAACCAAGGCTATTTATAGCTATTTATCGGTGGCTGGCTGGGAGCCGTGTGTCTGGCTGGGAGCCGTGTGTCTGGCTCCCAGGATGACCCCTGATGGCCGGCCTGGGCACTGCGTCAGGACAAGTGTCCCCTGTCTTTGCTGGCATGGAAAACAGCGTCCTCCTCCTGTCCCACCCCTCATTAGAGTGAGCTGGTCCCAGCTGGGGCTGGAATCCGGGCCTCAGCTTGCCCCTCTGGAAAGGGCCCCCTAACCATGTGCTCAGCCTGTTCTGCTCTGTTTCATCTAAGAACAGATGTTGCCTTAGGATGACGGAAGAAGAGACAGCAAAACTAGCTCTTTTATAAAGTGTCTGAGCACTGGACTCAGCCCCTTGGCAATTGCCCAACTGGGTGCAGTGAGACCCATCCTCTGTCCCTACCCTGCCGAACTGCTGTATCGCCAAGAGGCCCCTTCCCATCAGCCTTTATTCAACAAGGGTCCAGCTAATGAACCTGCCCTGAGCATCATCAAACTAATGCAGAGAATGACCCACAGAGAATGATCTGAAGGTTGCCCAGCTGTTTGACCTAGGGGGCCCTGGAAGGCCTTACTGACCCCGGATCTTATTTTTTTTATATATTTAAATGGAGAATAGTTCCTTTATAATGTGTTAGTTTCTGCTGTACAACAATGCGAATCAGCTAAATATATACATAATCCCCTCCCAGTTGAGCCTCCCTCCCCCCCCACCCCTCTAGATCATCATAGAACACCGAGCTGAGCTCCCTTTGCTCTACAGCAGCTTCCCACAAGCTAGCAGTTTTACACATTAGAGAGTTACTCTCTCAATTTGTTCCACACTTCCCTTCCCCATCACCAAGTCTGCTTGATCCCAAATCTCTCATCAATCTACTAACCTTTCCAAAATGAAGTGTCTACCGCTTGACTCTTTGTTAAACAAAAAGTTGGGGTGCTTTGTGAGTGGGGGCACTGTATTAGATGAGCCCCTGTTGGTGTGGACATAGCGTGGGAGGGGATCTGGTGTCACCCCAGCGCTAAATCTCATTGTTTGGGAAGACAGTCAGTCAGACAGGCCTGGAGGTCAGAGGGTGGTGTGGGGCAGTGCCAGGGCACAGGTTGGACATGTCAGTGTCAGGAAGGACAAGCCTGGGGTGACAATGACTCTTGGGATTATCTAGTGGGGCAGAGGAGCAGACCAAAATGAATCAACTGCTTTTCTTGCTGTAGCATTGAATTCTGAGCTCTAAGAGCAAAGGGGTCACATGTGGAGTTTTTGAAGGACAATGATCAGAGTTGGCAAGGATCTTAGAGATCATTCCAGGCCAAAAACAGGCTCAGAGTGAGGGTGTGATTTGCCCCAGGCCACAGGACAGGTGCATGGCAGGGCTGGAGGGAGAACCTCGGCTTTCCGAGTGTGTCCTGCTTCCATAGCATCTCCCCGACTCCCAGAGAGACAGACTTCTGCTTGCAAGTGGGAAGAGAGGCGGCTGGCTCCCTGGATGCTCCTCCAAATCCCTGCCCAGTAACAGAGCCTGAACTGGGACAGGAGAAGCCCGTGACCTATTACCATACTTCACTGGGGTCAGCCCCACCCCACTACACCCAAGGAGAGCAGAGGGACAACACCCGAGGCACACCGTGATGGCTTTGAGCAAGAGAGCTTTTTAAATTTTTTAAAATAATTTTATTTATTTACTTGTTTTCAGCTGCCCCGGGTCTTCATTGCTGCGTGGGCTTTCTGCAGTTGCAGGGAGCTGGGGCTTCTCTTGGTTGCAGCGTGTGGGCTTCTCTTGCAGTGGTTCCTCTTGCTGTGGAGCACAGGCTCACACAGGCTCAGTAGTTGCAGTGCTTGGGCTTTGCTGCTCCAAGGCACGTGGGATCAAACCCACATCTCCTGTGCTGGCAGGCGGATTCTTATCCACTGCACCACCAGGGAAGTCCCAAGAGAGACTTCAGGCCAAGAAAATCAACCTTAGAGCTCAAAGAACACAACACTCAGCTTTTCTACAGCACTTGGTGGTGTATGAAGCCCCAGATCCCATTCAACTGCAGACAGTGTTCCTATAGTCATGTCATTCCACTGTCCCATTTTGCAGGTGAGGAAAACAGATGCTCTTGGGACTAAGCACCTCACCCAGGACCATGGACCCAATAAGTCCTGTGGATAGCGTGCCGTCAGATTCTGTGACTCCGAGTCTAGCCTGGCTCCACCAAATTTCACAGTAGCTGAGTCCACAAAGCCTCCCCTCACACACCTTCATTGTATCCTAAGACATCAGGACTGGGTG
Organism: Moschus berezovskii; assembly: GCF_049115385.1. NCBI lineage: Eukaryota > Metazoa > Chordata > Mammalia > Artiodactyla > Moschidae > Moschus > Moschus berezovskii. Next base: position 13,950,868 of record NC_142466.1, read on the forward strand.
TGTGTTGTTTGCCTGTATTCAACACAACTGGTCATTTCGAACTTAGATGCCACCGTCCAGTGACTATGGGCTCAGGCTGAAACCGTGTTCCCCTTTATCAAAGTCCTTGGGAGAAAAGCAAATCTGTGTTGCCTCCAGTCTCAGAGGAGGTGAGTTTGGTCCACACGTTTTCACAGAGGAGGGTCCGCTGCCTTCAATCATATGGAGTAATAAAGATGTGGCCTGAGCAAGAGGCCCGGGGGAAAGAAAGCTTCTCTGTCCACCCCCACCCCCAAAAAGAGGTTATTTTCTGGACCTCAGCTTCTGGCTCCTTGCTAACCACAGCCTGCCCTGTGACATGGAGGTTCCAGCCTGGAACGGAGGGTCACCATCCTAGACTTTCTTCCCTTACAGGGCTCGGAGCTGGGGCAGCGCCTGAACCCCAGGCCTGAGCGGTCCTCCTGACTGCTGACCACACACTTTGGATCCCATTTTTCTGTCTGGCTTGTGTTCGTTTCCTTCTGTGGCCCAGTGGTAAAGAATCTGCCCGCAATGCAGGAGACTCAGGTTCAATACCTGGGTCAGGAAGATCCCCAGAGGAGGGCATGGCAACCCACTTTAGGACTCTTGCCTGAAAAATCCTATGGACAGAGGAGCCTGGTGGGCTACAGTCCAGGGGTCACAAAGAGTGGGACGTGCCTGGGCGACTGACTGAGCCCTGGGTCTTGTCTGTGGCAAGTTGGATCTAGTTCCCTAACCAGCGATGGAGCCTGGGCCCCCTGCATTGGAAGCATGGAACCTGCACCACTGGACCACCAGGGAAGCCCCTGGCTTGCATTTTCTTCTGAGATGTTTGTGTCAGGTGTGTGAATCTAGTGCACCCTATAGAGGTACCAGGATGTGCTCAGGCGCTTTTCCTAACAGCCCTGGGAAGTCAGGCGGTGCTATGACCATGTGGAGCAGTGGTCAGCGCTCATGCAGGGTCATTTTGGCCCCTGATTCCACAGCTAGTCCATCGAGGAATCAGAAGAGAAGCCAAGCTCTGGAATTGCTGGAGCCCAGGCCTCAGGGTCTTCCTAGCGCACAACATAGCTGATCCCATGGTCTTAGGCCCAAACTGGTCTTGACCAAGGACCCCCTCCCAGATAGGCCCAGGTCCTGTGGGCAATTGAGAAGAGGGCAGTATGGCCATCTTCTGAGATCTGCCAGAGGCCCCAGACCCACTCAGCTTCCCAAAGAGTTGGAGGAGGACCAAGAGTCCCATGTTTGTTTTAAGCAAAGCTAAAGTCATCCAGTCCCGGACATGTTTCAGAGCCTAGCAGATGTCCCCAGTGTGGACAATGTTCAGCCCGTTTACCATCTCTGAGTGATGCCATCATGGTGGACAGCACTTGGCAGACCTGGATTCCTTGGGTGGGGGAAAAAAAATCATCTCCGGTACTTACTAATTATGAGAACTTTGATGTAGGTATGACACTTGTGCTTTTATAAGCCTCAATGCTCTTACCTGCAGAATAATATTCACCCTTCTGAGAAATATCATATGGCATCAGTTATATGCTGACTCTGAAAAGAATTGATACAAATGAACTTATCTACCAAACAGAAAGAGACTCACAGCCTTAGAGAATGAAATTATGGTTGCGGAGAATGGGGGGAAAATAGGGGAAAGGGATAGTTAGGGAGGTTGGGATGGACATGTGCACACTGCTATATTTAAAATGGAAAACCAATGAGGACCTACTGTACAGCACAGGGAACTCTGCTCAGTGTCGTGTGGCAGCCCGGATGGAAGGGACTGTGGCTCAGTGGTTAAGAATCTGCCTGCAATGAAGGAAACACGGGCTTAATCCCTGGGTCAGGAAGAGTCCCTGTAGAAGGAAATGGCAGCCCACTCCGGTATTCTTGCCTGGAGAATCCCATGGACAGAGGAGCCTGGCAGGTTACAGTCCATGGGCTCACAGAGTTGGACACGACTCAGTGACTAAACAACAGCAATATGTATGGTTGAACCATTTTGTTGTCCACCTGAAACCATACACTGTTAACTGGCTATACTCCAGTATAAAATAAAAAGTTAAAAAAAATGCTAAAAATATATATATACACCCTTCTTACATCATCATTGAAAGTAAAAGTGTTAGTCGCTTCAGTCGTGTCCAACCCTTTGCAACCCCATGGACCGTAGCCAGCCAGGCACCTGTCTATGGAATCACATCATTGCTAGACTCCAAAGAAGGCATATGGTACAAGAAGCCCGTACCTCTGTGTTCCCTCTGCTGCTGCTTGTCCGTGTTATCACCAGCATCACCACTGCCGTATCATTGTCGTTTCCATCGTCACCTGGGGGAACTGAGGATGAATCTTATCTTCATTCTGCGATGGGTGCATAACTCTAAGCACTGACAATAGCAGCCCTTAGGTGACTAATAAAGATATCAGACACCTGGGCTGTCCACAGTCCCAACTTGCTCTCCAAACACTGGCAGCCAGAGGGCTGCTCAGCTCCCAGGCAGCTCCTAGTCCATGTTGACTGCTTGGCTCGCCTCCTGTCTTACAGATGGAACCAGGAGGCTAGACGTGGGAGGATGAAGGGCTTCCAGCTGGAGGGTCCTCTCCCTGCTACAGTGCTGGTGCCAAAGAGGAATGATGCTATTGCCGGAACTTGGTTCACTGGTGCCCAATAGAAATGCAGAGATGGAGTTCTGGGCAAAGTAGAAAAGAGTGGCTTTTATTGCTTTGCCAGGCAAAGGGGGCCACAATGGGCTAATGCCTTCAGGACCGGAAGGGGCAGTGAGGAGTTTTATAGTGTTCAAGGAGTAGGGCATGATCAGCTCGTGGACAGTTCTTGGATTGGTTGATATTAAGGTGAAGTTTCAGGCATCATCAACTCTCTGGTTTCAACCAGTCTAAGTGCCATGCCCCTGCGGTCAGCAGTTTTCATCTGAAGGGAGGTCTGCGTCCTGTGAAAACAGCTTACGAATGTGTGTCAGACCTTTATCCATACCTTTCAGGGAACTGAGTTTGGTAATTCTGCTTTGTGGCAAATTTATAGTCTAAGTTGTTACCAGTTTCTCGGCTCAACAGCTCTTTTATCTCCACATCTTCACATTTCCCCATCATTAACTCTTGAGTCAGCATTTTACTTCAAAAGACAAGGACTCAGGGGCTTTTATGGTGTAAAACGCAGTTAACATGTTCTAGTGCCCAAGGGGTCAGCTATCCATGGGTTCCAGGCAGTATCCCCCCAGAGCTGGGCAGGCTTCCAGGAAGAGGTGAGGCTTCCTACTTGTGATGGAGGGTGGGTGACTGATTCCCTACTCAGGATCAGGGCCGTGGCTGGTCCATGACTTCTTATCCACCTGGATGGTGTGTGTTGCAAACCAGCGGTCCCCAGCCTTTTTGGCACCAGGGACCAGTTTTGTGTTAGACCATCTTTCCACGGACTAGGACGGGGGAGGGGAGTTTTGGGACGATTCAAGCACATTAAATTTATTGTGCACTTTATTTCTGTTATTATTGCATCAGTTTCACCTCAGATCATCAGACATTAGATCCCAGAGACAGGGGACCCCTGTTATAAACCATCTACCGTGTTAAGAGCCAAGGCATTTCTGATGCATTCTCTTTCATACCTCAAGAGAATAAATCCACCACCACCCCCGACCTCTCCCCATTTCAGAATGACAAAACCCCTCCTTGCTTTGTCATAGGGATGTGGCAGCATCTCTTGGAATCTGCTCTATTAAGACGGTTAATAAAGGGCAGGCTTGCCATCTCAGCGGGCTTCCCAGGTGGCGCTAGTGGTAAAGAACCCGCCTGCCGATGGAGGAGACACAAGAGATGCGGGTTCCATTCCTGGGTCAGGAAGATCCCTGAAGGAGGGCACAGCAACCCACTCCAGTAATCTTGCCTGGGAAATCCCATGGGCAGAGGAGCCTGGGGTCGCACAGAGTCGGACACGACTGAAGCAATTTAGTATGCACGCACACCATCTCAGCAGCTTCCTCAGCATCCAGTGCCAGGAGGCCTGTCCTAGATGGAGACCCCTTGGGCGGCGGGCAGGCGCGTGTTCTGTGGCCCATGTCTTGTTGGAATTTTCCTGTCCCCACAGTCCCTGCCTCACACCACGCTGGCCTCACTCATCCATGCCCCGCTGGGTGGTGTGGGCCTCTGAGACCGCAGTCTCCTTTTCCCTTTCGTTAGAAGCATTTCCAGCTGACACTCGGACTTCAGATCACAGGAGGCAGCACCAGATGGGTGGTGTGTTCCATCCAACCTTCTCGTCTGGGAGCCCAGTGGCAGGTTCGGGAGAGAGCTACTGGCTCGAGGTCACACGGCAAGTGGTTGGCCTGTGGGTGCTTGCCTCTGGCTGTTCCCAAGTGTCCATGCCTAGTGTGGACGCATCTCCACCCCGTTCACTGGTGGGTGTCTGTCTTGGCCTCTCAGCTCCACTCCCTGCAGCCGGCACCCCCTGCCTCACGGGCCGAACCCCTCGCGTTTCCTCCTGCAAGCTTCTCTTATCAGACTTGCAACACGGAGGCGCTGTAATCTGGTGACCCCCTCCTGTCTCCCACCCCAAGCCCTCTCCATTACTCTGAAACCAACTCCACCTTTGGGGTGCTGGGGGTGGGGTGAAAGCTCACCTGTCACCCAGTCCCAGGAGTCCAGGCCAGAGTGGCCCCTATTGGATGTGTGAGGTCAGGAGAGTGAGCAGGGGCTGGGGTCGCAGGGAAGGTCTGGCACGGTGGCCACCCCCAGGCCTGAATGAATACAAGTCCCGGCGGAAACACCTGGTGGTAGCGGAAATCCAGGACAACTTTTATTATGCCTGTTCACAGGTCCATTCAGGCTGCATTGGGGGCTTCCTATTTCCTCTGCTGGCATTTCACACTCATTCACAACAAGAAAAGCCATTGTGCTCCTGAGTTATGGGCCCTGCATCCCCAAGAGGCTGGCGTTAAATGCACTAGCCCAAGACTTATTTTTAAAATTGTACTCCCTGCTGAATTGCAGGTTCTTATTTTTTCCTCCTCCCACAAACAAAACTTAGGGTAGTTTTCTCCCAACTGCCAAGGTGAAAAATATGAGCTCCATCTCTGAGTCTTTCTGGAGAAGACTGTGTGAGAGCCTGCTCACTGGAAGGGCCCAGGCGTGGATGCTAGCCAGCACCTCAGCTGGTTGGTTTTGGGTGGGTGGGGGCTCTCTACCCAAAGTTTCAGCTCCCAACTGTCAAAGGAGGGTGTGGGCCACACAGAGGTATATATCACTTTGCTGTACCTCAGAGATATCACTTTTATTATTATTATTATTTATAAGGTGAGGGTTTGTGGGAACCCGGCGTTGAGCAAGTTATCAGCACCATTTTTCCAGCAGCATTTGCTCCCTCGGTGCCTCTGTGTCATATGTTAGTAATTCTCACAATTCTTCACCTTTTCATTATGAAGATACCCGTGCTGGTGCTCTGTGACCAGGGATCTTTGACGTTACTATTGCAAGAAGATGATGACTCAAGGCTCAGATGATGGTTAGTATTATTTTTTTTAGCAAGAAAGTATTTTTAAATTAAGGTACGATACTGTTTATTTTTTATTTAATGTTATCGCACACCTAATAGACTACAGTATAGTATAGTATAAACATAATTTTTATATGTAGTAGGAAACCAAAAAAAATGTGTGTGACTGGCTTTATTGTGATATCTGCTTTACTTCTGTGGCCTGGAACCGAACCCGCAATGTCTCTGAGGTCTGCCTGCATTTAGGGTCTCTTTTGGTTCCCAAGTTCTGAATCAAACAGCGCACGGTCAAATCTTTCTCAAACGTGGCCCTGGAGGGGAGTCTCTGTTTCAAGGGAGTAAGACCAGCCCAGCTCATCCCCAGGCGAGAGGCGACCACAGCCCCTGACGTTCCACAGACGCCCTTGGGCAGCACCCCTTGATGATCAGAGACCCTCAGAGAACGGGTGACCACGAGCTCAGGCTTCGTTTCTGAGTCATATCTATAATAAAGAGGTGTCAGCTTTGCGGGCCTCTAACGCAGTGGGGGTTCCACTCTGCCAGAGAGGGTCAGTGCCAGGGCTGACGCCTGGACCTACTGAGACGTCTGTCCTTGCTCTAAATTCTTGTCCCTGAAAGGGAAATCCTAGATAGAGCCTGGAACCTTCCGCCTGGCCACGACTCTGTGGATTGTTAATAATCCTCACGATTGTTCCTCAAAAGTTGGCCGGCTATACAGCTCATAAAACTCGGAAGCAAGCACCTGTCTTCAACACAGCCACCCCAACAGAACAGATACCTGTTTACTTGGTTGCCTTTAGTGCCTGCATGCTCAGTCGCTCAGTCATGTCTGACTCTTTGCAACCCCATGGACCGTAGCCCACCAGGCTTCTCTGTCTATGGGACTGCTATTAGGCAGGAATACTGGAGTGGGTTGCCATTTTCCTCCTCCATTGCTTTTAATATTAACTGTTAAAGAAACGAACATTCAGACCTCAGGACTATCGTAATAGTATCCAGGCTGTTGCAGTAGGGGAGATAGACGGGGCTGAACCCTGCATACCATAAGAATGCGTGGGATTTCTAGCTGAGGAGCAGTTGGCGGGGAGGGGTCAGTGGATGGAGATCTCTAAGGGGCACTATCAAGAGTAGTGGGATCCTTGCTAAAAGAATCCCAGAGCATGATTCTCCCTGAAGGGAGGCCTGGGTGGCTGGTTATCAACCGGGAGATCTCGGGGAATGAGGAATTTAATCCGATGTCAAGAGGGATTAGATGTCAAGTGTGCAAACGGACTTAGCCAGACTCTCGCTAAAACTAGACCCTCAAAGAACAGACAGAAGCACACGGTTGAGGCCGGTGGAACAGACGGCTCGGAGGGTCTGAGTCTGTCACAGGCCTGCCTCAGGCATGGGAAGTGGGTTTGCCAGGGACATCCCAGCTTTCTTTCCTGGGTCTTGGTGACCCATCTCCCTGCCTAAGGGCAAGTTCTCGCCTGGTTCCTAGTAGGAGGGGCTCTGCTCAGCTGGAACAGGGTCTAGACCCTGACTCAGCAGGCTTCTGATTCTGAGTCTAGAATGGAGATGTGCTTTGAGAATGACAGGCTTGACATGGAGCAGCCGGTGGGCCTTTGGCCTTTCTTGTTCTTCAGCGTTTTCTCAGTTGCTTGTAGCTGGGGGAGCGGAGAGGGCAGGAGTTGTCAAGTCTGGGAGGACCCGGGTGGGTGCGGGGCTTCTCTACCATAGGCTGGGCCTCAGGAAGTAGGGAATGAATGTGTGAGGTCAAGGGAATGAATGTGTGGGGGTGGACACGGGGGGACAGAGAGGTAAGAAGTGGGGTCGGGCAGGGTGCATTCCTGGCCTCTGAGCCGCTATCTGCAGACCCCTGGGGAGGTGAAGCTCTGTGAGGTTGGGGGACCCCTGGCTGCCCTGGGTTCTGAGAAGGGTCTAGGGAACTCTGCCTCTGCCTTTTTAGTTCTGATCCGGGATTTTGCTAGTTTGGGGGTTGCCGGAAGTGGAAATGATGCATTGGTTATTCAACTTCATCTTAATCCCAGACTTTGGAGGTTTGGCTAAGAGGCAGCCTTGGGGTAGGACAGCTGAACAGAGATTTCTAGAGACAGACAGAAGGTGGGTGGAGACAGGCACTCCAGAGTCTAAGCCCCCCACCCTGCTCTCTGCAACCCCTGGCGGAGGTAGGGGTCGGGGGCTGACCCCCTACTCTAACTGAGCTTCAGGTTTAGCTCCTTTATCTCCTTCATCCCCGCAAGGCTCCCCCACAGGCACGGAGAGCCCCATTCGACACTTCAGGAGGCGGGGAGTCAGGGACTTTGCCCTCAGTTCCACGTTGCCTAGTGGCTGAGCCAGGAGCCCAGCCCTGGTCCCTCTGGCTCCCATGCCCGCGGCCAGTGCTCGTTGCCAGGCTGCGGAAGGCGGATGGCTTGCACTCCGCAGTCTCCCTCCCCCGCCCCCCGCCCCGGAAAACCACGCGGAGGAGCTCACAGGAGGTGCTTTTGGGCTCCAGAGCCACCTGACGGGTGTAAGGGCTTCTCAGAACCCCTCACGTTGACCCTGGGCAGAAGATGCCCACTCTCTCAAATCCTTTTGGTCCCTGTCACTCTAAAGAAGAGCAAACAGACCCACAAGGAGCCAGAAAGAAGCCTCTGCAGAAGGGGCGGCTGTGGAGAAAAGTGGGTGCCCCTACTGCTCCAAGGTAAAACCAGGCGCTTATTGGGTGCTTGCTGGGGCCGCTCAGGTGCAAAGAACCCTGTGGCCTGAATTGCAGCCTCCACACTCCGGCCGGGCCCAAATCTCCCCTCACCTCAGCTGGGACACTCGGTCACCTGCAGTGCATGAGGACACACACAAACATGCACGCATGGATGCAGGCACACACACACAGAGGCTCACACGTGCATATACACACACACAAACATGCACGCATGGATGCAGGCACACACACACACACACAGAGGCTCACACGTGCACACGCACACACACAAACATGCACGCATGGATGCAGGCACACACACACACACAGAGGCTCACACGTGCACACGCACACACACAAACATGCACGCATGGATGCAGGCACACACACACACAGAGAGGCTCACACGTGCACATGCACACACACAAACATGCACGCATGGATGCAGGCACACACACACACACAGAGGCTCACACGTGCATATACACACACACAAACATGCACGCATGGATGCAGGCACACACACACACAGAGGCTCACACGTGCACATGCACACACAAACATGCACGCATGGATGCAGGCACACACACACAGAGGCTCACACGTGCATATACACACACACAAACATGCACGCATGGATGCAGGCACACACACACAGAGGCTCACACGTGCACACGCACACACACAAACATGCACGCATGGATGCAGGCACACACACACACACAGAGGCTCACACGTGCACACGCACACACACAAACATGCACGCATGGATGCAGGCACACACACACACAGAGAGGCTCACACGTGCACATGCACACACACAAACATGCACGCATGGATGCAGGCACACACACACACACAGAGGCTCACACGTGCATATACACACACACAAACATGCACGCATGGATGCAGGCACACACACACAGAGGCTCACACGTGCATATACACACACACAAACATGCACGCATGGATGCAGGCACACACACACAGAGGCTCACACGTGCATATACACACACACAAACATGCACGCATGGATGCAGGCACACACACACAGAGGCTCACACGTGCATATACACACACACAAACATGCACGCATGGATGCAGGCACACACACACACACACAGAGGCTCACACGTGCATATGCACATATGCACACCCGGGCAAGGGAGTTTTGGGGGAGTTGCTGGCTCCCCATCAGGGATCTTGGATTCCTAGGAAGACTTTTGCTTACCTCACCTTTTTGTGACCTCAGTGGGTCAGGATTAGCAGCCTTTCTGGGTATCCATAATCCCTCAGTGTCCCAACCCCATACACCTCTCCTCATCCCCAGCTGGGCCACTTCTTTCAAAGCACTGTGCATCTCCCCAGAGTGGACCCTACTGCCTTTCAGTTCACTTCCGTCACTCACAAATATCATTACCTTGTATGCAGACCTGACTGAGACCCTCACAAAAAGGCCATGGATGGCCATGGTGGGATTCGGGCTGCCCAAGATGCCAACAGGTTATACACTGAAGAGACGGCCGAGGTGGGGGATGTGCCTCTCTGGACATTAGCCCCCACCCCAGTCTTCAAGTTCAGATCCCTCTATCCTTCCTTTCTATTTTTTATTCTATTTTTCTATCTGCTTGACTATTCACAGAATCAGTGAAGTCTTCAAGAGGATCTAAGAGACAGACTACTCCCCCTGTTTTGGGCTGAATTGTGGCTCCCTCCCACCAATTCATAGGTATGTCCAACTCTTTGAGACCCCAAAAACTGTAGCCCGCCAGCCTCCTATGTCTGTGGGATTCTCTAGGCTAGACCACTAGAGTGGGTTGCCATTCCCTTCTGCAGGGGATCATCCCACCCCTGGGATCGAACCCAGGTCTCCTGCATTGCAGGTGGATTCTTTATTGTCTGAGCCATCACTTATAGGGCAGAAGCTCTGGGATATGATACTTCTGTGGAGGCGAATAAGATACCGCAAAGGATCTGTGGTGGCTGCAGAGGCGGGAAACCCTCAGAGCACTTAGGACCCTCAGGGCAGTGTCCCTGGGGGCAAGTGTGCTGTTTCAGAGTTAGACAGGGCCTCGCATAAGCAAGTGGACTGGTGGTGGGGAGGCAGGTGGGAGGTGGCACGTTAGGACAGGGAAAGCTGGCTGGGTGCTTGGGCAGCATGTGATATCCTGAGCTGGAGCCAGGGATCAAGTAGAGAAGGTGTGAGGTATGAGGGACCAGATCAGGGAAGAAATGGGTCTAACTACCCAGGTTGTCAAGAAGGAAGGTCGCGCAGAGCAAGAGAGTGAAGCCCAAAGTCCTCCAAGCTTTGGTCTCAGTGCGGAAGGAGCTCTAAGCTCCCATGGGACCACCTTCTGGCTGAAGGCTTCACCCCCACAGGGGCAGCCAGCCTTGGCTTCGGCTCCCGGAGTCCAGAGCCTGGGTGTCCGTCCTGGCTTTGCTCTGGGTTCCCCGTGCGGCCCTGAGCTGGTCACAGGGTAAGCTTTGGCTTCTGGCCTTGGACATCTGGTCTCAGTGGTACCTGGGCACCTTCTGATGGCCCCACTCTCATGCCCAGGCTTTGCTTTGAGACATGGGTTCATGGCTTTCCCAGGAAACCACCTGGGAAAGTGGGTTGCCAGGTGGGAACCCCACTGCCAACACAGGTAGCATCTTCTGTTTTGGATGAGGACCATTTTTAAAGTCTTTATTGAACTTGTTACAATTGCTTATGTTTTATGTTTTGGTTTTTTGTCCTTGAGGCATGTGTGATCTTAGCTCCCTGACCAGGAATTGAACCCACACGCCCTGCACTGGAAGGCAAAGGCTTAACTCTTGACTGCCAGGAATGTCCCAATGGGGAGCATCCTTGATTGACAATGAACTAGGCCTCCAGTTCTAAGCAGGCTTCCCAGGTGGTTCAGTGGTAAAGAATCCACCTGCCAATGCAGGAAATGCAGGTTCAATCCCTGGGTTGGGGAGATCCCCTGGAGGAGGAAATGGCAACTCACTTCAGTATTCTTGTCTGGAGAATCCCATGAAGAGAGGAGCCCTGCAGGCTACTGTCCATGGGGTCACAGAAAAGACTGAGCGATTAACCCGTTTCTTTCCATCCAGCGTTCTTGCCTGGGAAATCCCTTGGACAGAGGTGCCAAGGACCTTGGACCTTGGCAGGCTCAGTCCATGGGTTGCAAAAATGTCAGATGTGATTGAGCGACTAAACAATGACAGCTGGTGTGGTGTCAGCCCTTTTCAAGGTGGCCCCGCTCGGCACCTCTGCATCCGCTCACTCTTCTGCCGTTCCGACACGCTGGCGTCTAGCTCTGTGATCCCAAAGTGCTTTGCTCCCAAGCCCTTCCTGGGACCCTGGGTTTCTGCCCCCCAGCAGGTACAGGGTGGGGGAGACGGAGTAGGGGCTGGGAGAGGGACTCAGCCTGCCTCGCAGGCCTGTCGTTAGAGAGCCCTGTCCTCCGCTGCTCGAAGGGTTAACAGAGTCTGCGAGGCCTGTGCGAGGCCAGGGTAGGAAGCAAGGTCCAGGAAGAGGGAAGGATATCTTGCCTTTTTATCCGGGTTACAATGCTGAAAGGGAGCCAGTTGGGGGAGGGGCTGGAGACCGACAAAACAACCACCCCCAAATAAAATCATGAATGGGCCGCCACAACAATGCGCAGGCTGCTGGGCGGGAGGGCCTGTTGACTGGTAGCAAGGTCAGGGCCCGCCACCCGTAAACAAGGGCTCACAATGCCCGTCTTTCCTCTGAGAGCCGGCTCCTCTGCTGGCCTGGTCCCCTGGGCCCACGGCCTGCCCTGTCCCTCGTCCTCGCCCGAGTCTGTCGCCGAAAGGCCAGCGCTGCTTCCTCAGGGAAAAGCCCGGGCTTTTGTGAGCACTCACTTCCTCCTCCTGTGGGAACCACTTGTGGGCCTATGACAGCTGCTCTGAGGCGTCTTTCTCAGGAGCCGAGGCGGGGAGGAGAGGGGGCCGCTGGCTGCAGGGCAGGGGGGCTGCAACCTGTCCCGGCTGGGATTGTCATCACAGGCCTGGGCAGAGAACAATGGGGGAGCCCGGCTCCCCCACCCCCAGGGCTAGGTGCTGGGGCAGCTTCCTCTTCCCACAAGCCTGCTCTTTTGTATGTGTGTATTGGGGGGTCAGGGGAATTCTTTTGTTTGCTTTGGTTTCCCTTTTTTTTTTTTTAGTTTGCCCTTTGGATAGCCCCTGGCTGGGGGTGGGGGTGGTGCAGAGGGACAGTGTTGGGGAGCTCCCTAGAGGAGAGGGAGTGAGCGTGGGAATGGGGTGGCCGTGGGGTTTGTGGGGAGGGCCTGTGCGGGGATGCTGGGGGCTTTGGGAGCATGAGATGCTCGGATGGGGTCATGGTTTTCTGCTGGGGAGCGTTCTCCTGGGTGTACTGACCTTGGGACCATGTGCCTGAGCCCCTGGGCAAGGGCCACACACAGGACAGGTGTCTGGCAGCTCGCTGGAGGAGGGGCAGAGGCGGCCGCCTCTACCCTAACCCTGTGCTGTGCCTGCCCAGGCGCGTCCCGCTATCTGCGATCCTGCAGACCGTAGCCCGCCAGGTTCCTCTGTTCATGGCATTCTCCAGGCAAGAATACTGGAGTGGATTGCCATGCCCTCTTCCAGGGGATCTTTCTGACCCAGAGATTGAACCTATGTCTTTTATGTTTCCTGCATTAGCAGGAGGATTTTTTACCACTAGCGCCACCTGGGAAGTCCTCTCATTATTATTGGCCTCTGCCTCTGCTATTTGGGGGATATTCACAAGTGTTACGTGGAGAAACGTCTTCCAAGGTCACAAAAACCTAGCGAAGCCTGGGTCTTCCTAGGTTGAGCAGTAGCCTTTGCTGCAGGGCTCTTCAGATCTTTCCTGTGTTGTATAGCCCCACGATAGGGAGTTTCTCAAACCCACCTGAATACAGTGCATTCTATGGGATCCTTGGAACCCTCTTTGGGAAACATTGTCTGATGCTGCCCACAGAATCTGTTGGAAGAGAAAAGGCTGACTCTGGACGCTGGGAGAAGACAGCTCATGCCAAGATCAGGCAGCCACGTGAGGGGTGAGGGACAAGGGAAAGATGGAAGAGGGGTCTGATGGGAAGTTTTTGTAGGATTTGGGACAAGCGACCTTACAGAAACAGGAGGACAATATCTGCTTTAGAGGAAAAAACAACTTCCTCTCCTTGAGGTCTGGGGGGCTTGGGGACAAGTGTTAGACGGAGAGGCCAGTTTAGAGTGATGGTCCAGGCAGGAGACCCAGGAAAGGAATGCAAATGTCACATCTGTTGGAGACGAAGGCGCTGGTGTGAGAAGGGTGCGTCTGGGGTCGCCGCAGAGGAGACCCCAGCTGAGGGAGCTGCCAGACTCACAGCCCAGGTGGCCTGAGGCCTGAGCCACCCTCTGAGCCAGCATCCTCCCCTTCCGGGGTCTCCCCCTGGTAGTGACAGTAAACCCATGGACACCTGCCACCGAGGAGCAAAGGAAAATGCCGCCCCAGGACAGGTCTCGGAACTGCCTCCCAGATTTCACGCAGCTGAGCATCCACTGCGTGGATGTGGGTTTCTGCTCTATTCCAGCTGATGACGTCAGCACATTCGGGACCATCAAGGCTCACACCTACAGCCCCAGGCCTCCATTCCAGGAGGCTTCCCTGTGAAGCCTTTGGAATCTCAGGAATCCCCCCAAAATGCTCCAGAGGCAGCAATTCTGGAGTCTACTCAGGGAGGACCTCATGCCCTTGTTGTCTCCCTAAAGCCCTCCTGGGGGTGAATATGTGCTCCTAAGACTGAGGTCTGGGCTCTCTTTCCTCTTTGAAAATTGCCCAGTTACAGAGGAATGATCAAAATCTATTTCCACTGTGGGATGCAGGGAACTTGCAGGAACTTCAGGTGTTTAGTTCTCTGGGCTCCAGTTCGGGTTCTTTGCCTGTATGCTGGGAGCTGTTGCTTGTGATTAACCACTAGGAGACGAGGTTCTTCTCCTTTGTTTCACCACCAGCGAAAGGAGTGAAATTCCAACCAGGGAGGGGGCCCACCTCTTGCCCTGCCTGGCTGGACCCCAGAGGAGCAACTCTTACCAAGCCCCCCCAACGTAGCCTCAGCCCCACAGCCTCATTCGCACACTCATGACTTCATTCGTGTCTTCGTTAATCCATGTTTCGATTGCATGCCCTCCAGGGGCAGGTGCTGGAGAAAGGAAGGCAGTTCTAAAGGAGACACTCGGCAAGTTCACAGGTAGTTAAAACCTGGGCGCCGGGAGCACCATAAAGGTGTGCATAGTTATGAGGGCCTGGAGCGCATCACCCAACTACTCCTCAGGGATGACTGCAAAGGTTTCTCAAAGGAAGTGACATCTCAGAGGACACTAAAAACACATGAACAGCCGCAAAATGCTGTGATTCCCAGCACAGAGCAAGGCGCTTAGCACTCGCTCTGACTCAATAACAAAATGAGTGAGTGGGCGAATGAACACGTGCATTCTTAAGTCACTGGAGTTTCCGCCTCACAGAGTCATCCTCCTGTGAGGAAAGCAGACTCGTGAGAGGCAGCTTCGTAAGGAGCCCCGCGTGGAGGATTGCTTCCTGTGCTTTTTGACCTTCAGCTATGAAGCATGACCTTTACCGCTTGTTGAGCAGAGACTGCTTTTAAAGGATTTCCCTCCACTGTCCTCCCAGGAGGAAGGGGAGACTGGATGGTGCTCCGAGCCCACCACTTTAAGGACCTTCTGCGTGTGCTCTGAAATAAGAAGACAGTAGGGCTTCCCTGGTGGCTCAGCGGTAAAGAATCTGCCTGCCAACGCGGGAGACGTGAGTCCGATCCCTGGGCTGGGAAGATCTCACGTTGTGCGGAGCAACTAAGCCCGTGGACCATACAGCCTGTGCTCTAAGAACCTGGGAGCTGCAACTACTGAGCCCACGTGCCACAACTACCGAAACCTGCACACCACAGAGCCTGTGTTCCTCGAGAGAAGCCACTGCAAGGAGAAGCCCAGCACTGCAACAAGAGAGTAGCCTCTGTTTGCCTCAATGAGAGAAAAAACCCACAATACAACACAGACCACAAAGCAACGAAGACCGAGCACAGCCAAAAATAAATACGCACAACTGTTTAAAAAGGAAGGAAAGAGTAAGGGAAAGTGGCAATGGTGGGGATTTTCAAAGCAGTCCTGGAGGGAAGATGGTCCCTTTTGGCTGACGGCAGTGGGGGCTGGAGTGGGATGACGAGTCTCAGCGGAAACAGTTGATTGATTGAGAGTCATCTGAATGTGACAGAAGAAGGGATAACTGAGCGTGGCTCATCCCCCAAACGTGCAAATGCGGGCATGCACACATACACACATGTAAACACTCGAACACACGGTACACACTTTGGGAAACAGATCGCATGGAAGACACGGGTTTCGAATAGAAAATCGCTTCTTCAGAAGAGGTTGTGTGTGTGTACACGCTCAGTCGCTCAATCGTGTTCGACTCTTTGTGACCCCATGGACTGTAGCCCTCCAGGGATCTGTCTTGGAAGTCCCAGCAAAAATCCCACGACCTAGAATCTTTGATACTTAAGGCAGGGTAGACAGCTGCCACCAGGTGGCGCCAAATAAGAGTGTGTGCTGGGAGAGACAATACACCCAAGGCTCACTCATTCGTTCCTCTGTTTGCAACACCCCACAGCTCTGAATCTTGGGGCCTTGGATTTCTCAGCTCCCCCTACCCCAGTAAGGGCCTCACGGCAGGGTTTTACTGTAGTGACACTCTACAGGATAACGGTGCTCTTCGTGTATCTAAATTGCTCTTGTAGGGTTTGAAGTGCTTCCTTTGCCTTATTTAGTCGTGTCTGACTCTTTGCGACCCCATGGACTATACAGTCCATGGAATTCTCCAGGCCAGAACACTGGAGTGGGTAGCATTTCCCTTCTCCAGGCCATCTTCCAAACCCAGGGATCAAACCCACGTCTCCTGCATTGCAGGCAGATTCTTTACCAGCTGAGCCACAAGAGAAGCCCAAGAATACTGGAGTGGGTAGCCTAACCCTTCTCCAGCGGATCTTCCCAACCCAGGAACCGAACAGGGGTCTGCTGCATTGCAGGCAGATTCTTTACCAACTGAGCTATTTGGGAAGCCCGTAAGGAGCAGCGGCCGTGCTTTGCTGGAGCAGCTGTGAAGAGATAACCCACGTCCAAGGTAACAGAAACCCAAGTAAGACAGTAGGTGCTAAGAGTGAAACCACAATCACAGAAAACTAGCCAATCGGATCACATGGACCACAGCCCTATCTAACTCAGTGAAACTAAGCCATGCCGTGTGGGGCCACCCGAGATGGATGGGTCATGGTGGAGAGGTCTGACAGAATGTGGTCCACTGGAGAAGGGAATGGCAAACCATTTCAGTGTTCTTGCCTTGAGAACCCCATGAACAGTATGAAAAGCAAAATGATAGGACACTGAAAGATGAACTCCCCAGGTCGGTAGGTGCCCAATATGCTACTGGAGATCAGTGGAGAAATAACTCTAGAAAGAATGAAGGGACAGAGCCAAAGCAAAAAAAACACCCAGTTGTGGATGAGACTGCATCCACTGTGATAGAAGCAAGGTCTGATGCTGTAAAGAGCAATATTGCATAGGAACCTGGAATGTTAGGTCCATGAATCAAGGCAAATTGGAAGTGGTCAAACAGGAGATGGCAAGAGTGAATGTCGACATTCTAGGAATCAGCAAACTAAAAAGGACTGAAATGGGTGAATTTAACTCAGATGACCGTTATATCTACTACTGTGGGCAGGAATCCCTTAGAAGAAGTGGAGTAGCCATCATGGTCAACAAAAGAGTCTGAAATGCAGTACTTGGATGCAATCTCAAAAACGACAGAATGATCTCTGTTCGTTTCCAGGGAAACCATTCAATATCACAGTAATCTAAGTCTATGCCCCAACTAGTAACGCTGAAGAAGCTGAAGATTAATGGTTCTATGAAGACTTACAAGACATTTTAGAACTAGCACCCAAAAAAGATGTCCTTTTCATTATCGGGGACTGGAATGCAAAAGTAGGAAGTCAAGAAACACCTGGAGTAACAGGCAAATTTGGCCTTGGAGCACGGAATGAAGCAGGGCAAAGGCTAATAGAGTTTTGCCAGGAGAACGCACTGGTCATAGCAAACATCATCTTCCAACAACACAAGAGAATACTCTACAAATGGACATCACCAGATGGCCAACACCGAAATCATATTGATTATATCCTTTGCAGCCAAAGATGGAGAAGCTCTATACAGTCAGAAAAAAACAAGACTGGGAGCTGACTGTGGCTCAGATCATGAACTCCTTATTGCCCAATTCAGACTTAAATTGAAGAAAGTAGGGAAAACCACTAGACCATTCAGGTATGAGCCAAATCAAATCCCTTATGATTATACAGTGGAAGTGAGAAATAGATTTAAGGGATTAGATCTGATAGAGTGCCTGATGAACTATGGATGGAGGTTCATGACACTGTACAGGAGACAGGGATCAAGACCAACCCCAAGAAAAAGAAATGCAAAAAAGCAAAATGGCTGTCTGAGGAGGCCTTACAAATAGCTGTGAAAAGAAGAGAAGTGAAAAGCAAAGGAGAAAAGGAAGGATATACCCATCTAAATGCAGAGTTCCAAAGAATGGTAAGGAGAGATAAGAAAGCCTTCCTCAGTGATCAGTGCAAAGAAATAGAGGAAAACAATAGAATGGGAAAGACTAGAGATCTCTTCAAGAAAATTAGAGATATCAATTTCATGCAAAGATGGGCACAATTAAGGACAGAAATGGTATGGACCTCACAGAAGCGGAAGATATTAAGAAGAGGTGGCAAGAGTACACAGAAGAACTGTATGAAAAAGATCATCATGATGGTGTGATCACTCATGTAATGTGAAGTCAAGTGGGCCTTAGGAAGCATCACTATGAACAGAGCTAGTGGAGGTGATGGGATTCCAGTTGAGCTATTTCAAATCCTGAAAGATGATGTTGTGAATGTGCTGCACTCAATATGCCAGCAAATCTGGAAAACTCAGCAGTGGCCACAGGACTGGAAAAGGTCAGTCTTCATTCCAATCCCAAAGAAAGGCAATGCCAAAGAATGCTCAAACTACCACACAATTGCAATCATCTCACGCTAGTAAAGTCATGCTCAAAATTCTCCCAGCCAGGCTTCAGCAATATGTGAACCGTGAACTCCCAGATGTTCAAGCAGGTTTTAGAAAAGGCAGAGGAACCAGAGATCAAATTGCCAACATCTGCTGGATCATCGAAAAAGCAAGAAAGTTCTAGAAAAACATCTATTCCTGCTTCATTGACTATGCCAAAGCCTTTGACTGTGTGAATCACAATAAACTGTGGAAAATGCTGAAAGAGATGGGAATACCAGACCACCTGACCTGCCTCTTGAGAAACCTGTGTGCAGGTCAGGAAGCAACAGTTAGAACAGGACATGGAACAACAGACTGGTTCCAAATAGGAAAAGGAGTGCGTCAAGGCTGTATATTGTCACCTTGCTTATTTAACTTATATGCAGAGTACATCATGAGGAACGCTGGGCTGGAAGAAGCACAAGCTGAAATCAAGATTGCCAGGAGAATTATCAATAACCTCAGATATGCAGACGATACCACCCTTGTGGCAGAAAGTGAAGAACTAGAACCTCTTGATGAAAGTGAAAGAGGAGAGTGAAAAAGTTGGATTAAAGCTCAACATTCAGAAAACGAAGATCATGGCATCTGGTCCCATCACTTCATGGAAAATAGATGGGGAAACAGTGGAAATAGTGACTGACTTTATTTTTTTGGGCTCCAAAATCACTGCAGATGGTGATTGCAGCCATGAAATTAAAAGACGCTTGCTCCTTGGAAGGAAAGTTATGACCACCTTAGACAGCATATTAAAAAGCAGAGACATTACTTTGTCAACAAAAGTCTGTCTAGTCAAGGCTATGGTATTTCCAGTGGTCATGTATGGATGTGAGAGTTGGACTATAAAAAAAAACTGAGCACCGAAGAATTGATGCTTTTGAACTGTGGTGTTGGAGAAGACTCTTGAGAGTCCCTTGGACTGCAAGGAGATCCAACCAGTCCATCCTAAAGGAGATCAGTCCTGGGTGTTCATTGAAAGGACTAATGTTGAAGCTGAAACTCCAATACTTTGGCCACCTGATGTGAAGAGCTGACTCATTTGAAAAGGCCTTGGTGCTGGGGAAAGATTGAGGGCAGGAGGAGAAGGGGATGACAGAGGATGAGATGGTTGGATGGCATCACCCACTCAGTGGTCATGAGTTTGGGTAAACTCTGGGAGTTGGTGATGGACAGGGAGGGCTGGCATGCTGCGGTTCATAGGATCGCAGAGAGTCAGACACGACTGAGTGACTGAACTGAACTTCGCCTTACTGCCTTGCCGAAGGACCAACAGCTAGGCAGGAATGGGTCATTACTTCCACCTTGCAGGTAAGAAAATTGCAGTTTAGAGAAATTACAGAGGGAAGGGAGCAGATGTCCATGCTTTAGCTGTTTCACGGCCCAGGGCATTCTATCATCATCCTCATTATTGATCTGAGGCGTATTTACCATGTATGAAAGCTTTGTGTCAGGGCCTTGTAACCAAGGGGATCCAGGGCTGAATGGTGTGTCCCTACTGTCAGGGAGCTTCGGGGCTGATCACCTCTCTGTCCGTCCTTACCTCTTTGCTGTGATATCAGTGTAAACAGCTGTCTCTCTCTCTCCAGGCTGCCGCTGCATCCTCGTTTTCCTGCCCCAGACCCCCACCTGGCTGAGTGGGAGATGCCAGGAACTATAGAACACCCTGAACATGTTCCTGAAGCATCTTCTTAGAGGGTCACTGTTAGTAATTTAAAATGTTCTTCTACTTCAAAACACAAAAGATATATGATGAAACAGGATGCAAAGGGCACCTGATTGAAAAATAATAATAAAACCTGAAGCTTGGGACTTACCTGGAGGTCCAGTGGTTAAGACTCTGCCTTCCAATGCAGGGGGTATGGGTTCAATCCCTAGTCAAGGAACTAAGATCTCCTATGCTGTGAAGTGTGGCCAGAAATAAAATGCACTGGAGATTTAGGGACCTCCCATACTTGTGGAGGTCTCTGCTTCCAGCCCCCAGGCCTGGTCTTGTCGCTCCCCTGCTCCACCCTGGGAACCTTGGGGAAACCTGTGAGATAGGCTTAGCCTTTATCTCTCTTTTGTTGAAAGGACTTGGGCTGGGAGGCGCTGGGTATAGATGACACCACCCTTATGGCAGAAAGTGAAGAGGAACTCAAAAGCCTCTTGATGAAAGTGAAAGAGGAGAGTGAAAAGTTTGGCTTGAAGCTCAACATTCAGAGAACAAAGATCATGGCATCTGGTCCCATCACTTCATGGGAAATAGATGGAAAAACAGTGGAAACAGTGGCAGACTTTATTTTTTTGGGCTCCAAAATCACTGCAGATGCTGATTGCAGCCATGAAATTAAAAGACGCTTACTCCTTGGAAGGAAAATTATGACCAATCTTGATAGTATATTAAAAAGCAGAGACATTACTTTGCCAACCAAGGTCCGTCTAGTCAAGGCTATGGTTTTTCCCATGGTCATATATGGATGTGAGAGTTGGACTGTGAAGAAAGCTGATCACCCAAGAATTGATGCTTTTGAACTGTGGTGTTGGAGAAGACTCTTGAGAGTCCCTTGGACTGCAAGGAGATTCAACCAGTCCATTCTAAAGGAGATCAGTCCTGGGTGTTCATTGGAAGGACTGATGCTAAAGCTGAAACTCCAATACTTTGGCCACCTCATGCGACGAGTTGACTCACTGGAAAAGACTCTGATGCTGGGAAATGTTGGGGACGGGAGGAGAAGGGGACGACAGAGAATGAGATGGCTGGATAGCATCACCGACTCTGTGGACATGAGTTTGAGTGAACTCTGGGAGTTGGTGATGGACAGGGAGGCCTGGCGTGCTGTGATTCATGGGGTCGCGGAGAGTCGGACACAACTGAGCGACTGAACTGAACTGAACTGAACTGAGTTCACAATAGCCCTGGCCCCACCCACAGGGCATCCATCCTAAGAGGTCCATGCTGATGTCACTGGTTAGGAAACTCCTGGAACTTACCACTCATCCCACACTCAGCCAGAGGGTGCAGAGCTTGGACACTAACATCATGAGGCTCCTGCACAGAGCATGGAAACTCACACCAGGAAACCTCCGACTTCGTTTTCCCTCCTTCCAATGAGGGACTTCTCTCGGTGATCTGCATGGCTCCTCCATGGCCACATCTGGACGGTTTGGTGAGCCTCGTGAGACCCCAGAGTTTGGGGATGCTGGCTGGACACAGACTCAGCCCTGACCTGCCTCTTCGCCCCCGACACTAGAAAGCCTGCCAAGATTAACCCTTCTCCATGCCCACAGCTCCTGGCCCCTGCAGGCCTCTCTTCTCTGTCCTAGACGGGGCCACCACAGTCTCTTACCGGGCTCCTTGCCTCTGCTGTTGTCTGCCCCTCCTCCAGTTTCCACACAGTGGTTCCTGGGATGGGATCTTGTCACTCCTGCTCAAGGCCCTTCAATGGCGCCTCATGGCTGCTTCAGGGGCCCCTGGGGTCCTAAAAGACAGGCCCATCTGGATGCTCCCCCACCCGGCCTCCCACTCAACTTCATCTCTCACCTGCCCCCGCCTCCATCACGGCCCTGCCTCCAACACAGCTCGCTCTCTCTTTTTTTCCTCTTTTGAAAACAATTTTTATTTTATATTAGAACACAGTTGATTAACAATCTTGTGTTAACTTCAGGTGTACAGCAAAGTGATTCAGTTGTGCATACACATATGTCTATTCTTATTCAGATTCTTTTCCCATTTAGGCTATTACAGAACACTGAGCAGAGTTCCCTGTGCTATACAGGAAGTCCTTGTTCGTTATATATCTTAACTATAGTATATTTAATGTGTATATGTCAATCCCAAACTCCCAATCTATCCCCCCAACCCTTCTCCCCAGTAATCATAAGTTCGTTCTCTAAGTCTGTGAATCTGCTTTTGTTTTGTAAGTTCATTTGTAACATTTTATTTAGATTCCATGTGTAAGTGGTATCATGATATTTGTCTTTCTCTGGCTTATTTATCTCACTTAGTATGGTAACCTCCAGGTCCATCCATGTTGCTGCAAGTGGCGCTATTTCATTCTTTTAATGGCTGAGGAGTGTCCCATTGTATGTGTTCCACATCTCTGTGCATTTGTCTGTCTGTTCACCCACTCAACTTCATCTCTCACCCGCGCCCACCTTTATCGTGGCCCTGCCTGCATCACAGCTCTCTTTATAGTGATGTTATCCTCTCTTCACTTCCTTGTCTCTCCCCGCAGATGGGCAGTCAGCAAACATTTTCTATAGCACATGCTTCAGGACCGTGGACCATATGGTCTCTGTGAATGGTCTGTCTCATGGACTCCTGGGTCCCCAGCACACAGACTGGTAGTGTGTGTGTGTGTGTGTGTGTGTTTGTATGTTGTTGATCAGTCGTATCTGACTCCTTGAGATACCCTGCACTAGAGCTAGCCAGCCTCCTCTGTCCATGGGATTCTCCAGGCAAGAATACTGGATGGAACCAGTTGCCAAGTCCTACCCCAAAGGGATCTTCCCAACCCGGGGACTGAACCCGAGTCTTTTACATCTCTTGCTTTGACAGGCAGATTCTTTACTACTGAGCCACGACGGAAGCCTCTTGCCTGGAGGTGTAGGTCATTCATGAAAGTTTTGAATGGATATATGACCTGGAGGGCTGTGTAGAGGGGACAGTGAGGAAAAACTCATTTTTCTGAGGATCCAAGTCTTACACTCTGGCACAGTAAGAAAGAAGGCTCAGGCAGTGGGGTTCTGCTCTATGCTGCCAAATCAGGGCTTCTGCCTCCAACAGCACCCTTCCTAACGGCTCAGGAGGAGGAGCCCCCAGGCTTTGCAGATTAGCACCAGGGGAGTTGTAGGGCAACATTCCTGGCTCCCTAGGGCAAAGGGAAGAGAGAACCCTAAAGTGACCCAGCCACAGAGCAAGGGGAACCACTCATCAGTTCCAAGTCCTGAGAGGACCCCCAGGGTCCAAGATCCCTCAAGAATATCGATGATAGATGCTCTGAGCCCAGAGCCCCACCTCTGAGGGCCAATCCTGTGGCTCTGGAAAGCTCCCAGTTGTCAGGCAAGGAACCTCTTCTTCCTTCTCACCCTTGAAGTCTGTATCTTCTGCTCCTCTAGACTTCCGGGGGATCCCAAACCTGTGCAAGCATTCCTCATTTGGAGGGAGAACTTTGATAAACTTTTTGTCTGAAGTCGCTCTGCCATCTGGTGGCTGTATCTGGGGATTGCAGCCGCATCTGGGCCAATCCCACTAAGTCTGTTGGCTCTCTTCCTATACCTCTGAAGCCCTCCCCTGGAATAACCTAATCGAGTCCTATTCATTCTGCAAAACTCTGAACCTAGCCTAGAACCTAGGCTTTCTGAGTGTTTCCAGTTCTGTTCACAGTTCTATCCCTGGGGTAGAACAGGCTGGCACGTTAAGTCTCCTGGGAAGTGTTTGATGAATGAATGAGCAACGATAACGCACGTCAGATGGTGATGACTTTCTTCCTCTGGCCACACAATTTCTGTTTGCTGACAGTATTTCATTATGTGCCATCCTTTACATAGCTTTATGTGTGTAACTCTCATGTTCCCTCCTGGGTTATAAATTCTGGAGACGGTGTTTTCATTTTCTCACAGATGTAGAAGTTCAATGAATACATTTAAAAAATTATCAATACTATAGTATTGCGTGCTGTGTGACCCTATGGATCATAGCCCACCAGGTTCCTCTGCTTACGGCATTCTCCAGGCATCAGTACTGGAGTGGGTTGCCATGCCCTCCTCCAGGGCATCTTTTCCAGTCCAGGGATTGAACCCATGTCTGTTACATCTCCTGCATTGGCAGGCATGTTCTTTACCACTAGTGCCGCCTGGGAAGCCCCAACTATAGTATTCCTCTCATTAGTAGCAATCCATTGCAGGTATAACCTGCTTTATTACTTCTATTAGTGTCTACATTTGATCTCTCAACAATTCTATGGAAGTCTAAGGCAGAAATGATGACTCCTATTTTTATATAGGGAAACTGGGTCTCAGTAAGGTTAAGTGACTTGCAGAAGACCACACAACTCCTGAGTGGATGTGCTGGGACTTCTGCCTCCAGACTGCACATTCTGTTCCCTGCTTCTGTTGATCTGGGTCCCCGTGGGAAGAGTGTCACCTGGTGGGGCCACTGAGGGAAGGTGACATTTCACTGTGGGCAGAGGGGATCTGTGCAAAGAACCTGTGGTCTGCAGAAAAGTCATTCCTCCAGCATGCCTCACTCCTGCTGTGCTAATCTGTCAGGGGGACGGAACAGAGTCCCACAGATGGGGGGCTTCAACAACAGAAGTTCACATTCTCCCAGCTCTGGAGGCTGGATGTCCGAGGTCACGGTGTCAGCAGGTCGGGTTTCTCCTGCGGCCTCTCTCCTTGGCGTGCAGACAGCTAGCTTCTCCCTGCGTCCTCACAGGGTTGTCTCTCTGTGTGTGTCTGTGCCCCACCCTCTCTTCTCACAAGGACACCAGTCACGTCAGGTCAGGGTCTGCTCCAGTGACCTCACGTGACCTTAATCACCTCTCAAAACGCTCTGTCTCTAACTACAGTCACAGTCTGATGTCCTGGGGGTTAGAACCTCACCATACGAATGCTGGGGGACACAGTTCAGCTCCCACCCGCGCCCCCTAGCAGGCACTCGTCGCCTTCTTTCTCCCTGGGCTCATGCTCTCCTTAGAGACACTCTGGATGCTATTCTGCCTCTTCAGAATTGCCAGAGATAAGGCTGGCTGATGGCTGCCTCGTGGAAGGGCAAGGTCTCAGGCTGTCAGTGACTAAGCGGGCAGGAAACCCCCAGAAGCCCATTCAGACCCCTGCAGGCAAAGTAGCTCCATATACCACGACCACTTCGGCAACAAATGGAAAACCCCGAGCGAGTGGCAGTGGACTTCCTGTCTGAGAGGAATGGCAACAGGCCGACACCTCTGAGACTTTTCCGGGCATATGGATGGAGGAGGCCACCGCCCAGAGTTCAATTTCAGACACTTAAGAGACTCTCCAAATTTGTCCACATTAACTTGCCACCTGAAATGTGTTCAGCTCATTTTGGGGTGAATCTCTCCATGGCCCTGGCGCCCGAGTTTCCTAACCTGAGAAATGAAGCGCTTAGACTAGATCCAATCACAAGGCTTGAAAGGAGGATTTGGGAACCACGACTCGCACCCACCAGCTGTGTGACCTGCTCAAGTCGCTGAAACCTCTCTGCAGCTTTGTCCTATTCTCATAGATACAAGGGAGGATCAGAGAATCTCTAATTCAGTGCCAGCTCTGAAAGCATCTACTGTTTTTTTATAAAAAAATTCAAGCAATTATAAAATTACAGAAAAATAGAAAGTACAGTTATATAAGAAAGCTTTTCCTTCCTGCTCATTGGAGAGTAACTGGCTGACCTGATTTGCTATCCACATGCAGGCGTCTACAAACAAGGACACTCTCCTCACCAACCAGGAGATGGTTGCAGATATAGCCATCCTTGGAATCCTCAGACCTCACTGAGGCTTTACCAACTGGCCTGGTAGCGTCTTTCAGAGCCAAAGGATCCATTTAGAATGACGTGCTACCCTGAACTGTCACTTCCTTTTGGTTTTCCTGGGACAATTCCTCCATTTTTCTTTGATTTCCACAGCCTCAGTACTGAGTACTCAGTAGATTTTGTTCCAGCTATTTTGTAGAATGTTCCTTGATGTCAGGCCCCCGGGCCAGGGACCCCTGGCTTGGACCCTGACTTCCTGTGTCACCCGTCCTCCCATACGGACATGCTGCTGCCCCAGCCACCCTCCCTACCCCGTGTGGGCTCCTACACCCCTCACCCGGGCCCCTTTCCCATGGACCCTGCTGGCCCCACGCAGTCCTGAGACCCTCCTGTCCTTGAACTGAGGACACAGCAGTGCTCAGTGCCACATCGGAGGTTTGGGCTGAATCACTCAGGACAAAACGGAAGAGAGGGGAAATGCGGAGCTTCAGCTGAGTCTACCCCAGAGTGGGGGTCGTAGGAGGAACAGAAGGACCAACAGGGCCCGGGACTCAGGGAGGGGCAGTCATGGCGTCAAGAAAAGAAAAAGAAGGCAGTTGAGGGCACTGAGGTGGGCTTTGCACACACTTTCTATGATTCTGGATGATCTGGCGGGGCCCCCCTTGGGGTCCACAAAGAAACCCCACAGCAGCAGAAGGGGATGGCTCTCACCCTGGAAAGCATCTCCCCTGGGAGTGTGTTCTGTGTGACAAGATGTTGCCGATTGTAGAAGTATACTTAGGAGATGTGACAGGGAGCTGGGATGTGCAGCTCACAGAAGCCAGGTCTCCCTGAGGTCAGAAGAATGGTCTTCGAGGGTGCCCACGTCTGTCTGGGTGGCCCCCCAGGAGCCGCACCCAGTGCTGGGGTGAGACCCAATGGGAGTCGATGCAGCTCAACCTGAGACCCTGTTCTCCAGGTCAGAGCTGTACATAGCTGAGAAGGCCTTCCCCTGGGGGGTGAATTCCCTGTCATGGTTGGCATTCAAGTCGAACAATACAGAGAACTTCAAGGAAACTCAAGTCTAGGCCAGGGAGGGGTGGGAGAAGGAGTGAGAGCTCACCAAGCCCCCCAACCCAGCCTGAAGTCTTGTCACTCAGCTTTGCCCCATACAGGAGTTGGGTTTTCCTGAGTGCTACCCACACCTGGCTCTGCATCACTTCCTCTGCATCATCATGGCCTGGCATTGGCCTCGGCAGTGCATGTGACAATCCCTCCGTTTCACAGCCCAGGGACCTGGGGCACAGGTGCTCATGTTCCTGGGGCTAATTCTGGACCTGACCCTCCATGGCCATCAAGGCCAGCTCAGGACAGAGAACCCAGGCCTGCCTGCCTCCCTGGTGTGGGTGACATCAATCCAACTTTTCTCTTCCCACCCCAGAGGACCTTTCCCCTCCTTGACTGCGCCGGCAGCTGCTCACCCAGCACCTGAGTCCCTGGGTGATCCAGGGACAGCACTTTGGAAGGATGCTACATGCTCCCCGCACTCGAGCAGAGGAGCCAGGGACCAAAGACGGAAAAAGGCCTCTTCCTGGGCCTGTTCTGATGTAAAACTGCAGAACTCAGAATTAAATAGCCACTTTGCAGCACAGAGCAATGGTGCCCAATTAAGCTATTCTGGGGCCTGAGGGCACTTTGGCATTTTGTGAGTTTTTATTGCTCAAGACAATGAATAATACATAAGTCTGTAGAATCCCAATTCAGATGATGACTCATGCATCACATTTCAATCTAACCCATATTTTAACGCGATCCTCCTGGACTTTAGAAAGTCAGGGGCCCCCTGCTTCTTTTCTAAAATTGTTTAAAATTTTATGTATTTATTTCTGGCCGCACTGGGTCTTTGTTGCTTTGTGTCGGCTTTCTTAGTTGCGGCCAGTGGGCTTCTCACTGCAGTGGCCCTTTGAATTGAATTGAATTGAATTGAAAGTCGCTCAGCTGTGTCCAATGCTTTGTGACCCTATGGAATTCTCCAGGTCAGTCTATGGAATTCTCCAGGCCAAAATACTGGAGTGGGTAGCCATTTTCTTCTCCAAGGGATTTTCCCAACCCAGGGATCAAATCCAGGTCTCCAGCATTGCAGGCAGATTCTTTACCAGCTGAGCCACAAGGGAAGCCCTTTACCTCTCAGTAATTCAAGTTTGGGTCTTTCAGGGAAATATTTCTCCAAGAGTGGAACACGGACCACCACTGGTCAGCAAACAACTTGTTCCTGGCCCAGGATAAGGTCAGAAATGGAGAGGAAATGTTTAGAAACCTTCAGAGCCATTTAACAGGGTGATTTTATGTGAGTTGAATCTAATACGAATAATACAAGTTTGAACTTGTATATGTTCACTTTGTGGTTGATTTTTCTAGTGATCAAACTGTCTTACGTTTTATGTAAGTATTGGTTTGCAGGAAGTTAGAAATTTAAAACGAGAGCCCACAAGCTCTGCCCTTCCCCACAGATGGTCTGAGACTGGTAGGTCCAAGGCCACAGTCCTTCCTGCTCCTCACTGAAGCCGTGTCTCCCGAGGACAGAGATCAAGGCCGCACAGGGCCCTTCATTCACTGCAGGGCTCCCTGTGCCTGCTGGGCTTTGGCTGTGTGACCCCTTAGTGGGTGACCACGGCTGACCTCTGGGCCCATGGCGTCCTTCCCTGAGGCTTGTAGGCCAGTGACTGAATCAGACTGTCGGAACTCAAAACCTGACTTTGCCACGAAGTTGTTGGGTGACCTTGGGCAACACACCTTCCTCTTTGGGTGTCGGGTTTCTCATCTTTTTAACAGCCCTTCCGGTTCTGTCATTATGGGACTTCAACCCTGGAAATCACTGAGATATTCATTTCACAGCAGTGAAGTCAAAGCCAGATTTCTACCTTAGCTTTCATAGCATGTGGAAGGCAATTTTTTTCTTTTTTTAATTTTCACCGGAGTATAGTTGCTTTGCAATGTTGTGCTAGTTTCTGCCATATAGCAAAGTGAATCAGCCATACGTACACATACGTTCCCCTCTCTTTTGGACATCCTTCCCATTTAGGTCACTGCAGAGCATTGAGTGGAGCTCCCTGTGCTTTACAGTAGGTTCTCATTAGTAATTTATTCTATGAGTAGTATGGAAAGTGTGCAGATGTCAGTCCCAGCCTCCCAGTTCCTCCCACTTCCGCTTCCCCCGTTGGCGTCTGTCAGCGCGGTTGTTTTCTATGCCTATGTTGCTCTTTCTGCTTCACAAATATGTCCACCTGTACCGTTTTTCTTTTTTTTTCTCTTTCTTTTTTCTTTTTTAAATTATGAAAGTATGCTAATACATTTACAGGAGACTTGAAAAATACAGAACAGTTACATGCAGTTTTGTTACATGTAGTTCAGTTGCTCAGTCGTGTCCAACTCTCTGTGACCCTATGGACTGTAGCCTGCCAGGCTCCTCTGTCCATGGGGATTCTTCAGGGAAGAGTACTGGAGTGGGTTGCCATGCCCTTCTCCAGGGGATCTTCTCAGCCCAGGTCTCCCACATTGCAGGCAGATTCTTTACTGTCTGAGCCACCAGGGAAGCACAAGAATACTGGATTGGGTAGCCTATCCCTTCTCCAGTGGATCTTCCCAACCCAGGAATTGAACCGGGGTCTCCTGCATTGCAGGCAGATCCTTTACCAGCTGAGCTACCGGAGAAGTCCAGTTTCACTATATATTACAATCATTTTTTAAGAAGAAAAAATTAAGAATTTTAGTTGGAGTTTCAATATTAAATCCTCAAAAATTAATAGAATGAATATTTAGAAAAGTAGAAGGACATCAGTTCAGTTCAGTCGCTCAGTTGTGTCCAACTCTCTGCGACCCCATGAATCACAGCACGCCAGGCCTCCCTGTCCATCACCAACTCCCGGAGTTCACCCAAACTCATGTCCATAGAGTTGGTGATGCCATCCAACCATCTCATTCTCGGTCGTCCCCTTCTCCTCCCGCCCCAAGACCTGAAAAGCCAATGCAGGAAATGCAGGTTCGATCTCTGGGTTGCGAAGATCCCCTGGAGGAGGGCATGGCAACCCACTCCAGTATTCTTCCCCGAAGAATCCCCATGGACAGAGGAGCCTATCTGAGGAGTAAATAATTAAGATTTACTGTACCATTTTCTAGATTCCACATTTTTGTTCTTACCAGCACTATTTACAATAGCCAGGGAAGAGAAGAAGGTGGGGAAGGGCTTTTGCCCTCGGGAGGGGCAGGAGGGGTGTGGGGGAGGAAGACCAGGCAGGGTGGGAACTGGAAGATCAAGAGAGATGAAGCTGAGCAGCTACTGTGAAATGTGCATTTTGGGAAAGAGGGCTGCTACCAGATGACTTATGTCAAGTGTGGATGTGAATCCAGTGTTTTCTCTTCTTCTCCCCTTCAAGAAAACTTCCAGTGAAGACCTCTGACGCGCTTCAAAGTTTCTGGAGTGAAATCTGTTATTTACTCTGAATGCAGCAGTGGCTCAGGCTGGCCCCAAGACCGCCCTGTTTAGTCGGGCTGCACAAAGTTCTGATGGTGAGTCGCTCAGAGAGCTCGTCTGTCTCATTCTTTGTTTAGCAAGGGCCAGCCCTTCCTGGGTTCTCACCATCTCACGTTGGTTGCAAGTCATTGTTAAAAGCCTGTCGTCCTGTACTGTGTCGCGGCCTTGGGATGAGTGTAGGGGACCAGGCAGCTCTGAAGGCGGTGTGAGGCACGGTCCCCAGGTTAGATACCTGCCTTTCCATCGTCCTCTTTTCCGCGTGACCACACGCCCTTTCCTAAGTAGATCATCCTGTCCTCTCACTGTCTGCAGGTTTGTGTCTGTTCCCAGTACTCTACTCACCCCAGCAATGCGAGCGGGGCATATCCATTGCTAATCTTGCGCTTAGAGATGACTGCAGACTACAGACAAACAGCGTAAATCACAGGGCCTCCTTGACGGCCATCGGAATTGTAGAATGCTGCAGACTTAGAGAACGGACTGGACTCGCGGACACAGTGAGGGGAAGGACAGGGTGGGATGAACCGAGAGGGCAGCGCTGACATCTGCACATTGCCTTGTGTAAAGTGAAAGTGAAAATTGCTCGGGCGTGTCCAACTCTTTGCGACCCCATTGACTGTACAGTCCAGTATAGTCAATGGAGTGGGTGTTGCCTTCTCTAGGGGGTCTTCCCAACCCAGGGATCGAACCCAGGTCTCCCGCATTGCAGGTGGATTCTTTACCAGCTAAGCCCCCAGGGAAGCCCTGCCATGTGTAAAACATTTAGCTAATGGGAAGCTGCTGTATAGTGCAGGGAGCTCAGTTCGGTGCTTTGTGATGATCTAGATGGGTGACAGGGAGGCTGGAGAGGGAGGGGATACGTGTATACACAGGGCTGATTCAGGCTGTTGTACAGCAGAAACTAACACAGCAATGTAAAGCAACTATACTCCATCTAAAAAAGAAAGGAATGTTAGCAACATGGAACACTGGGCTTCCCGTTAGTGAGATTTGCCCCTCTGTCATTTCCTGTCCATTGCTCGCCTCCCTACCCCGGTGCAAGCTCCAAAGAGGCATTCCCCATGTCTACCTTGATCATAATGATATGCCCGGACCTAGGGGCATGTGGGTGCCTAACGCTGTGTGTTGACTGAGTGGTTTATCGACTGATGGCTTCCATGTCCCGGTGGAAGAACCACAGTCTAGAGAAGAAGTGGGAGCCTCCTTCACTGCCCCATCGCTCTTCCAGGATCCAGGATAAACAGCTGACATACTGCCTTGACATTCTTTGCAAACGTGAAATCATGGGTTTTTACTCTCTAACCTTCTCTAGAAATCCCTTTGACCGAGGAGGACACAGAATTTGAACCAGCTGGATCCAATTCCTCAAAGAGTGAGGGATACCTGAGCCCAGGTATCAGACCCATGGGCCCGTGTCCTGGTCTTGGACAGTGTCCAGAGCAGGGTGACCCAAGGGCTCAGGACTATCTCCATCTAGACCAGACAGGCCTGGGTGAATAGAGTCTCACCCCCTCGGAGCCCTGTGACCACGGGCCGTGGTTTCCTCAATCTGTGAACAAGGCCAGTGGTAGATCTGAATCCTAGGACTTCTGTGAAGATGAGGGGGAATTTTTTTTTGGGGGGAGGGGAGCTTCCCTGGTGGCATAGTGGTAAAGAATCTGCTTGCAATGCAGGAGACCCAGATTCCATCCCTGGATCAGGACGATCCCCTGGAGGAGGGCATGGCAACCTACTTCAGTATTCTTGCCTGGAGAATGCCATGGACAGAGAAGTCTAGCGGACTATAGTCCTTGGGGTTCCAAAGAGCTGGACATGACTGAGCGACTACCACAGCACAACAGCTCTGAGGACGAGGGTTTTATTTCTTTGATCAGCTACATGGCACGTTGGATCTTAGTTCTGCAACCAGGGATGGAACCCACACCCCCTGCATTGGAAGTGCAGAGTCTTGGCCACTGGATCACTAGGGAAGCCCCCTGCGGGGGATCTTAATACACAGAAGAGTATTTAAAAGTGTGGTTGGCATATAGGAGCTTTTCTGCACACGGCAGACTTTAGTAACAAGCAGAGCTGCACAGTATGTATTCTGCCTGCTCAGAGTCGCTCAGCTGGGAGCCAGGAGGCTGTGGACTCTGAGCATTCCTGACTTCTGCAGCAAGGGAGCAGGGGAATTAGAACTCATGCCATGGTGGGGTGAGGGGCTCCTGGGGTGCCCTGGGGGCTCCAGCACGCCTCCCCCCAGTCCTGGCTCTTAGCCCTTTTCTTCTCTGAGCCTCAACTTCCTCTTCTGAGCAGTGGGAGTGGTCCTCTCTGCCCTTTCACATCCACAGGCAAAAGGGTTGGGTGAGAAGATGCTTCTCAACAGGAAGAATAAAAGGTTCAGGCTTCCCAGGTGGCTCAGTGGTAAAGAATCTACCTGCCAACACAGGAGACACAGGTTTGATCCCTGGGTGGGGAAGATCCCCTGGAGAAGGAAACGGCAACCCACTCCAGTATTCTTGCCTGGGAATCCCATGGACAGAGGAGCCTGCTGGGCTATAGTCCATGGATTGCAAAGGGTGAAACACGGCTAAGACACTGAGTGGGCACTTTCCAAACGAGTGAGTTGTGTGTGTGGCAGAGA
This sequence comes from Moschus berezovskii, assembly GCF_049115385.1. Taxonomy (NCBI): domain Eukaryota; kingdom Metazoa; phylum Chordata; class Mammalia; order Artiodactyla; family Moschidae; genus Moschus; species Moschus berezovskii. The sequence goes on from NC_142466.1 coordinate 13,983,792, forward strand.
GGGGTGTGGGAGGTGGAGAGGACGCCACAAGAGTTTTGAGTTGGAAATGCTCCTCCTGCGAGAAACTGCAGAGAATCTGTTTCTCAGGAAACCAGGCGACCTCGAGGGGAGGCCAGCCGTCCAGTTCGTGGGCTCCATCTGTGCTCACAGCAGGCGATGCCAGGGGCGGTGGCAGAGTGCCCGGGCCGGCCACACCGACACCCGGGCAGCCAGGAAGAGGGGCTGACATCTGTGCGGGGGCGGGAGTGGATGTGGCGTTTTTAGTTGGAAAACAAAATGCATTTGTCAGGGTTTGCTCTTTCTTTGCTAAATACAGAACATTTGGGGAGAGGACGAGAGGGAGGAACACTGACTTCCCCTCCGGGAGGGGACGTGGACGGCAGGCTGGCAGGAAACACGGCTCCTCGCCCCCGCCCAGGCCGCCTCCTTCTCCGCCAGCCTGGCTGCTCCGCTGTCCCTCTCCCTCTCCTCCTTTGGGTCCAAAATGAAGTTGTTGCCAAGGTTAGGGTGAAAAGCGCTTTCCAGGGGCTCAGTTGGGAAAGAATCCACCTGCTGAGATGAGGGTTCGATCCCTGAATCCGGCAGAGCCCCTGGAGGAGGAAATCGGCAACCCACTCCAGTATTCTGGCCTCTTAAGGTAAGACTGAACAGCTCGGTGCTGCCTGTAACTCTTCCCTCTGGCTTCGGTCCCTGCTGGGTGCCCTGGGCTCTGATTCAAGATACAACAGAAACGCTTTGAAGGGAGTCTTGGTCTTTTCCCTGACCTACAGCACGGGTGATGCTTCTTCAGAAGGAGATTGTGAGAGAAAACACTTGCCGGATCTCCCTTGTTCCCCTCTAACCCTGCTCCTCCCGTGGTCTGAAAGCAATGGTCTCTGGACATCATTCCTTCAGGTGCTCCTGAGCGCCTGAGATTCAACTGTCCAAGAGATCGGTCAGCCAGAGGTCCAGTATCAAGGGGCATCTCCAGTATCCAGTCCCATTGATGTGTCCCCAGCACCCTGATTTCTGTGTGTTGGGGGGTACCACCCGTACTCACTCTCAGGGCACACTGTTCTAGGTGGCTGGCCCTTTGCTGGCTCCTGTGGGCATGTGACTCAGGCCTAGCCTAGGAATGTGCCGCAGTAATTGGAGTGGCAATGGGCATGGACCTCTGTATCAAGTGAGGGAGACCAAGGAGTTTTGCTGGAATTATCAGGAACATGGCTCTCTCTTTGGGAGCTGCTAAGACCTGCCCGTGAAGAAAGCTGATCGCCGAAGAATTGATGCTTTTGAACTGTGGTGTTGGAGAAGACTCTTGAGAGTCCCTTGGACTGCAAGGAGATCCAACCAGTCCATTCTAAAGGAGATCAATCCTGGGTGTTCATTGGAAGGACTGATGCTAAAGCTGAAACTCCAATACTTTGGCCACCTCATGCGATAAGTTGACTCACTGGAAAAAAACTCTGATGCTGGGAAAGGTTGGGGGCGGGAGAAGGGGACGACAGAGGATGAGATGGCTGGATGGCATCACCGACTCGATGGACATGAGTTTGAGTGAACTCCGGGAGTTGGTGATGGCCAGGGAGGCCTGGCGTGCTGTGATTCATGGGGTCGCAAAGAGTCGGACACGACTGAGCGACTGAACTGAACTGAAGCTGGTAGGATACGAACTGAAGGTCCTAGTGGTCATTATGGCCATTTCTTGGAAGCCCTTTTGGAGAAACAGTCCCAGTTAACATCTGCTGAGCTCCTGGGTCCAGCCATAAACCTGAAGGCAACCAACACACCACTCTTGTTTTTCTGTTTTGTCTTGTATTTTTTCTGTGATGCACACCTGTAAGCAACCCTTTCTGGCTTCAGATGGTTGGGCTTGGTAACTCATCTGCAATGAAAAGAGTCATGGCTACGACAGGGACTCAAAGGCCAGTCCCTGAACTCTCCAGCCCGCCTGACTTCCGGTTCTGCTGTCCGCAGCCTCAGTTCTAAGCCCTTAGTCTCTAATCTGTAGCCAGACCCCTGCTGTTGGCTCATATTCACACGTCCTCCTTGATTAAAGAATAGCATCTGTTTTATTAGTAGAAAAATAGCTTAGAACGTCACATAGGGCAGAAGGCAGGGGAGCAGCCAGAGTGTGGGGCTGCCTGGCTTGGGGAATTCTGAGGCACGAGAGACCTTTCCTTTTTGTTTGGAAGTCCCTACCATTCGCTCAGCGCTAAAGGGCCTTCCCTCTAACTCAGTCACCTTCTTAATCCAGGAGTGGTAGTTTTCTAACAAGGTGTATATTCCTGGAGTGTTCTTCAGGCCACAGGACCTTCCCCAGCTGATGATACCCACGTGGTACCACTTCTTGCCAGATTCTTGGGTACAGGCTAGAGGCCCCCCGCTGTCACCCTGTGGACAGAGAACACAGATCAGCAGTGAGCCCCATTCTCAGCTGTCCATCTGAGGCACAGCACAGCTCAGGCACGGAAGAGGGCTCATGAACCTTCCGACTCCGAGCCATCAAGCGAAATCAAGTCACTGCCAGTCAGTGCCCACCCCATCCCGGCTTCACAGCAGCGGTTGGCGGGGGTGGGGCTGGTGCCATGCAGCCGACCTCCACAAACTGTGGTCTGCAGAGTCAGGCGGTGACCGGGACGGGGCTGGGGAGGGAGGCGGAGGCACAGGGCTGGCAGGAGAATAACTCCATTCCATGTGTAGTACCAAGGCAGGGAGCTGGAACACGGGGGATGTGTCGCCCAGGCTGAGGAAGAGCAGGGACCCAATGTGCAGGTCTTAAATCAGAAACGCTGGACAGAAGGGAAGGAAGGAAAACAGGTTGCAGTTGGGGCTGTGGATAGGAACTGGGTCTCCTTTGATGTTCTTCCAGAGGCATGCGGGTGAAGTATGTCTCTTTTTAATCCTGTGGTGTGGGTGTTTGCAGGGTGCATGTGAGCTAAGCTGTTTTGAATGTGTGGCTCCTCCAGGGTGGAATCACATTGGTCTCTGACTCAGAGAATTGCCTATTTATATAGAAAATATGTATCTAGTCTGCACCGTGTCCCGCACATGGATATGGCTTCCTTTTGTCCATATTAATACAGGGAAAATGAGGCTTAAGGAGGATGCAGGGCTTACTCAGGGTTACATGGTGTTGGGGCCAAAGTTGGAATCAAGCCTTCCTGATGCCAAGAACATGTTCTTTCCCTCTGGCGAGGGTGGTGGGTTGGTGGCTACAATCGTTCAAACCATCCTCCTTTCTCACTGGAGGGGTGGCCTCCTATTCCATGATCATAAACGGGATTGGAATGAATGAGATCTTACATGAACTCTTAACGAGGAGGAAGAGGATCAGCACTTCCTGGACATGACGTACAAGGCCCACGCCTACTGCAGTGGAAGTGCAGAGTCGGAACCGCTGGACCCCAAGGGAAGTTCCATTGCGTGCTTTTCTTTGTGTTAGTTCAAGGTCATGGGACGAGAACCAAATCAGTAGGATTTCCACTCAAACAGCTCCTTCCATAAGTGCTGTTTTTAATAATTTTTCTTCATGTTATGATGGTATGAATATTATTAAAAAACCTATTTAACATATTGATTATTTCCTTACATAGCTTGGAGAGAACTAAGCTTGGAAACATAACTTCTAAGCCTGTTTCTGCATTGTTATAATGGAGATAGTACCAAGTATTTTCCAAGAGTGCTGGCAGTGAAATTTTAAAAATCTATAAATTACTCGGCATAGGGTAAATTCTATGTAGTAAATGCCCTAGAAATATATTCAGTTCAGTTCAGTCACTCAGTCGTGTCTGACTCTTTGCGACCCCATGAATCACAGCACGCCAGGCCTCCATGTCCATCACCAACTCCTAGAGTTCACTCAAACTCATGTCCATCGAGTCGGTGATGCCATCCAGCCATCTCATTCTCTGTCGTCCCTTTCTCCTCCCGCCCCCAATCCCTCCCAGCATCAGACTCTTTTCCAGTGAGTCAACTCGTCGCATGAGGTGGCCAGAGTATTGGAGTTTCAGCTTTAGCATCAGTCCTTCCAATGAACACTCAGGACTGATCTCCTTTAGAATGGACTGGTTGGATCTCCTTGCAGTCCAAGGGACTCTCAAGAGTCTTCTCCAACACCACAGTTCAAAAGCATCAATTCTTCGGCCATCAACTTTCTTCACAGTCCAATTCTCACATCCATACATGACCACGGGAAAAACCATAGCCTTGACTAGATGGACCTTGGTTAGCAAAGTAATGTCTCTGCTTTTTAATATACTATCTAGGTTGGTCATAACTTTCCTTCCAAGGAGTAATTTATTATTTTAGCCTTATGTATTATAAATATGGGCCCTTTACCACTAGGGTTCCCAGGTGGCCTTAGTGGTAAAGAACCTGCCTGCCAATGCAGGATACATAAGAGACTTGGGTTCATTCCCAGGGTTGGAAAGATCCCCTGGAGGAGGGCATGGCAACCCACTCCAGTATTTTTGCCTGGAGAATCCCATGGACAGAGAAGCCTGGAGGGCTAGAGTCCACAGGGTTGCACAGAGTTGGACACGACTGAAGTGACTTCCCATTCACACAATTACAAATACTACTTGTATATTTAGGAAGCAGAGAGTCCTTTCTTAGACTGCTGGAACTCCAGAGGGACATCTGTAAATTCATGTTCTTTCATGCATAGAGCCTTTAATCTTTTTCTCTAGGAAAGGAGGAAGGATTATCTCAGAAGAGGATCTGGCCTCAGGCAGCAAGGACCCAGGACTAATGACAGTCCACGTAATAAGAACTTTGTTTCGAGACTAAGGCTCGTAGCCAGAGATTGGTCTAGTTAGAAACATACTGACCACAGAACCTCCTACGTTCATAGCCATGTTAATTACATCACATGATCACGCCTGTCTGTTTTGGGTGAGAAGCACGTGACCTGGCTTCCAGCCTGGCCCCACTATGTCAGGCAAATCACTTAAATCTGAAATTTCTATTTTCTCAGAGAGAGTGAGACTTTCCCACACCCATTTTACAGGGTAGTTGGAGAGAATGAAATTACTGAATACGTGTGAAAGAGCTGTGAAGTTATTACACTGCTTCGGACCCATTCAGATAGTGAAGAGGATGATTGATGATTAAAATAACCTCATTTTCTCATCTGTGAAGCAGATGCAATTAGACATTTCTTTTACATGTCTTTCTGGCTCTAAAATTCTAAGGCTCTTTGGAGTGAAAGAAGACTTTTATGCAAGTATCAGGGGTGACGATGGGCTCATAACACCCTGGCAAGTAGCCCAGGATGGTGAAAATACTGTGTGGTGCCATTATGGTGCATGTCATTGTATGTTTAATCACAGACTGGGCAATACCAAGAACAAATGCTAATATCAGCCGTGGCTTTGGGTGGTTGTGATGTGTTGGTGTAGGTTCATCACACAGGTACTGCTCTGACGGGGACGCTGATGACAGGGAGATGGCGCGTGTGGGGAGGGCCAGGGGCGTTGTGGAAAACCTCTACACCGTCCTCTCAATTTTGCTGTGACCCTCAAACTGCTCAAAAAGTTTTTAAAAAGATCTTTAAAGAGAGTATTGGGTTGGTCAAAATGTTCGTTCACAATAGCTGACAGGAAAACCCGAACAAATTCTTTGGCCAACCCGATAGCTCAGGTTGACCTCCACCTCAAGCTTGGCAGCCCCGTGACCACATTGCCTGACAGCCCAGTTGGCTGCCAGCTCCAAACCACTGTCCACTGCGGTCTCTCTCTTGGAGGTCCCCTCTGCTAAGATTACTGTTATATTACAGGCACTTTTCAGCTTCCTAGGAAGGTTCCTCTCTTTGGCAGACATTTTTGTTGAGTATTTTCCACGCCAGGCACTGTTTGAGACACTGGTCAACCATGAAGACGACAACGTTTCCGCCGGGACTGAGGAGACAGCCCAGAAGACTGCAGCATGGTGATGGCTGTCTCTCAGGCGGCTCTTGGTCCTTCACAAGAACTACTGTGTAGCTAGCTGGGGACCTATCTGATTTTATATTTTGCGGGATTGTGCCACTGATTTTTTTAAGTTGAATATTTTTAAATAGTGTAATTAATAGGGGATTACAAAGAGGAAACGTGCTAGAAAAAGTAAACCACAAAATTCAATTGATTCAATTTTAATTTGTATTTTAAGGATAGCATAATCTTGCTGTTACTTTGGACATATTTCAATGTTTTCATAATCCAATTATAATTTCCCTTCATTATGTGATTACATTGTTTTTTTTCAACTTTGCTAAGTTTAAAAGTGTGATTTTATTTTTAAGGGCAATTATTTTTAAGCCCTAGGGGATTTTCTTGTCTGGTTTATCTGGTTTTAAGTGATGATAATATTATATAATTTCAGAAAACTTTCCTTGCCCAGATCACTGTCAGCTGATTATCAGCAATAGAAAGCTTTCTAAACAGAGAGCAAAACTTTTCGCATCATGATTTTTTAAAAAAAGGCTTAAAATGATAACAGCACATTTATTTATATCACTCAAGTTATAGAAGGTTAATTTTAGAAGCTTTCATTAAAGTACATTTTGATAAGGGATGGATTTAAGCAAAACATGCTGAACTCCAGATGGCAGCCACAGAGAATATCATCTTGACACTTGTGTTGCCACGGTTGGCTTTGGCCATTGGATGGTGATAAATCAAAGAGAGTGCAAAGACAGGCGTGCATACGGATGGGGCTTGAGTCTTATATTCTCGGTGAACAGCAGGGGCAAAAGCCGGGTCAACCCCTGGCCTCCCCACATGGCCACCCTCCCCTGGTGACCCTGCTCTGCTTCTGACCTTGCTCCGCCTCTGGCTTCTGAAATACTGAAAGTTCCCTGAACACACGACGCTGTGTCAAGCCTGTGACTTTCTCCCAGTTCTACTACATGTTGTTTTCCCCCTTTTCTGTTGCTATTGGAATCCTTCGTCTCCTACTGCAACAGGAACTGGGTGCTCCCTAGGTCTGTGGCATGGCTAGGATCAAAGATTTTCTTTTAATCCTTGTTGCTGAGATGCAAGAGATGCAGGTATGATCCCGGAGTCAAGAAGATCCCCTGGAGAAGGAAATGGCAATCTATTCCAGTATTCCTGCTGGGAAAATCCCATGGACAGAGGAGCCTGGTGGACTATAGTCCATGGGGTCAAAAAGAGTTGGACATGACTGAGCATAGCACAGCACAGCAAATTGGGAAGAGCTGTCTTCTCTTTGTTATCTTATGTATAACTGTAGATTCACGTGCAGTTGAAAGAAATAATGCAGAGGGATCCGACATACCCTTTGCAAGCTTCCCCCAGTGAGACCGTCTTGCAGAAGTATGTCCAGCACATAGCACTGTCGGGATATTAACACTGATACAGTTGATGAATAGAATCGTCCATCAACCAAACGATCCCCCAAGCAACCCACTGTCGGGGTACTAACACTGATATAGTTGATGAATAGAACTCGTCCATCAACCAAAGGATCCCCCATGCTGCCCTTTTAAGGCCATCTCCACTTCCACTTCCTTCCAGCCGTAAACTCTCCTTAAATCCTGGCAACCACTAACCTATTCTCCCTTTCTTTAATTTTGTCCTTCCAGGCGTGTTACGTAAATGGAATCACACAGTGTGGGAATTTGGGGTCAGCTTGTTGCACACAGCACGAATCTCTGGGCACATCCATGTCATTACTATATCAATAGTTGGATAGATTGCTTCTTGTCACAGCTGAGTGGTATTGCATGGTATGGATGTACCACAGTGTATTCTGTTATTCACATCTTGTAGGATGTTTGCTTCCTATTTCAGTCTATGATGAGTAGATCTGCAATAAGCACTCCTGCATGGTTTTTTGTATGAACACAAGCCTTCATTTCTCTGGAATAAATGCCCAGGAATGGCATTTGCTGGGTTATAAGGCAAGAACACGTTCAGTTTTTTAAAAACTACAAAGTTGGTTTTCAGAGTGATTAAATTATTTTAAACCCCGCCCCAACCCCCACTCCCGCCCCTAGCCATGTATTCATGATCCAGTTTCTTTGCGTTCTTGTCAGCATCTGGTTTACTATTTTATTTTTTTAATTTTAACCATTCTGAGGTGTACAGTAGTTTTAATGTGCATTCCTTTTTTGGTCACCATAAGAAAGCTGCTGTTGTGGCTATTTTAATATCAGACAAAGTAAATTACAAGATGAGGATTGTTAGCTAGAGATGAAGACTTTCCTAATGATGAAAACAGATACAGACCATTCACTTATGAATGTGTAAAACTCAAGAAAGTCCACATTATTCCTACAACATGTTGAAAGTGCTTCAGAATTCACACAATACTAATTTTCTTATGGTTCTGGTTAAATTATATATACCAATTTATAACAAATGGTAAAATCTGTAATTCTGTTCAAAGTTTTAAAAGATTACTTAAGAATAGTTTCTTGTATTTCTATGCCACCTTTATAGTTCTGGTTTCTCATTTCTTAATTGGTAAATTCAGCGTGCAGTTTCTATCCCAGGCTAATTTATACACTTCTGGAAGGAACAGCCTCTTAAATCCACAGAGTGTTGAGGTGGGGAACCCCCAACCACATCAAATTCGTTTCACATATGATAATATACATGTTTCAATCCATTCTCCCAAATTATCCCACCCTTGCCCTCTCCCACAGAGTCCAAAAGACTGCTCCACACATCCAAGTCTCTGCTGTTGTCTTGTATACAGGGTTATCATTATCCTCTTGCTATATTCCATATACGTGTGTTAATATTGGTGTTAGTATTGGTGTTTTTCTTTCTGGATTACTTCACTCTGTATAATAGGCTCCAGTTTCGTCCACCTCATTAGAACTAATTCAAATGTATTATTTTTAATTGCTGAGTAGTACTCCATTGTGCTCCATTTTTGCACTGGATAGTCTGTCTTTCTGCTTTTGAGTTTGAGAGTGCTTTCTATATTCTAAGCATAGTTCCTTTGTTGGATATGACCTCCCAGTCAGTAGCTTGTAATTTCATCCTCTTTGTTTTCATTTATTATACATATATATATAATTTGAGCACAATTGCTTCACAGTGTTGTGTTAGTCTCTGCTGGACAGTGAAGTGAATCAGCTGTAGGTGTATATATATCCCCTCCCTCATTCCCTTTTTTAAAAAATTATTTTTATTTGACTTCCCTGGGTCTTAGTTGAAGCATGTGGGATCTAATTCCCCAACCAGAGATTGAACCCAGGCCCCTGGCATTGGGAGCACCGGAGTCTTAGCCACTGGACCACCAGGGAAGTCCCTTCCTCATCCTCTAAATATGGTCTTTTTAAATTTTGATGAGGTCCAGTTGATCAATTTTTTTTCTTATGAGTTATGTTTTTGGTGTTACTCTATGTCCCAAAGATTTATTTTTTCCTAAAAAAATTGTATAGTTTTACATTTAGGTGCGTGATTCATTTCATGTTTTAACTGAATTTACTCCAGGAATTCATAGTTCTCAATTTTTCAAAAAAAAGACCTTTCTAAAGCAAGCTGCTTGGCTTTGTTTTTAATTTTTAGACATTTACTTATCTAGATCTTAATTGCCCCATGAGGGATCTTTTTGTTGGGCATACAAATTCTTAGCTGTCGTGGCATGTGGAATCTAGTTCCCTGACTAGGGACTGAACCCAGGCTCCCTGCATTGGGAGCAGAGTCTTAGCACTGGACTACCTGGGAGGTCTCCCCAAAAGGTATTTTACTCAGATTTTTACTTTTCCTTTTCCTTATCTTATGTTCATCAATAAATGGAATCCATGTATATTAATGAAACTCTATTCTATTACAGATAACATCTTGAGTATTAGGTTACGGATCCTGGTTCTCATATGAATCACCTGTTTTAACAGGCTTCTTACAAAACTGGAGTGGGGGAAGGGGGATGCCAACTCCTTTTCATTAGATTGGGGTAGAAGTCAAGACCCCCCACTCGGGCCAGCAATGACACCAAGGGAAGGAATAGGAGTGTGACTACTATTGGCTGGGAGCCCAAGATCGTCCTGTGGCTTCCACTGACACTGAGGGGGACAGAGGACGGTTCGTTATGACTGGACAGTAAAGCCCTGCCTTTCCACTCAGCCTCCTCTGACACCAGCGAGGTGGGCGGCAGTGGGGAGGGGGAGGTTGTCCGCTAGACCTTGCTTGCTGGGGTAGGAGTGCTACCGGGGTTTTCCTGGTATGTTCCTGGAATAGAAGGATTACTGTTAAATAGTTTCTGCCTTGCTAGATTGTCCTTTCTTTTCCTCCAAAGAGAGGAAGTCTTTCTTGTTTGGTTTTGGTAGTTTGTATCTATGACCATTGGCACTTTTTCCCCAGCTGGTCCCAGGAAATACAGTGCCCTTATGTACTATGTTTTTCCTATTCTGTTGTTTTCCTCTATTTCTTTGCATTGATCACTGAGGAAGTCTTTCTTATCTCTCCTTGCTATTCTTTGGAACTCTGCATTCAGATGCTTATATCTTTCCTTTCCTCCTTTGCTTTTCGCCTCTCTTCTTTTCACAGCTATTTGTAAGGCCTCCCCAGACAGCCATTTCGCTCTTTTGCATTTCTTTTCCATGGGGATGGTCTTGGTCCCTGTCTCCTGTACAATGTCACGAACCTCCGTCCAGAGTTCATCAGGCACTCTATCGATCAGATCTAGTCCCTTAAATCTATTTCTCACTTCCACTGTATAATCATAAGGGATTTGATAGAGGTCATATCTGAATGGTCTAGTGGTTTTCCCTACTTTCTTCAATTTAAGTCTGAATTTCGCAATAAGGAGTTCATGATCTGAGCCACAGTCAGCTCCTGGTCTTGTTTTCGCTAACTGTATACAGCTTCTCCATCTTTGGTTGCAAAGAATATAATCAATCTGATTTCAGTGTTGACCATCTGGTGATGTCCATGTGTAGAGTCTTCTCTTGTGTTGTTGGAAGAGGGTGTTTGCTATGACCAGTGCATTCTCTTGACAAAACTCTATTAGCCTTTGCCCTGCTTCATTCCATGCTCCAAGGCCAAATTTGCCAGTTACTCCAGGTGTTTCTTGACTTCCTACTTTTGCATTCCAGTCGCCTATAATGGACAGAAATGGTATGGACCTAACAGAAGCAGAAGATATTAAGAAGAGGTGGCAGGAATACACAGAAGAACTGTACAAAAAAGATCTTCACGACCAAGATAGTCACGATAACGTGATCACTGACCTAGAGCCAGACATCTTGGAATGTGAAGTCAAGTGGGCCTTAGAAAGCATCACTACTAACAAAGCTAGTGGAGGTGATGGAATTCCAGTTGAGCTATTTCAAGTCTTGAAAGATGATGCTGTGAAAGTGCTGCACTCAATATGCCAGCAGATTTGGAAAACTCAGCAGTGGCCACAGGACTGGAAAAGGTTAGTCTTCATTCCAATCCCAAAGAAAGGCAATGCCAAAGAATGCTCAAACTACCGCACAATTGCACTCATCTCACACGCTAGTAAAGTCATGCTCAAAATTCTCCAAGCCAGGCTTCAGCAGTATGTAAACCGTGAACTCCCAGATGTTCAAGCAGGTTTTAGAAAAGGCAGAGGCACCAGAGATCAAATTGCCAACATCCGCTGGATCATGGAGAAAGCAAGAGAGTTTCAGAAAAACATCTATTTCTGCTTCATTGACTATGCCAAAGCCTTTGACTGTGTCGATCACAATAAACTGTGGAACATTCTGAAAGAGATGGGAATCCCAGACCACCTGACCTGCCTCTTGATAAACCTGTATGCAGGTCAGGAAGCAACAGTTAGAACTGTACATGGAACAACAGACTGGTTCCAAATAGGAAAAGATGTACGTCAAGGTTGTATATTGTCACCTTGCTTATTTAACTTCTATGCAGAGTACATCATGAGGAACGCTGGGCTGGAAGAAGCACAAGCTGGAATCAAGATTGCCGGGAGAAATATCAATAACCTCAGATATGCAGATGACACTACCCTTATGGCAGAAAGTGAAGAGGAACTCAAAAGCCTCTTGATGAAAGTGAAAGAGGAGAGTGAAAAGGTTGGCTTGAAGCTCAACATTCAGAAAACAAAGATCATGGCATCTGGTCCCATCACTTCATGGGAAATAGATGGAAAAACAGTGGAAACAGTGTCAGACTTTATTTTTTGGGGGCTCCAAAATCACTGCAGACGCTGACTGCAGCCATGAAATTAAAAGACGCTTGCTCCTTGGAAGGAAAGTTATGACTAACCTAGACAGCATATTAAAAAGCAGAGACATTACTTTGCCAACCAAGGTCCGTCTAGTCAGGGCAATGGTTTTTCCCGTGGTCATGTATGGATGTGAGAGTTGGACTGTGAAGAAAGCTGATCGCCGAAGAATCGATGCTTTTGAACTGTGGTGCTGGAGAAGACTCTTGAGAGTCCCTTGGACTGCAAGGAGATCCAGCCAGTCCATCCTAAAGGAGATCATTCCTGGGTGTTCATTGGAAGGACTGATGCTGAAGCTGAAACTGCAATACCTTGGCCACCTCATGCGACGAGTTGACTCACTGGAAAAGAGTCTGATGCTGGGAGGGATTGGGGGCGGGAGGAGAAGGGGACGACAGAGGATGAGATGGCTGGATGGCATCACTGACTCAATGGACATCAGTTTGAGTGAACTCCGGGAGTTGGTGATGGACAGGGAGGCCTGGCGTGCTGTGATTCATGGGGTCGCGGAGAGTCGGACACGACTGAGTGACTGAACTGAACTATGTACTATTATCCAGGCTGGGAGGTAAGAGGCGAAAGGAAAATGCAGGGAACTCACCGCTCTGTCGCGCCTTAAGTAGTAGAATATTTGGTTCCAATTTCATCTTCTCTTTCCCTTACAGAGTGTTTACTTTTGTCTCACAATATAATGTCCAGGGCTTTCAGCTGTATTTAGAGAGAGGGATCAAGTGAAATGTGTCTACTTCATCTTGTCCAGAACTAGAAGTTCCAATTATCTTGTTTTGTTTTGAAATGTTTTAAATTGTCCAGGAAAAACACAAGGCTTGTGTGACACTGGTTCCGTCTCTCTCCGTGGTCTTCACAATGTTCACCATGGGGGGGCACCTTCTAAAACAGATGCCATTGTGGCTGGAGTTCTCTCTTTCCTGCCTCACAGCCTTTGCACGAGACAGCCTTTTTGTCACTCATAGAGCATCTAACATCCACACTTACAGTTTCACACCAATGACCAGCTCTGCTGCCCAACTGATGAGTAGGGCTAAGTGGGCTCCTCAAGTGAGCACTCCCAAGATGAATCTCTCCCACCCTTACAGCGTTAGTTTACGAGGGTTTTTCCTCTATTTCTTTTCTAGTATCAGCCAAAAATGTTTTTAAATTTTGTGTCCATTTTATTAAAGAGAAACTAAACTACCAGACTTTTGTTCAGTGGAAGATACATACTCATCTAATACGTTATGGCAGTTTACCCAACTGCCTGCCCAGGACATAGTGGGCTCCTTTAGTCAAGCAACCGTAAAAAAAAAAAAAGGGACTTCCCTGGTGGTCTAGGGGTTAAGAACCTGCCTTCCAATGCAGCAGACGTGGGTTCAGTCCCTGGTTTGGGAACTCAGATCCCACATGTTATGGGGCAACCTACATGCTCCAGAGCCCATCTATTACAAAGAAGATCCTGTATGTTAAAACTAAGATCCAATGCCACCAAATAAATAAATGTTCTAAAAAAAAAGAAACCGTGTCTCACCAGTGGTTTAGAACCCAGGACTTCCCTGGTGGTTGAGAATCCACCTTCCAGTGCAGAGGATGTGGGTTCCCTCCCTGGTTGGGTAACTAAGGTCTGGAGTCTCGACTACTGAGCTTGCATGCCACAACTGGAGGGAAGCCCAAGTGTCACAACTAAGATCTGACACAGACCGAAGAAAAGGAAAGAAAAAAGTGTGGATCTCGGGGCTCAGTGCACTGCACAGAGGTGGCTAAAATGAAGGAAGGAAAAGAATTTCTTGTATGGACCTCAAGTCTTCCTTGCCTTTTTTTTTTTTTTTTTAACAAGTCTCACAGATGGAAAAAGCCTTGGGGCCCTACCTGGAGAAGGCCAGAAATATTTATTCAGGGTTGCTGCTTAGTGACTCACAGGACCTGACACCAAGTATTCCCAAATCCAGGTCCCCGTTCTCACAACTAAGCCCACTTCCCACACTTTTCCCAAACTCTTACTGTCTGCTTCCCATGGACAGAGGGTGCCTTTGTGCTGGCCACCCCAGGGGATGCACTGTACCTTCCCAGGTGCCCCCACATTACCTGGCAAGAATCGTAGCTTTCATTCTCGTATCCAGCACACAGCATGTTTTTGGTAAGTTTTGAAAATTCCTTAAAACACTTATCCCAATTCATTATGGTCATGGGTGCTTTCAGCAGCTCAGTTTCCATAGGCTCGTTGAGACCTGAACCATGGAGAAAGCCCATTAGAAGAGTCACTGGACTCCAGCCCCAGTGCTGCTAATGCAACCAAATGGGCCCCAGGCCATCCTGCCCAGCATCCCACCAGCCACCCAGCCACCATTTTTTCACAGAACCTCATTCTCCACATCCTTCCAGTAATCCCTTGCAATTTACTCATTCCACCGACCCAGGGTGGAAACAAGTCCCCACCTATTTAAATTATTCCTCCCATTCAAAATGCTATTCCTGCCTCCAGGAAGACTTCCATCTTGGCTCCAGCATCCCCACCGACTTGACTTCTTAGAACTGGCTGTTGATCAGCTCTCACACAGTCCTGCCTCTCCAAGCCACGTTTGCCTATCACGCCTCTCTATTATGTTGAGTATGGCACTTCTGACACCGTGCCACTGAAACTGGGCTGCACTCTCAGTGAGAAACTCTCAGGTCCCCCAGACAAAGGTAGGGCAGGTTGGTTGACAGTCTTTTTCGTTTTCTAATTTAATGATTTTTCAATGGAAGGATAATTGCTTTACAGAATTTTGTTGTTTTCTGTCAGCGGTTGACAGGCTTGACAGGGGGTTTGCCAAGGCACTTCCTGGACTTCCAGCTTGCAGGAAATTTGTCTGGATTTATCTCCATCTCATTAACTCTGACCACACGGAGATTTCAAAAGTCTTATTGCATATTTTTAATTTTGCAGGAACCCACCTGCCTCTTCCTCACTTCTAAATTTTGAGTCATGTCTGAAGCCCTGAATCAGTACCCTCCAGTCACTAAACTCCTGAAATACCTACCGTGTTTCGGACCCCAGCTTGTTGCAAAACATCCCCTAAGGACCTGTAGTCTTGTTCAGGCCTGAGTTAGTGCTGTGCTGTTCCCACCCCTCCCACACCTATGTTATTGAGTTTTCTGTGGGGACAGTTCAGTGGGGGCTTTCATAAGCCCTTTATACCCTGGTCCAGCTCCTCCTATTTGGGCCAAGCAACAATGTATTGACAAGTAACAAGAACAGATTCATTTCTAAGAATGGATGGGCAACACTCCAGGACCATCTAAAGTCTAGGCCAGGGCAGGTGTCTTGAATGCCTGTGGGAATCAGGTGGAAAGCATGCATGGGTGAATCAGGGAGATGAGAGACAACAGAGCAGGGAGCCCCTGGCAAGCAGGAGGCTCTGCATTCGATCAAGCCAACAAGATGGTTGTGCGCTGGCTGGCAAAGGAGGACCACACCCAGGGATGGCCCACATCTGGCATCTCAGCTCTGGGCCTTGGCGGGGGTTGGGGGGGTGTTTCCTTGGTAGCTTGGAAGAGGCTGAGGTCAGGCCTCCCTGGGTTTCTCGTGCTCAGGGATTAGCTGAGGCAAGCCCCTCCCGCCCCTTCCTCAGCTCTCTGCGCCTTCTCCTCTAGGTTTACTGGCCCGTCCTCAGATGCCAGTGATGTGGCTCTTACCCCAGCTGCACCCAGGAGATGCTGAGCTGTGACGTACCAGATTTGACCTGCCCCCATCCTGCCACCCAGCAATTGTGCCACTTGGAGAGCCCGGGCTCCATGGGCAGGCAGATGGGTTCTTTCAGCTCGTTGAACGTGATGGGATTGTCCAGCATCAGCAGAGCGATGTCATTGTCCATGTTGACTCTTTGAAAGTCCTTGTGAAGAATGACAGTTGTGACTCCCTTTATCTCCAGGGATGGGCTGGTTAGGCTGTTGGTTCCCAGCACGACTCTCAGTTCTGTGGGCCTGATGGAGGGGGAGAACCGAGAGGGAGGAAAGTCACAGGGGGCCCAGAGTCTGCTGCGGCTGAACCCTAAACCCCACATGGTCCCACTGGCCTCGTCCTACTGAGGCTGTTGCTCAGAGGTTGTGAGCATTTGCAAAAGGTAGAGAAGGAGCGTGAAGCAGCCAGTGTGGGACCACAGCCGCCTTGGGGCTCCAGCATTGTCCTAGAGACCCGAAGGAGACAGTCCCACCTCACTGGGCAAATGCAGGGCTTAGCTGTGCCCCTCAACCACCTGCCCAAGAGCCCACGAAAGACCACTTAGCGCAGATCAGACACTGGCACACAAACTAGCCCTCAGATAGGTAAGGGGTTAGCGCATCAACCTGTTTGCCAGCAACTTAGAGACTCAGATTCTGTTTGTTTGCAACATATGCAACTGACCAAAGTTAAGTATTCAGAATATATAAAGAGATTCTACAAATAAAAAACTGTCAAACTCTAGCAGTCATTATAGGAGAGAAAATATACCAATAAGCTTGAAAATATCAATGTAGTAGTAGTGAGAAAAATACTGATTATGACCATAAAGATAATAGTCTTTCATGCCTATCAAAAAGCCAAAATGAAAAGTTCTGAAAAAGTAGCAAGTATTGGTGATGATTTTAACACTTGTATACCACTGGGGGAAATTTAAATTGGTGCAACCACTTTGAAAAATCATTTGGTGTCTTCTAATAAAGCTGAAACTCCAATACTTTGGCCACCTCATGCGAAGAGTTGACTCACTGGAAAAGACTCTGATGCTGGGAGGGATTGGGAGCAGGAGAAGGGGACGATAGAGAATGAGATGGCTGGAGGGCATCACCGACTCGATAGACATGAGTTTGAGTGAACTCCAGGAGTTGGTGATGGACAGGGAGGCCTGGCGTGCTGTGATTCATGGGGTCGCGGAGAGTCGGACACGACTGAGCGACTGAACTGAACTGACTGAATAAACTTGAAGATGTACAGCCCTATGATTCTACAACTTCTCTCATAGAAATAAACTCTTGTGCACATATATAGAAGGCCCATGCAAGAATCAAGAATGGAATTTAATCTAGACCTGCCATTGGTGGGGCTTCCCAGGTGGCACTAGAGGTAAAGAACTCACCTGCCAATGCAAGAGACATAAGAGACTCAGGTTTGATAGCTGGGTTGAGATGACCTCCTGGAGGAGGGCATGGCAACCCACTTCAGTATTCTTGCCTGGAGAATCCCAGGGACAGAGGAGCCTGGCAGCTACTGTCCTTAGGGCCACGAAGAGTCAGATATGACTGAAGCAGCTTAGCATGCAAGATGCACTGCCACTGATGAAGCAGAAAGAGTCTTCAGGAATTTCCTTCCAGGCAGAATGGCCAGGAACTTTCCAGGCCCTAAGTATCCCATGAGAGCAGACGCAACCAGTTTCTTTGCTTACCCCAGGGTGAAACTTTCCCTGTGGTTTATCAAAGTTAAAGTTCATCTTTCTATGTATCTTCAATCTTTCATGAGATGGTGGAACAGAAAAGTACAAGTGCTGGAAGTGGATTTAAATGTTATTTCTTGTCTGCTAGATGTGTACCTTGGGTGAATCACCCAACCTTACTGGGCTTCGGTTATCTTCTCTGTAAGATGAAGATGTTCATTTGAGCTGCCCTAGGGTTGTTGTAAGATGGAATGAGTTAAAAGGGAGCAAGGGAGCAATTCATTCTGCCTTTCTCAGGGTTGGTGTATATGATTAAATCAGTTAATGCACATGGTTTCTTAGAACATGATTTGTAATCACTAAATGCTCTATTTTCCACCAGTCTCCTGGAATGCAGAGAAAACTCTACACAGGGCAGGGAAGTCAGGTGTCAGATGGCCCAGGAACCAAGACCTCCAGAATTTGGAGAACTTCCACCTAAAAGGACTTGAATGTCCCAGGAGAGGTAGACAGACCAGTCCCCAGGGTGGAAGGCAGTGGGTGGTGGTCATTCATGTCTGCTTCAGGATGCAGCAACTCCAGAACTCCCCTGGGCAATTGGGCTTGGCTGTGTGTGGGGTGCCCCGGGTGCACACACTGTCAGGAGAAATGGGATGAAGCTGGTACTCACGGTAACTGCTGGGGGTAAAAGCAGTGAGCCGCTGTGATGATCCACCACTCGCTGAGGATGGCACCACCGCAGAGATGCTCATTTCTTGCCTGGACACTCACCTGCCATGGAAACTCACCCACTCCAGCCTCTGTCCCTCCTGTGATTCTGGAATACTGAGCTCCTCTTGCAAACAGGGGTCTTTCACCACATTCTGGTAGAATGAGAGAAAGGAAGGCAAAAGATGTAACACTTAGTCAATACCTATAGGAGATCCATAAGTAACTATCATTATACCCATTCTAGAGATGGGGAAACTGAGGCTGGCCCAGTGAAGCACCTTAGAAACACGAGTAAGCCAACAGAGGCTTCACATTTGTCTCCCAGAGCCTGGGACATGGTCAAAAGTGTCGGCTCTGTCTCCCTTCCAGATAAGCAAGTCACTTTACCTTGCTAGTTTCTGCTTTCATCCAGGAGAAATCAGAGGGAACACCTGCCCAGACCAACCTGTAGTGCTTGGCAGAATAATGCCTCCCTCTCAAAAGATGTCCATGTCCTAATGGACCATGATTTGGAACTTGTGAATATGTTGCCTTATGAGGCAAAGGGGACTTTGAAGGTGGAATGAAAGTTGCTAATCATCTGATGTTAAAATGGGGAGATTGTCTTGGATAATCCGAGTAGGCCCACTGTAGTCACACTGGCCCTTAAGGGTGATGGATGACAGCAGAAGGAGAGAGATGTGACTATAGGAGAAAGGCATGGAGAGGTGCAATATTGCTGGCATTGAAGATGAAGGAAGGGGCCTCAAGCCAAGGGATACTGATGACCTCTAGAAGTCAGAAAACCCCAGTTAACACACTCTCTCTAAAGCTTCCAGTAGAAGCACAGTCCTGCTGATCTTAGACCAGTGAGGCCCATGTGGAAGTCCTACAGAACTATAAGATAAAGCATTTGTGGGACTTCCCAGGCATTCCCAATGCAGGGGGATTGGGGTTCAGTCCCTGGTCGGGTAACTAGCTCCCACATACCACAACTAACAGTTCTCAAGCTGCAACTTGGGGCTGGCACAAGACAAGGAGCAAGGGAAGTGGTTTCCAGGAGGGGCATGTGGGATATCAGAAGCCACTGCTCTGTGAGCTGGCCTCTTAGTGGCCATTAACTTATTTGTGAGCTGCTCCTTGGGCAGATGACACCACCCTTATGGCAGAAGGTGAAGAGGAACTAAAACGCCTCTTGATGAAAGTCAAAGAGGAGAGTGAAAAGGTTGGCTTGAAGCTCAACATTCAGAAAACTAAGATCATAGCATCTGGTCCCATCACTTCATGGCAAATAGATGGGGAAACAGTGGAAACAGTGGCAGACTTTATTTTTTGGGGCTCCAAAATCACTGCAGATGCTGATTGCAGCCATGAAATTAAAAGGCGCTTACTCCTTGGAAGGAAAGTTATGACTAACCTAGACAGCATATTAAAAAGCAGAGACATTACTTTACCAACCAAGGTCCGTCTAGTCAAGGCTATGGTTTTTCCCGTGGTCATGTATGGATGTGAGAGTTGGACTGTGAAGAAAGCTGATCGCTGAAGAATTGATGCTTTTGAACTGTGGTGTTGGAGAAGACTCTTGAGAGTCCCTTGGACTGCAAGGAGATCCAACAAGTCCATTCTGAAGGAGATCAGTCCTGGGTGTTCATTGGAAGGACTGATGCTAAAGCTGAAACTCCAATACTTTGGCCACCTTATGCGAAGAGTTGACTCACTGGAAAAAACTCTGATGCTGGGAGGGATTGGGGGCAGGAGAAGGGGACGACACAGGATGAGATGGCTGGATGGCATCACCAACTCAATGGACGTGAGTTTGAGTGAACTCCAGGAGTTGGTGATGGACAGGGAGGCCTGGCGTGCTGTGATTCATGGGGTGGCAAAGAGTCGGACACGACTGAGCGACTGAACTGAACTGAACCTTGGGCTTCCCAGGTGGCTCAGCGGTAAAGAATCTGCCTGCAATGCAGGAGACTCAGGATTGATCCCTGGATCCGGAAGATTCCCTGGAGAAGGAAATGGCAACCCACTCCACTGTTCTTGCCTGGAGAATCCCATGGACAGAGGAGCCTGGTGGGCTACAGTCCAGGGGGTCACAAAGAGTCAGACATGAATGAGGGACTAAAGAACAATAAGAGCTGTCCCTTTGACCTCGGGCTCCTGGCAGGATGGAAGGGAAGGTGCAGGGCCGGGGTCACGCCCAGCCCCACTGGAGAGTCATTCAGGCCCCCAGGCAACTGTCCACATACCAAGGTGTGCATCCCTAGCCTGGGACATGAGCAGCAGAAGGGACCACAGGAGCATGGCCCTGGGCATGGCTGTTGGCCTGGAGGTGATGGAGGCCAGGGCTGAGGGAAATGACGTGCCACGGCCTTCTGGTCAGAGCCACCCCCTCCGGTGATGTCACAATGGGCCATGGGTCTGAGAACTCAGGCCAAGTCACACGGGCTTCTCTTCTGGCCACTCTGCTTCTGAGATGAGCCTCATTCTAGTTGCCTCCTTGACTGAGCTTCCCTTCCTGACGTGGCACAGCCCTCCCTTCACACGTCCTCCGGGGGCGTGGGGATGCCTGGGTGGCCCCTGTCACACCTGGCTTTTTTTAAGGCTCAGCGGCCCCCCACTTCCCCAGTGACTGTGAGCAGAAGGCCTGCACCAGGGGCTGCCAGGCTGCACCCTTGGAAACAGGAGGCACTCAGGAAGGTGCTCAGGGAGACCCTGAGGTCTGTGTAACCCAAACCCTGGGCAGTCCAGGTGTCCATGGAGTTCTCCACTCAGGCCCCGGACCTGGGTCACCAGCATGTACCACAGGCTGGGTTCAGAGGCCCCAGCCTCCCCCACACTCAGCCCAGCAGGTGGCAGTCCCCCTTCCCACTCTCTCTGGGTTTATTCCATGTGGCCCCCAAATCTCCACAAGGCCCCTATCCACTTCTAAGGATGCAAAGATCAGACTCACAGGTGGAAGTGTCCAGCCCGAGTCTTTGCTCGTGTTATTGGCTCAGCTGTATGATCTGGACCTTACTTTTTTTTTTGACACTTTCAGGACATAGACTTGGGTGGACTCTGTCCAGGCACCCTCAGTACCACTTTCCTGACCGCTGGCCAGGCCTGATGTTTAGACGTGAATCATGTGCTAATTCAGTTCCCAAAGTGACCTCCGGTCATTTTCTAGACTTGCTGTGTCTACCCTGCCCAGTCTTGTCCCCTGGGTTTGCTCCTCTGCAGAAAGGAATACTGATGCTCAAATGGTAAAGTTGCCGTGAAACTGTATAAACTATTATGTGCGTGTGTGTGCTAAGTCATTTCAGTCGTGTCTGACTCTTTGCGACCCTGTAGACCATAGCCTGCTGGGCTCCTCTGTCCATGGAATTCTCCAGGCAAGAATATTGGAGTCGGTTGCCATGCCCTCCTCTGGGGGATCTCCTGACCCAGGGATTGATCTCGCGTCTCTTATGTTTCCTGCATTGGCAGTCGGTTTCTTTACCACTAGTGCCACCTGGGAGGCCCATATAAACTATGATCACTTGTCAAAAATAAATAAATTGTAACTGGAAGGTTAAATCATCATGTTGTCATTAAATAGAAGAAACATTTTAATAAGAAAACTCATGTAAAAAGTTGTGAATCTCAAGACGAAATCTTACGCCTTGGGTGGGGCACCTCTTTACGACACCAAGGCTGCAGCCCCAGCTACTCTTGGAGGAGAAATACCAGGCCATGGGGCTTGCTCCTCCCTCGGGACCAGGGCCCTCTGTGAGCAGCTGCCCTGCAGAATCCAGGTGTCCATGCTGAAGGGAGGGCGGGGCCTGTAATGTGGCTCTTTCCCCACCTGTGCTGAATAACACCTGCTACCTCGTCTGCCTTGCCTTGACCAAGGGCTCAGCCTTTGTTTCCCGGCACATGGATAAAGATTCCCAAAGCACACTGGGTCACCTGGCCTGAGTCTAGCTCTGCGTCTTCCATCTGCCCTTCTTTGGGAATCAGTGCTCCCCCTCCACAACCCCCCCGTACCAGCTCCCCGGCTCCTGATTGCTCTGATCCTGGAGGAGGGTGTGGAGGGAGGTGGAGCCTGGGCCCCCCATCTGCTGGGAGACTGGAGGACCATGGCCCTCTCTCTGCTGGGAGGCCGGATGGGCACACCTGCCCTAAACTGAGCCCTATCTATTGCAAAACACTCAATCGCTCCTCAGCAGTTTTTGGCCAAGCTTCTTCACAACACCAGTGGCTCCCACCACATCTGAGTCAGTGGAGAGAGTGGCCAGTGGGGCCAGAGCTGCGGTGCATGGCGGCCACCCCAGAAGCCACCATTCCTGTAGACTCTGATGGGAATGTCTCCCCCCGGAATTGGGCAAACACGGTCTGCCCCTTGTGCATGGAGAGAAACCTAGGAATGTAAGGGATCTGTAGAAATCCCAAGAGGAAAGCAGGTACTTGCTGACATAGGCTGCCTGGTGGATGCTCCAGAGTTGGTGCAAAGGGCTCACCAACATCCAGTAAGGACAACGGTCAGACACCTTGGGGAATGTATTTGGTCTCCTCTTGTGCTCACGCAGGGCTTCCCTGGTGACTCAATGATAAAGAACCTGCCTGCCAATGCAAGAGACAAGAGTTCAATCTCTGGGTCAGGAGGATCCCCTGGAGAAGGAACTGGCAACCCACTCCAGTATTCTTGCCTGGAGAACCCCAAGGACAGAGGAGCCTGGTGAGTCACAGTCCATGGGGTCACAAAGAGTCAGACACGACTGCGCACACACACTACACATGTTCATGAAGGGACTGGCTGCTCCTGAAAGGCA
Source organism: Moschus berezovskii (assembly GCF_049115385.1). NCBI lineage: Eukaryota > Metazoa > Chordata > Mammalia > Artiodactyla > Moschidae > Moschus > Moschus berezovskii. The sequence continues at coordinate 14,006,809 of NC_142466.1, forward strand.
TCCTTCTGCTTATATTATGCTGCATTATTTAAGAAGTGGTCTGTGTGTGGATTCCAGTCAGACATACCTAACCTCGAATCCTGTTTCCAACATCACACATCATTTTTTTTTTTAAACAGCAATGGCATTCATGCTCTAAGTCATCCATGTGCAAGTTGCATTTTTACTTTTATTTTTTTGTTGTGGCTGTGTGGGCTCTTCACTGCTACTCGAGGACCCTCTCTAGTTGTGGTGGGAGGATCTATCTGACCCATGGTATGTGGGATCTTAGATTCCTAACTAGGGATCGAACCTCCATCCCCTGCCTTGAAAGGCAGACTTTTAACCACTGGATCATCAGGGAAGTCCCTGATGTCACACTTCTCTAAAGGGCCTTGTGCTGTGCTTAAGTCACTCAGTTGTGTCCAACTCTGCGACCCCATGGACTGTAGCCCACCAGTATCAGGGACCTGCCTCGATATGGACCCAGGGTATCCTCGGGATGAACGGCGTCAGCGTCAGAGAGAGAGAGAGACAGGGGCTGATGATTCCTTGGTTTATGTAGGAAACCAATAAAACCCCAGCATGGGGTGTGCTCTGTTTACATAGGCCGCAGGCGCCCTCTCGAATCACTGGAGGCACCCCACCAGGACACCCCCTCGAGTGGCTCTTAGAAGCCCAGGCAGATAAGTAAATGCAGAGGGCCCAGTGCTCCATGGATCTCAACCGGAAAAAGGAGAATAGAGAAAAGGATGGAAAAAGAGAAAGAACGACATGGGGAGACCAAGCTTCAGTGAGCAAGGCCCAAAACTTTATTTTCCAGTGCTGCTTTTATACCCTAAGTTGTGCACATAAAAAATAGAGAAAGGGAGGTATAGAGTCACGCCAGAATCACGCGTGGTCAGCAATCTTGACCCTTATCAGGATCAGGGCTTATTTGTGTATGTCTCGTGATATACAAAAGTTTTAGGTGGTTTACATCATCTTCTGGCCAGGAGGCCTGCTAACAGTTTATGGCCCTCTCTCCTAACAAAGGTTAGTCAGCTAGAAAAAGGCTTATATTCTTTCAAGGTGATTTTCCTAAAGTCAGGCGCTATTCTCCAAAGACACATGACAAGGTTACATTCCTATAAGGCAAGGGTGTAGTGATCTACAAGAAAAGAATTTATTAACTTAAGATCTGATGTGGTTAAATCAAAGGCTACTACTTATTTTCTCTATATGTGATTAATATATTTCCAAGGATACAATAGATAGAGGAAACTTTGCAGCAAGCATTGATTCAACAATGAAATCTTTTTTAGTACTATTCTAATGATTTTAACTTCTTCAACAGATTCCTGTATTTAGAATATTAGGCTTTCTGTCCTTGCATGGCTGGGAGGCTGTAAACAGTCACATTCGTAGTTTTAAGAGCCCGGACAAACTTGTCATGCAAGTTAGAAAGCTATCAGAGGGGCTTGGATTGGAACACTCCTATTAAGCCGAGGAGAACTTTTTTTAACTACAGCTCTGAATTAATGTTTTCAGAGAAAGGTGGTTGGGGGGAAGCCCCCGTAAGTATTAAGAGGACTTGGTAAGAGACGTAAGATAGTAAGGCAGTCAGACTCCGGTTTTCTTTGGGGTAGATGCTCGGGTAGGTCCAGGGGGTTCCTCGAGTCCTGATTAGCCTTTGCCCCTCAGGCCTCTTCCCCAATTGACCTTTGCCACGGGTAGGATTTCCCTCGCTGGCTCCTGGCACACCAGGCTCCTCTGTCCACGGGATTCTCCAAGCAAGAATACTGGAGTGGGTTGCCATTTCCTTCTCCAGGGGATCTTCCCGACCCAGGGATGGAACGCAGGGCCCCAAAATGCAGGCAGATTCTTTGCATCTGAGCCACCAGGGAGCCCCTAAAGGGCCTTAGACATGCTGCTATCCTCTCAGAGTTTCCCTTATCTCTACATGGGGGATATTACAACTATCAGAGTCAATATGAGGATTGGCTGGGGTGACAGTGTATCTTCGCTTCGGCTGCTACAACAGCATTGCTCAAGAACTGGCATATCGGAGTAAATGAAAACAAAAATCTCTTGCTCTCACTGATGTTATAGTCTAGTAGAAGAGACTACCTCAGATGATCATAAGAGCTATGGAAAAAATTAAAGCAGGGCATAGGAAGTGGGGTTGGAGAAAACTGCAGGTGCTGTTTTTATATTTTTATTTTTAATTTACTTGGCTAAGTCAGATCTTAGTTGTAGCATGCAGGATCTTAGTTAAGGCATGTGGGACCTCGTTCCCTGACCAGGGATCGAACCCGGGCCCCCTGTATTGGGAACAAGGAGTCTTAGCCACTGTACCATCATGGAAGTTCCACAGGGGCTGTTTTCAGTAGGGTGAGTGGGGAGGTCTCCTGGACAGGGTGACAGAAGAGACCTGAAGGAAAGAGGGAGCAAGGATTGTAGATAATTGGAGACCCTCGAAGGTAACAAGGAAACTTGTGATATTTTGATGTAAGAAGAAATATACGTTCTGATCTTTATTCAGACTTCTGACCAGAACTCCTAAACCCTTTTTAATTTCCTAATTGATCAGAACAATAGGAACATCTTTGCTTTAGTATTTGCTTTATTAAAGTGATAAAGGTGAAATGAGCGCCTTTCAGCTGCACCTGTTTGTATTAATGAGGTAATTATTTTTCTGCAAGTTTGTTTTACTCATTGCTCTATCATCATTAACCAATAATTTCTCAATAAATATTTAATTCAAGAGACTAGCTTACTAAAATGAGCATCAAACTCTTGTAATAGTGATTACAATTCAGTGTAATGTGCTGTGCTTAGTCACTCAGTTGTGTGCAACTTTGCGACCCCATGGGCTGTATCCCACCAGGCTCCTCTGTTCATGGGGATTCTCCAGGCAAGAATACTGGAGAGGGTTGTCATGCCCTCCTGCAGGGGATCTTCCCAACCCAGGGATTGAACCCAGGTCTTCTGCATTGTAGGCGGATTCTGTACTGTCTGAGCCTCCAGGGAAGCCCATGAACCAATGACACATGGTACATGTTGAATTTAGTATCTACTTTCACTGCTTACATGTCACAGTTTACACTGAGGTATTTAAAAAGAAATTTCAAACTATGTTTACATTTTCCCTAAAGTCATAAAGTGGGTTCAAATGCACTTTTATTGCTTCAGTTAGGTGACTTTTGAAAAGCCCCTAAGGATGGGGGCTGGTTGCCAGGCAGACCAACCCCCTGGTTAGAGGTTTGGAACTTTCAACCCCAGCCCCAGACTTAGGGAGGGGAGAGGGGCTGGGGGTTGACTTAATCACCAATAGCCAATGATTTAACCAATCATGCCTGTGTCAGGAAGCCACCATGAAAACCCTAACTGAAGGGATTCGAACAGTGTCTGGGTTGTGAGCATATGGAGCTGCTGGGAGGGCATGGCAGCTCTTCACCTCTCTCCAACACTGACTCAGGCATCTCTCCCATTTGGCTGTTCCTGAGTTGTACCTTTTAATAAGTTGGTAATCATAAGTAAAGCACTTTCCTGAATTCTCTGAGCAAATCCAGCAAATTATCAAACCTGAGGAGGGGGTCATGGGAATCTGATTTGTAGCCAGTTGGTTTGAAGTAGAGGTGACAAGAGGTGAACTTGAAAAAAAAAATCAGAACCCAGAAGTTGAGAGTTATGTTTTAGGGATTTTTAGTACTTCAAGACCAGGAGGCAGCATCTCAAGTAACCTGAGAGAACTGCTCTGAGAGGTGAGGGAGGAGCCAGGATATAATAGTTTTGTAACAAGGGCAGGTAGTTCAGTTCAGTCGCTCAGTTGTGTCTGACTCTCCGCGACCCCATGAATCACAGCACGCCAGGCCTCACTGTCCATCACCAACTCCTGGAGTTCACTCAAACTCATGTCCACAGAGTCGGTGATGCCATCCAGCCATCTCATTCTCTGTCGTCCCCGTCTCCTCCCACCCCCAATCCTTCCTAGCATCAGAGTCTTTTCCAGTGAGTCAACTCATCGCATGAGGTGGCCAAAGTATTGCAGTTTCAGCTTTAGCATCAGTCCCTCCAATGAACACCCAGGACTGATCTCCTTTAGAATGGACTGGTTGGATCTCCTTGCAGTCCAAGGGACTCTCAAGAGTCTTCTCCAACACCACAGTTCAAAAGCATCAATTCTTCAGCGATCAGCTTTCTTCACAGTCCAACTCTCACATCCACACATGACCACGGGAAAAACCATAGCCTTGACTAGATGGACCTTTGCTGGCAAAGTAATGTCTCTGCTTTTTAATATGCTATCTAGGTTGGTCATAACTTTCCTTCCAAGGAGTAAGCCTCTTTTAATTTCATGGCTGCAATCAGCATCTGCAGTGATTTTGGAGCCCAAAAAATAAAGTCTGACACTGTTTCCACTGTTTCCCCATCTATTTGCCATGAAGTGATGGGACCAGATGCCATGATCTTAGTTTTCTGAATGTTGAGCTTCAAGCCAAACTTTTCACTCTCCTTTTTCACTTTCATCAAAAGGCTTTTTAGTTCCTCTTCACTTTCTGCCATAAGGGTAGTATCATCTGCATATCTGAGGTTATTGATATTTCTCCCGGCAATCTTGATTCCAGCTTGTGCTTCTTCCAGCCCAGCGATCCTCATGATGTACTCTGCATGTAGGTTAAATAAGCAACGTGACAATATACAGCCTTGACGTACTCCTTTTCCTATTTGGAACCAGTCTGTTCTTCCATGTACAGTTCTGACTGTTGCTTCCCGACCTGCATACAGGTTTCTCAAGAGGCAGGTCAGGTGGTCTGGTATTCCCATCTCTTTCAGAATTTTCCACAGTTTATTGTGATCCACACAGTCAAAGGCTTTAGCATAGTCAATGAAGCAGAAATAGATGCTCTTCTGGAACTCTCTTGCTTTCTCCATGATCCAGCGGATGTTGGCAATTTGATCTCTGGTGCCTCTGCCTTTTCTAAAACCTGCTTGAACATCTGGGAGTTCACGGTTCACATATTGCTGAAGCCTGGCTTGGAGAATTTTGAGCATGACTTTACTAGCATGTGAGATGAGTGTAATTGTGCGGTAGTTTGAGCATTCTTTGGCATTGCCTTTCTTTGGGATTGGAATGAAGACTGACCTTTTCCAGTCCTGTGGCCACTGCTGAGTTTTCCAAATTTGCTGGCATATTGAGTAGCCATCATGGTCAACAAAAGAGTCTGAAATGCAGTACTTGGATGCAATCTTAAAAATGACAGAATGATTTCTGTTCGTTTCCAAGGCAAACCATTCAATATTACAGTAATTCAATATTACAGTAATCCAGGTCTATGCCCCAACCAGTAATGCTGAAGAAGCCGAAGTTGAACAGTTCTATGAAGACCTACAAGACCTTTTAGAACTAACACCCAAAAAAGATGTTTTTTTCATTATAGGGGACTGGAATGCAAAAGTAGGAAGTCAAGAAAGACCTGGAGTAACAGGCAAATTTGGTCTTGGAGCACGGAATGAAGCAGGGCAAAGGCTAATAGAGTTTTGCCAAGAGAATGCACTGGTCATAGCAAATACCCTCTTCCAACAACACAAGAGAAGACTCTACACATGGACATCACCAGATGGTCAACACAGAAATCAGATTGATTATATTCTTTGCAGCCAAAGATGGAGAAGCTGTATACAGTTAGCGAAAACAAGACCAGGAGCTGACTGTGGCTCAGATCATGAACTCCTTATTGCGAAATTCAGACTTAAATTGAAGAAAGTAGGGAAAACCACTAGACCATTCAGATATGACCTAAATCAAATCCCTTATGACTATACAGTGGAAGTGAGAAATAGATTTAAGGGCCTAGATCTGATAGATATAGAGTGCCTGATGAACTCTGGACGGAGGTTTGTGACATTGTACAGATGACAGGGACCAAGACCATCCCCATGGAAAAGAAATGCAGAAGAGCGAAATGGCTGTCTGAGGAGGCCTTACAAATAGCTGTGAAAAGAAGAGAAGCGAAAAGCAAAGGAGGAAAGGAAAGATATAAGCATCTGAATGCAGAGTTCCAAAGAATAGGAAGGAGAGATCAGAAAGCCTTCCTCAGTGATCAATGCAAAGAAATAGAGGAAAACAACAGAATAGGAAAAACAAGAGATCTCTTCAAGAAAATTAGAGATTCCAAGGGAACATTTCATGCAAAGATGGGCTCGATAAAGGACAGAAATGGTATGGACCTAACAGAAGCAGAAGATATTAAGAAGAGGTGGCAAGAATACACAGAAGAACTGTACAAAAAAGATCTTCATGACCAAGATAGTCACGATAACGTGATCACTGACCCAGAACCAGACATCTTGGAATGTGAAGTCAAGTGGGCCTTAGAAAGCATCACTACGAGCAAAGCTAGTGGAGGTGATGGAATTCCAGTTGAGCTATTTCAAATCCTGAAATGACTAAAGAGTAACTGTGTGTAAAAACAATCAAGATGATGCTGGTCAGACCTCTGATGGCCAATTTCAAGATGACTATCAGAGTCGACTGTGCTGTTTCTGTGTGTAGCCCCCTCCTTCTGACTATAAAATCTTTTGCCCCCGATGGTCTTGTGTGCATGTGTAGAGCAGGGGGAAGGTCAGCCTTTGGACAGATGTCTGCCCTCTCCCCAGGTTGCCAGCCTCCAAAATAAAGCAAACTTTCCTTTCCACCTACCTGGCCGTTTTATCGGCTTTTGAGCAGCGAGCAGCCAGACCTGGGTTTGGTTACCATAGCAGGCTTTGAGATCCACTTCCAGAGAATGTGAAAACTCACCCAAAGACCCAGAGCCCTTTAATGCTCAAGCAGACACTAGAACACACGCCTCCTCAAGAGACTCACAGTCATGGATGGGAGTCGTGAGTGCAGACCAGTGTGCCTGATATGGTGTCCCCCTAGTCCCTGCTGCAGAGAGAAGGCAGATGGGTAGGGAGCGGGCTGTGCGGATGCCCTGAGCCTAGCTGCCCCGCGTCCCCTGCTTCCTCCCTGACCCCAGGCTTACTGTGACATCACCCAGGACCAGCCCTGCCATGCATTTGTGATGGCCGCCACTGAAGCAGCCACGGCTGGCATTTTGTCAGCTTTGGCTCAGGGCCCAGGTTGGGAAATTCTGGACTGGAATGAAAAGAAAATGCTCCAGCTTCTAATTCCACTGCTCATGGCACTCGAGGGACGGGGCCAGGAAGCTTCAGGTCTGTGCCAGGCTGAGCCAGAGCAGAGGGTGGGCGGACGTCTACACCCTCTTACCTGGCTCCTGTAGAGCTGATTTAGAGGCCAGAGCGGGTGCAGAGTTGGAGCAAATGGCTCAGGAAATGAGGAGATTACAGTGAATGAATCAAAGTAGATGGATTGGCCTCAGTGAATACGCCAGTTAAAATGATACCACAGGGTCTGAACCCAGAGTTCTGGAAGAATAGAGCCATTAAGAAGCCATGTCAAAGGGTGGGGCTGGCGATGGGGGTGGAGAGGTTTCACACGGCTGGTTGAGTCCAGCCTGTTCCAGCAGAGGTCAAGGGGCTCAAAAGAAGCAGCCCCCTGTTTTCCCCTTCTCCTGCCTGGGCCGCGGGCTTTTGTGCTTTGAGCTGTGGCTAGTGTGGGGCTCCATAGGCTTTTTCCCCCCACTTGTTTACAATCTTTTGCACTGTGAGGAACTCCAGAACAGGCTGTGTCTGTTATTTCTCAGTGTCTGCTTTTACTCCGATAAAACTATAATGCCATAGTCTGAAAATCCTCAAAGTTTGCTGCACGAGTTTCAGTTCTTCTCATTTCAGCATAATGATTTTTCTTTTTTCTTTAAAAAATTTAGTTTGGTCAATGTCAATGTACATCAGGGATGGGTGTGTATGTGCAGAGTGAGCGTGTGTGTGTGTGTGTGTGTGTGTGTGAATGTATTTACAAGCCATCCTTCCTCCAACTCATTTTAAAGTTATTTGACGATTCCAACAAAGCAAGAGGAATATCACATCTTAAAACTTAAACCACAAACCCAATTTTGTTTGGAACTGCTGTGTTTTACTGAAAATATCTAAATATATTAAGAAGAGTCTGAGTCATCTGGCAGAACGGTGGTGTAGCTGTGATAAATGGGTGTCTGTATAAGGGAACTGGAATACAGAGCATTCATCCAGGGCTTGAAAACAATTAGGGATGGATTTCAGGCTGAAGTATCGTAGAAGATGTACAGCCAGTGGAAATCCTTGATGGCAAAATCTCTGAGGATTGCATGCTCGTAAGGTAGTAGAGAACCAGTGAGTTCCCATGGAATCTAGCCTAAGCAAGATACATAAAGTATATATTAGAACCAAGAGTCTGCATCTTTTGGCACAAAGGGCTGTGTCCTGAGAAGCAACTCCGAAGGCCACTTTCACTGCTTTCAGCGATTCTAGAATCAGAATGCATGGTCCTAGCCCTTACTAGCTGTGTGGCGCTAGCACAGTGGTGTGGGATCCATTCCTGGTCAGGGAGCTAAAATCCCACATGCCTCATAACCAAAAAACTGAAATATAAAATGGAGGCAATCCTGTAATGAATTCAATAAAAGCTTATTAAAAAAGGTCCATGTCAAAAACCTCTTTTAAAAAATGAGAAAATAAAAAAAAAAAGAACAAGAACAACTGACTTGAAGGGAAGGGTGATATTCTGACAGTGCCTGCTGCTGCTCAGTCGCTTCAGTCGTGTCCCCTCTGTGCGACCCCAGAGACGGCAGCCCACCAGGCTCCCCCGTCCCTGGGGTTCTCCAGGCAAGAACACTGGAGTGGGTTGCCATTGCCTTCTCCAATGCACGAAAGTGAAAAATGAAAGTGAAGTCGCTCAGTCGTGTCTGACTCTTCGCGACCCCACAGACTAAAGCCTACCAGGCTCCTCCATCCATGGGACTTTCCAGGCAAGAGTACTGGAGTGGGGTGCCATTGCCTTCTCTTCTGACAGTGGAGCAGGAGTTAAAAAAACAAACGCGTCAGTTTCTGGAAAGTGACATCTCCTAAAATAAATATCTACTGATTTGTTGTCACAAATTCAGTGTACTCAGCAAACTATATTCATTTAGTTTTGAACATTTTGTCAGCATTCGACATGAAGTGAATGACAATCATTTGTTCAAGTGCGCTTAGTTGTAGAGTTCTCATTAGTCTTTGACCGAAATATTAAATTAATTCAACCATTGCAACCACTGACCTGATCTGTTCTTAAACATGGTGGCAACAAACCCAGAAGATTTCATAGGTAAAATCTGGATGAAGGATTCAAGCCCTGAACTCTGATGTAGTTTAAATCTCTTAAGAACAAACATTTGTCTCAAACGCTGTATCTGAGGCAGCCAGAGTAGCTAGAAGGATGCCTACTACTGAGTATCAACTTTAAGAAGCAAAACTGAAATAAGCATGGGGCATCTGAAAGAGCTGTGCTGAGATATTGCCACACATTCACGCTAAACGCCCTTTAGAGCACGGGGGAGTGGGTATCTGAGTGTGTGTGTTCACCCGAGGGTTTGAGGAGATCTCAGGAAGTGGAGTGGATGGTGGGGAGGAGAAAAAGGAGGCCAAGAGCAGAGGTGAGAGAAAGGGACCCTTCACTCTCTGACTACTTTTTGTGGTTTTTTTAAAGAAATTTATTGGAGTATAATTGATTTACAATGTGTCAGTTTCAGAAAGTGAAGAAGAACTAAAAGAGCCTTTTTATGAAAGTGAAAGAGTAGAGTGAAAAAGTTGGCTTGAAGCTCAACAATCAGAAAACTAAGATCATGGCATCCGGTCCCATCACTTCATGAGAAATAGATGGGGAAACAGTAGAAACAGTGACAGACTTTATTTTCTTGGGCTCCAAGGTTGTTGCAGATGGTGATTGCAGCCATGAAATTGAAAGACGCTTGCTCCTTGGAATGAAATTTATGACCTACCTAGACAGCATATTAGAAAGCAGAGACATTACTTTATCAACAAAGGTCCGTCTAGTCAAGGCTGTGGTTTTTCCAGGAGTCATGTATGGATGTGAGAGTTGGACTGTAAAGAAAGCTGAGCACTGAAGAATTGATGCTTTTGAACTGTGGTGTTGGAGAAGACTCTTGAGAGTCCCTTGGACTGCAAGGAGATCCAACCAGTCCATTCTGAAGGAGATCAGTCCTGGGTGTTCATTGTAAGGACTGATGTTGAAGCTGAAACTCCAATATTTTGGCCACCTCATGCGATGAGTTGACTCACTGGAAAAGACTCTGATGCTGGGAAGGACTTGGGGGCGGGAGGAGATGGGGATGACAGAGAATGAGATGGCTGGATGGCATCACCGACTTGATGGACATGAGTTTGAGTGAACTCCGGGAGTTGGTGATGGACAGGGAGGCCTGGTGTGCTGTGATTCATGGGGTCGCAAAGAGTCAGACACGACTGAGTGACTGAACTGAACTGAACTGAACTGAGTTTCAGGTGTACAAGAAGTGAATCAGTTATACATATACAAACATCCACTTTTTAAAAAAGATTCTATTGGTGACAATTTCACCAGTGTCCCTGGTGGCTCAGAAGGTAAAGGGTCTGCCTGCAATGCAGGAGACCTGGGTTCAATCCCTGGGTTGGGAAGATCCCCTGAAGAAGGAAATGTCTACCTACTCCAGTATTGTTGCCTGGAGAATCCCATGGACAGAAGAGCCTGGCAGGCTACAGTCCATGGGGTCACAAAGAGTTGGACACAACTGAGCGACTAACACTATTCCCATATAGGTCATTACAGAGTATTGAGCAGAGTTCCCTGTGCTATACAGTAGGTTCTCACTAGTCATCTGTTTTATATATAGCGGTGTGTATATGTCAATCCCAGTCTCTCAATTTAGCCCTGCTCCTCCTCTCCCCTCGTAACCATAAGTTTGCTTTCTACATCTGTGATTCTGTTTCTCTTGTGCCCATTTTTTAAAGATTTTACGTATACGCAATACATATGATATTTGTCTCTCTGTGTCTGACTCACTTCACTTGGGATGCCAATCTCTAGGTCCATCCATGTTGCTGCAAATGGCATTAATTTGGTCCTTTTTATGGCTGAGTAATAGTTCATGTCTGGATTCCAAAATTTGGAGGCAATATGAAAATTAGGGGCAAGAGATAAGAAATATTTAACCTGAATCAACCAAAGATGACGCCTGGGTATTGATGAGAAGGATTAAGGCAAACAATACAGCTGAACTGGCTGAGGAGGGACTCCAGAGGTTATCATGACAGATGGACATGGACAGACTCCTTAGAGAAAAGCTCCTTGATGCTGGGAAGGATTGAAGGCAAAAGGAGAAGGGGACAAGAGAGGATGAGATGGTTGGATGGCATCACTGACTCGATGGACATGAGTTTGGGCAAACTCCGGGAGTTGGTGATGGACAGGGAGGCCTGGCGTGCTGCAGCCCATGGGGTCGCAAAGAGTCAGACACGACTGAGTGACTGAACTAAATTGAATAACTTTTTAGCAGAAGGAATGAATTTCTAAGCACATAAGGGAAAAAATCATAAAGGAACAGTTTTGACTCAGCAACAAATTTTAATTTCCTTAACGTCAAAGACAAAAGAAATGACAAATTGGGTAAAGTCCTTATAGTATTTTTCAGCTAAAGAATTATCAACTTTAATGTCTAAATAGATTTTGACAAAACAATATGTACATATCATACCTAAGCTCCTTCCACTCACCTGCCCCCCAAGCCCCAGTCCGCCTGTACCCAGGAAGGGTGCTCTGGCCCAGCTGCTCTCTGGAGAGGTGTTTCCTGCGTGGAGAGCAATCAGTTCAGTTCAGTGCTAAGCTTCAGTCACATCTGACTCTGTGAGACCCCATGGACTATAGCCCGCCAGGCTGCTCTGTCTATGGGATTCTCCAGGCAAGAGTACTGGAGTGGGTAGCCATTTCCTCCTCCAGGGGATTTTCCCGACCCAGGGATCAGACCCATGTCTCTTTCATCTCCTGCACTGGCAGGCAGATTCTTTACCTCTAGCCCCACCTGGAAAGCATCTACGCGTAGCAATGCGGACCGGCAAATTTCTCTCTTCCCGTGTGCGGCAAACACACGTTCTCCAGTGAATTCTGAATCCCAACCTGGGGAAGTGACTCCCCTGCCAAGTTTGGTCCTTCTTTTCTTTCTTAACCCTGGGGTATTCTTGGAGTCCTCTAGACCCTTTGTATTAAATAGTTACTCCTCTGTTATCCTTTATGATTCTTTTTTAAAAGATTTTTTTGTGGAACATTAAAAAAAAACTTTATTGAATTTGTTACAGTACTGTTTCTATGTTTTGGTTTTTTGGCCATGAGATATGTGGGACCTTAGCTTCCCGATCAGGGATCAAACCTGCAACTTCCTGCATTGGAAAGTGAAGTTTTAACCAGCGGACTGCCAGGGAAGTCCCTCGTTTATAATTCTTTCTTTTTAATTAATTAATTAATTTTAATTGGAGGCTAATTACTTTACAATATTGTGGTGGTTTTTGCCATACACTGACATCAGTCAGCCACGGGTGTACCTGTGTTCCCCATCCTGAAACCTCCTCCCACCTCCCACCCCAGCCCACGCCTCAGGGTCATCCCAGTGCACCAGCCCTGAGCACCCTGTCTCATGCATCGAACCTGGACTGGTCATCTATTTCACATATGGTAATATACACGTTTAATTCTATTCTCTCCAATCATCCCACCCTCGCCCTCTCCCACAGAGTCCAAAAGTCTGTTCTTTACATCTGTGTCTCTTTTGCTGTCTCACATACAGGGTTATCGTTACCATCTTTCTAAATTCCATATATATGCTCTAGTATACTGTATTGGTGTTTCTCTTTCTAACTTACTTACTTCACTCTGTATAACAGTCCAGTTTCACCCACTTCATTAGAACTGACTCAAATGCAGTCTTTTAAATTGCCGAGTGATATTCCATTGTGTATATGTACCACAGCTTTCTTAGCCATTCATCTGCAGATGGACATCTAGGTTGCTTCCATGTCCTGGCTATTGTAAACAGTGCTGCAATGGACATTGGAGTACATGTGTCTCTTTCAATTCTGGTTTCCTCGGTGTGTATGCTCAGCAGTGGGATTGCTAGATCATATGGCAGTTCTATTTCCAGTTTTTTAAGGAATCTCCACACTGTTCTCCATAGTGGCTGTACTAGTTTGCATTCCCACCAACAGTGTAAGAGGGTTCCCTTTTCTCCACCCCTCTCCAGCATTTACTGCTTGTAGACTTTTGGATTGGAGAAGGCAATGGCACCCCTCTCCAGTACTGTTGCCTGGAAAATCCCATGGAGGGAGGAGCCTGTAGGCTGCAGTTCATGGGGTCCCTGAGAGTCGGACACGACTGAGCGACTTCACTTTCACTTTTCACTTTCATACATTGGAGCAGGAAATGGCAACCCACTCCAGTGTTCTTGCCTGGAGAATCCCACGGGCGAGGGAGCCTGGCAGGCTTCCGTCTGTGGGGTCGCACAGAGTTGGGCACGACTGAAGCGACTTAGCAGCAGCAGCAGCAGCAGCAGCAGACTTTTGGATAGCAGCCATTCTGACCGGCGTGAATCATTGTGGCTTTGATTGCATTTCTCTAATCATGAGTGATGTAATTCTTGATAGTAAGCTTTTCCTTTTCCAGCCCTGCATAGTCTCTGTTTCCTGAACGGACCCTGCACATCTTTGCACTTCTCCGCTGCCATTCCAACAACTTGACAGCTCCTGCTGTATCGCTGCCCTGACCTTCGCAGATCTCACAGCTCCTCCTGACTGTGAGGGACAGAGAGTACAGGGGGTGTGTTTGGCTGGAGTTGTCTGAGGTCCGTCCCCTCTGCACCAGCCCACTGCATTCAGTTCTAATCACACCAGTCTCCGCTGGGGACGCGTGATAAGGATTTCTCAGTGCTTCTCCAGGACCAAGCGCTCTTTCTTTTCCCTTTCAGATGAAGTTCATTGTGGCTACAGACCTAAATTTTCAAACTCAACCATGCTACAAGCTCGCGAACTGTTGAAGGTCCAGGATGGCGAGTTCCCATGGCAAGTGAGTATCCAGATGTCACGGAAACACCTCTGTGGAGGCTCAATCATACATCGCTGGTGGGTTCTGACGGCTGCACATTGCTTCCCGAGAACCCTGTAAGTTTCTGAGGCGCTGTCTTACTTTACGTCAGGGTTCCTCAATGCAATGCCTGGGCTGGGTAGCTTAGTGGGTTACTGCACGACGGTTGTGAAGCCATGGGCTCTGCCCCAAGTGTGTTCCCACTGGATCTGTACCGAAAGGTGTCTGCTCTACACCTACTTTCTCAAGTTAACCATATCCAGACATTGGCTGCTAGTCGTGACTACGCGCCCAGTATTGGAGAAGCAGTACAGAGCTTCCCTTCCCCTGCCTGCCCTCTGTGTCGACCACACACTGTATTCACTCACTGTACACACACAGACTACCACACGCTGTTTTAAGTGATGACAATATGGTGGTCCGCAAGACAGTCAAGTCTCCAGTTGTCAAGGAGTTCATGGTCTAGTTTCTTGGACGGATTCACCCCACTGTCTTCTATGGAAAAGTCTCCTTGAGCTGACTGTTCACTAGCTCAGAGTTTTGCCTGAGTTTAGACCCCTGACTTCTGCCACTCTGATCTCTAGCCGCTCTTTGGCCACTGTACCCCCAATACTTTGGACTTCTCAGTATTCAACTGTAAACTCTACTGTTTACAGAGTGTTAAAGTGTTAGTCACTCAGCTGTGTTCAACTCTTTGTGACTCCATGGACTGTAGCCCACCAGGCTCCTCCATCCAGGGGATTCTCCAGGCAAGAACACTGAAGGGGATAGACATTTCTTTCTCCAGGGGAATCTTCCTGACCCAGAGGGATGGAACCTGTGGTCTCCTGCATTGCAGGCAGATTCTTTACTGTCAGAGCCACCAGGGAAGGCCAACTGTTTATAAATGTTCCTGTAAGTGAGAAATGCAATGTGACTATTATTATATTGTAGTTTGTAGTTATTATATTCATTCTTTAGGTTAGAAATGACCTTGGAAAATATCACTGTGGTCATGGGATCCAGAACACTCAAGGACTCCCGCCTGGAGAGAAAACAAGTGCAGAAGATAATTATTCACAAAGATTATGAACCACCTCACCTGGACAGTGACCTCTCCCTGTTGCTGCTTGCCACACCAGTACAATTCAATAACTTCAAAATGCCCATCTGCCTGCAGAAGAAGGAGAAGACCTGGCACCGGTGCTGGATGACAGAGTGGGTGATGGCTCCTTCATATGGTATGTACCTTCCCTTCTGAACCCAGAAAAAGCTCACATTTAGGCATAATGCTTAAATGTCTAGCCCCGGGCTAGACAGCATGATGCTTTGGAAGACTCAGGTCTGAATTTTGGCCTCACTACTCTCGCTTTGTGATTCTGACCTAGCTCCCCCAGATTATTTTCTTTTACGTTTTCTCATATGTAGAACGACAATACTGCAGGCTTCAAATAAGCTGTGTGGATTAAATTAAGTGATATTATACATGTAAGGTCCTTACCATCAATAGAAGCCTGGAACATAGACAAACCTAAATACATGGGAGTGATGGTCATTTCTTTCGGAGCCCAGAAGCGCTGTAGAAAGAAAGTTTGGATTCTTCCCTCCTAGGTGGTTTTACAATCACATCTCCCCAAATGTTTATCATCAGATGAAGCTCATGTAGACTCCCCTGGTGGCTCAGATGGTAAAGAATCCACCTGCCAATGCAGGGGACAAAGGAGATGTGGGTTTGATCCCTGGGCTGGGAGTGTTCTTGCCTGAAGAATCCCATGAACAGAGCAGCCTGGTGGGCTCCATGCGGTTGCAAAGAGTTGGACACGACTGAGTGACAACACTTTGACTAGACCGTCCTGAGATGACTCTGAGACAATGATTCCCCAGCCAAGGACAGTCATCTGTTACCTCCAGGCTGAGAAGACAGGGCTATGGGAAGGGGATGAGTGGGGTCCTCTTGGGTCCAGGTTGTTTCTTTCCTTTGAGATGGCACCTTTAGGTGTGCCATCCTCCTGGCTTCACCACTGGCCTGGCAGAGATGGATACAGAAGTCAGGCTGTTATGAACCTCCGCACAAGGCAGAGCCTGGCTGTGAAGAGATGGTGGGTCTCTGAGAAAGCTCATTCCATATTCGCCTGGCAGAGGCTAGGGTGAGGGTTTGGTAGGCTGCTTCCAGAGGGAGTGAGCTTCCCAATGGGAAGGAGAGAAATAAGCAGAGATGGAGAAACCACTCCCGGGAGATGGTGGAGAGGAGACTGAGTGGGCATTGCCTTAGGTACTCTAAGTCTGGATGGTCTGAGTGTCTACCTACTTGCCAGGGCCTCCCCGCTCATCACTCGCGGGGCCATCCCTCTCCGGGGTGGAGCAGTGCTCGTCCTCACTCTAGCGTCCTCATTTTGCTAGACGGAAAGGACAACTTCAACCTCTACCTGCAGAAGCTGAGAGTGGTGCAGATCGCCTGGAGAGAATGCAGACAGCGGGTAGACCAGCTCTCCAGGAACATGCTTTGTGCCTGGCAAGAACTGGGCACCAGAGGCAACTGCCAGGTACTCAGCCCCCATGTCAGCTCCAACCTCCACATGCCCCACCATGTTCTGGGTTCCCAGGAGGGAGACTAGGAGGGAAGCCTTAGCCCGGGGGTCCCCAACCTCTGGGCCATGGACAGAAGGTGAGCTGTGGGTGAGTGAGCCAAGCTCCATCTGTACTTATAGCTGATCCCCATCACTCTTATTACTGCCTGAGCTCTGCCTCCCATCAGATCAGTGGCAGCATGGTAAGTGTTACTTGCTTGAATCATCACCAAACCACCCCCCAGCTGGGTCCAGGGAAAAACTGTCTTCCATGAAACCAGTCCCTGGTGCCATAAAGGTTGGATGCCACTTCCCTGACCCATGCCACTAGGACCCTCTCACACTGCACTTGAGTTAGAGGTGCTGTTGATTGCTCTAGACTGTTCCTTCTCTCTTTTCTCATTCTCAGGGAGACAGTGGGGCACCTATGGTCTGTACTATCCACGGAAGCCGGAGGCTCTTCCAAGTGGGTGTGTTCAGTTGGGGCATACGATCTGGCTTCAGGGGGAGGCCTGGTATGTTTGTGTCTGTGGCTCAATTTCTTTCATGGATCCAGGAAGAGACAGAAAAGGAAGGGAAAGCCTACACCTTCTCAGGAACTCAGAGAAGAAGCTCCCTGCATCGTGTTCTGTGGTACCCCTTATGGTTCGGCTTGGGGGTCTCAAGTACAGCTTACCAGCATGTTTACTGGTGATAAATCAGGTCACTAAGCTGCAGAGCCACTCTATCTTCTTCTCCTTTTTCCCCACCCATCCTTACACAAGTACCCATGAAGCATTCCAGGGTTTCTCGGTCAGACCCTGAGATAGACCTGGACTCTGTGATCCCGGATCTCACAGGGGCTACTGCTCATGCTGCTTGGAGGTGGGATGTTAAGATCAGTGAATCCCACGGACACCAACACATTGCCTTACTTCTGTTCTGTTATAACCAGTAGATCAGAAGTTGTGCCAAGTGGAAAACCATGTGATGAATAACTAGTCATTTAGTGAGTTATGGGTGGTTAGGTGGCAGAAGCTTTGTGGGCAAGGCAGACACATCCATATACGGATTAACGTCTATTTCTGTGATGAAAAATTACTGCCTACTCCAAAAGGGAAGAAGTCAAGTATGACTGATCTTCCATAAGATGGGTTATATGTCTGACCATCCTCAGCCTTTGGATGACGGCCACAACAGGGTACCCTGAGGATGCTGAGCCTCCGTATGGAGTTGTACTTTTCAATTCCTAATTCAACACCGTGTCCTCGCGACTCAATTAAGGGATGGAGTTAGAGGATCAGTGAGCAGGTCACATTTAATAAATTCATCCTGACATTCCTACCCAAGATTTTGTAATCCTTCTTTTATATTTTACAAAGAATTCCATTTAACGTAGGCCATCTCTTATCCAGGGTTTTGGTCTGTCAACTTAACAAGCAGAGCTACTTCTAGCTGCACCAGATTACTCATTAGAATACAGATTTTCCCTAAAGTGCTCTCAGACTGATACATTTCGTCCAATCACATATTACTTTATCCTCTGCCTGATTCTTTTAGAGGGCTTTCCTGATGACTCAGTGATAAAGAACCCACCTGCTAATGCAAGAGACATGGGTTTGATTCCTGGGCAGGAAGATCCCCTGGGTAAGGAAATGGCAACCCATTCCAGTATTTTTGTCTGGAAAATCCCAAGGACAGAGGAGCCTGATGGACAGTCCGGGGTCACAGAAGAATCAGACGTGACTTAGCATCTAAACAACTCCTTTAGAATCTCTTCTCACACATAATCCTCAAATGTCTATAAATATACATCAGCAGAATGTTGCAGGCCTGTTATTGTGTCTTCTCCTGGGTCAGATTTAACTGATCCCATATGAAGGATATTGGGATGACTTTACTTACGGTTCTGACTGCCATAGGAGGTCGGAGGGGTGGGTCATGGGGGAGAATCCAGTACTGCGTATGTATGTGTGCTTAGTTGCTCAGTGGTGTCCAATTTTCTGCAGCCCCAAGGACTGTAGCCTGCCAGGCTCCTCTGTTCATGGAATTTTCCATGCAAGAATACTGGAGTGGGTTGCCGTTTACTACTCCAGGGGATCTTCCTAACCCAGGGATGGTGAACCCATGTCTCCTGCATTGACAGGAGCATTCTTTACCACCAGCACCACCTGGGAAGTCCCCAGCATCTTCTGCGAAAGTAATTTCAGTTAAGTCATTACAAAGTCTTCATGGAGAGGAGACTAGCCTCCCAAGAATGGGGTAGAAGGGCTGCTTCTAACAGGAAGGGAAGTTCAGTGGGATTCCGAGGTATTTTATTATTTTTTAAATTTTATTTTATTCTTTTTTGGCTGCACCACACAGCATGCAGGACCTTAGTTCCTTAACCAGGGATTGAGTCTGTACCCTCTGCATTGGCACCAAGGAGTCTTTACCACTGGATAGCCAGGGAATTCCCGGATTTGAGGTTTTAAAGTACACTAACTCATTTTAATCCATACAAACATTCCACTGTAATTTTCTTGGTCCCCTCCTTCTCCAATTAGCCACATTTTATGTATGGACCTAATGAAGTTGTGAGTTCAAGTTATGTTGTCATTCTGCCACGCACAGGACCAACCCTGGCTCTGATTTTTGATGCAATAGACAAAGAGATTCCTTCAGGGCAGTTCTAGAAACTCCTCTGGCTGTTGGGTGACACCTTTGAGTTGAACATGTAAAACCCCAATGTCATTGTTGCTTTTTCTGTAAACTCTCCAATGCATTTGGTAATAGCAGCTCTTGTACTTATCTCTTCCACCAGAAAAGTCTATTGCAAACATCACTTGTTCTCCTCTAATAGGATTCTAAGAACGACAGGTAATAATTTGAGAAACTGTTCTGCTGCATACCCTGGTCTCCCAGAATCCCATTTTCCACCAGCGAAGAGGTCATTATTCCCTTCAAATCAAATTAGGCCTGACAAGAAAGCTTAGATTCCCATCTTTGCAGTTGTATTTCCTGAAACCACTTTCAATACCAAATAACTATATCAGTCAGGATTCTATCAGGAAAATAGAAAATAACCTATGTATCTCAAGCTGAAATGGATTTAGTACATAGAGATGGATAATTACAGAACCATTAAAAGGGCTTGAGTGCAAAGACCAAGAAAAACAGTTGTTTGCTTTGTGAAGCTCAGTAGGCCTCAGGAATGATAATAACTCACTGTTAATCATCTTATGGTTCTCTTCAGCATTAAAGTAACAATTTGTGGAAGGACACCCAAACTTAATGGCAAAACCTCCCAACTGTCTTCTGCTGAAATTTTCATGCTGGTGTACAGCTGCTTAGGAAAAGAGTGTTTCTCCTGGCCTCCTGCCTTCTAAAACTCTCCTGAGGATCTAAATCAGAAGCCTGTTGGGACTCTGAGCGATGTGACCAGTTTTCAGCATCTAAAATTCTTAGGAGAGTTTAGAAAAGCAGAGATGGAGCTGAGCATCAAGATACAATAGCTGGCACACTGATAAACTAAATGTGGAAAGTAGAAGAACAATTCCCTCCAGTGGTTGCTATGAGGATCAAATGAGCTAACACCTGCAAAGTCCTAAGCACAGTATATTATACATGCATAAGTGCTTGACATTTTAAGTTTTTGGTTGCTGAATCATCCAGTTCAAAAGACATCCATCCTGAATACACATATTGTCAGCTGGATGGCTCAGCCATCAGACAAACTACCAGATCAGGAATCAGGCTCGTGAAGGTCCCCATCTATGAAGGTCTCTTTTCCAGAAAACCCTGGGAAACCTATATAACTGCCTGAGTGAACAGCTTCTCCCTTCCTGCACCCCAATTCCTGGTCACATGCTTTAAATTAGTCAATAATGAATCTGCAAGGGCCTAGACACCCTACCCTCAATGCTAATGAAAGCACTATCCCCAGGTCTATTATATCTTTCTCTCTCCCTGCAACCTGGCTGTGTGGCCCCTCAGGTGTGGTGTGTAAACTCCAGGACTTGGAGTAATAAATCTTATTTCTCAAAGTTCCCTGTTGGGATTCCCTGGTGGCTTATTGGTAAAGAATCTGCCCGCCAATGCAGGAGACGTGGGTTCGATCCCTGGTCTGGGAAGATCCCGCTTGCCTCAGAGCAACTAAGCCCATGCGCCACAACTATCGAGCCTGTGCTCTAGAGCCCAGGAACCACAACGATGAGCCCATGTGCCACAACTGCTGAAGTCCGTGTGCCTAGAGCCTGCGCTTCACAATGAGAGAAGCCTTCACAATGAGAAGCCCTTGCATCACCACCAGAGAGTAGCCCCTGCTTGCCGCAACTAGAGAAAAGCCCACTCAGCAATGAAGACCCAGCACAGCCACAAATAGATAATTTTTTTTTAAAGTTCTCTGTGGTTTTTGCTGAAGCATATCCTGCCATCCTAATGAGAACCACAAAGGCTGATCCAGCCACTCATTGGAGGAGATGTCCATGGGGGCTGGCTGCAAGTAATACGGTCTGGACAAGTGCCACCCATATTCCTAGCTGACGGCATGGCTATCAATAGGCTGAGACCAACACAAAGCCATGAAAAGCCTTACTGGGCAGTTGGCTATCTTTATCCGCCCTGAAATAAGGATGGCTCACAGCTTTCAGATCTGTTCTCTGGGAGGGAACACTGGGATGATACTGCAGTTATTTTCCATCTGTCCCCATTTCACCACTACAAATCCACTGGCTGTCCTTCCCTGAGTCCCAGGAGGCTGATGCCTCCAGACTGGTCACCTAGGTGGGGGGTCCCTGAATGTCACATGGCTTGCCCTGGGCAGTGGGAGGCACTCACAGAGGCAGGAGGCAGGCAGGAGGGGATTGGGGGACTTCCTCCCTATCCCTTTCCATTGGGGCCACTTGCTCCCAGGTCAGGGTCCCTCCTTGACTTGGTTCCTGCCAGAATCTCCCCTCCACACCTGCCCTCCTCACTGGACTCCAACAGCAAGGCTTCCTGTTCTTGTCCCGTGGCTGACAGCTTACAGCAGGTCTCTGAAATGCCCTCCTTCATCAGGACACTTTATGATGCCCACAGCCTTCCAGCCTGCCATGAAAGTAGCCTCACTTCAATTTTCTGAGTGGAATTTTCTTCTGGGACCTTCTTGAATTTCTCTGCTCAAGGTCATCTTCCTAAACACCCAGGCCTGAGGTTTTGGAGCCATCCCCTCACTTCCCCCTCAGTGGGCTGGAAGGAAATTCAGAGTCACAGCAGGGTTCAGTAGACGGTCAGGCCGTGGATTCACACTGAACTCAAAGACTAGACCCACCGCCCTTCCTGGCAGAGGTGAGGAATTCATTCCAGGAGCCCACAGGCTATCAGTCACAGCAGGTCCCTTAAGGAGACAAGAGTCCCAGGTCCCGCCTCCCACCACCGTCTGAAACGGAATGTGTGAACCTGGGTGGAGTCTCTGTGGCCTTGAGCTCAGAGACCCCGAGCAGCCTGTACCAAGAAAGAACTAGGGCACAGCTGAAATCCAGAAGGGAGAGGAAAGGGGAGGAGATCCGCGGGGAACAATGTCTATTTCTTAATCCGTCTCCTGCCCCAAATAGCTGGGCTCTCCTCCCCCAGTGCTGTTTACTGTGTTCCTCTCCCTGGCAGCAGGTGCCACCAGGCCTTAAACTGGGTCACAGAGGGCAGTGAGGAGCCCACCAGGCCCTCAGGCCGCATCCTCCCCTGACTTCACTCCCCAGGCTCCAGACTGGAGGGCCAGAGCCCAGACTCCAGGTGGCCCCTGCCCTCCAGTGCGTCCCGGCGGGGTCCCTGCTGCCCAGAGCCACAACCAGCGAGGGGGGCATGCTCTGTCCATCCCGTGCACGGGCAGAGAGGCCACACTGCCACCCCCTCCCACTGCAGCCGCAGTGAGTCCCCTCAGGGACCCCTCCTCCCCAGGACAGCCAGAGGGCCCACACAAGGGCTCCCAACACCCTGGGGGCAGAGCTAGCATAGAGGGTAGAGTGTAAATTTCAGAATCAGAAAACAAATTAAACCCCAGATTTGAAACCCCAGATCCCTGAGGCACAGGGAGGGAGATGCTTGCTCAGGATTACCCAGCGGGGAAGTTGCCGAGTGCAGGCCCCAAGCACCACTGCTCACCCCTGCTCCTGCGGCCACGTGTCTGCCCTTCACGTCCCGACCCCGCCCCTCCTCCTTCCCAGGATCCCGGGCATCTGGTCCTGATGGCGCCCTTCTCTCCACAGGTTCTGTTGGAGCATGGTTTCGGCCAGATCACCACAGACATCCGGGAGGCACAGACCTTTTACTACGTGGAGGATTACCACGAGCAGTACCTAGGCAAGAACCCCAATGAGTTCTGTGACCTCGGGGGCACTGGAGTGTCCTGTCCCCTGGGTATTTATTTTGGACCCAGAATTCACATGTTGGAACCCTAGCCCCTAGCATGGCTATGTTTACTGATGGTGACACTAAGGAAAGAATGAGCTTCCCAAGTGGTGATAATGGTAAAGAAGTCACCCGCCAATGCAGGAGACATAAGAAACCCGGTTCAATCCCTGGGTCCAGAAGAGCCCCTGGAGGAGGGCATGGCAACCCACTCCAGTATTCCTGCCTGGAGACTCCCATGGACAGAGGAGCCTGTGGGCTACAGTCCATACAGTTGCACAGAGCTGGTCACTACTGAAGCGAGTTAGCATGGTTCGCGTGCATGCCAGGAAAGAATTATGGCTAAATGAGGTCACAGGGCGGGGTGGGGGGGTCTCACTCACTACCTGAATCCACAGGGAGGCCATGTGAGGACACAGTGTGAAGGCAATGGTCTGCAAACCTGGAAGAGGGGCCTCCCCAGGAACTG
The DNA here is from genome assembly GCF_049115385.1 of Moschus berezovskii. NCBI lineage: Eukaryota > Metazoa > Chordata > Mammalia > Artiodactyla > Moschidae > Moschus > Moschus berezovskii. The sequence goes on from NC_142466.1 coordinate 14,030,171, forward strand.
GGTCGGCTGCCACCTGGATCTTGGACTTCCAGCCTCCAGCACTGTGAGAAGATAAATTTCTGTTGTGTAAGCCAGCAGTCTATGGCATTTCATTAGGGCAGCTCGGTTTGACTAAGCCAGAATGAAAAAGGAATCTCTCCCTATGTGGTCGGCCCTTGAGGTCACAACAAAAACACTTGAAAGGAAGCAGGCGGTTGTTTTGTGGTTCACAGTGGCTTTTTGAAATGCACAAAAGCATTTTTTAAGTCTGGTCTTTGAGATATAATTTAGGAAATTACCTTTTTAAGACATATGGTTCCATGAATTCTGACAACTGCCATATGGTTGTGCAACCACCACCACAATCAAGGCATAGCACTTTCCACCACCCCAGAAAGTTCTCCAGTGCCCCTGGGAACCTGCCCTCTGCCCCAAATTGCAGCCTCTGGTGACAGCTGGTGTGCTGTCTCTGCCTGTCTGTGCAGCATATGAAAGGTAATAGCTAGCCAGCCTCTTCAACTCAGCGGAAGGCCTTGGAGGTTCCTGTTGTCAGTGGTCTGCTCCTTTTCATTATTCAGGGCTATTGCTGTTGTCTGGATGGACCACTGACAGACAGGTAGGGTGCTGTTTTTAAGTCAGTTGTGTCTGATTGCTTTGTGACCGTATGGACTGTTGCCCACCAGGCTCCTCTGTCCATGGGATTCTCCAGGCAAGTATACTGTAGTGGGTTGCTGTTTCCTTCTCCAGGGGATATTCCCGACCCAGGGATCAAACCCAGAGTCTCCTGCATTTACAAGTGGATTCTTAACCACTAAGCCACCAGGGAAACCCATGTAGGTGCCGGTTTTCAGTAATTATTTATAAAGACACCATAAGCATTGCATACCACAGCACACATGTCTTAGTGTGGACCTGCGTCCTCCTGCAATGGTGTCTTGATAAAAATGTGAATTTGTGCGTACATTTGCTGGGATTTTGGGGATTCCTGGGGGTCTGAATGATGATCGTGCACACGCTGTGCTCTCCTGTTCAGAAGTTCAGGGCCAGCCATGGAAGCCATGGAGGTAAGCCAGGTGACCTTGGGAATCCTTTATTTATGCCCTGTTCCACCGTATGTGAACACGTGCCCTCCAGGGCCCCAAAGTTTGCAAATACTTATAGTTGCAATGAAATATTTCTCTCTGCTGAGCCCAAATTCATGTTGTTTTCCAAAGAAAGAGATAAGAGGCTGTGTCTCCCATTTCAGGCCCCCTCCTGGCAGAGAAAAGATTTGAGTTAGGTTGATGAATTTTGATGTAGGACTCTGGGTCTGTGCTCGCTCCACTGTGTCACCTGATTTGCTAGGATCAGCAGTCTTGGGTCCCTTCTGAAGAACACCTTCAGCTCTCTTTTTTCCCTGCCGCATGAGTGAATCTGAGATGCCTCGATTTACAGGAGACCAGCTGGTGTGGAGTCCTTCCACTCTGCTGCCCCCCACCTCGCCAGTTCCACACTGACCTCTGCATCCCAGAGGACGGCTCGTGGAATCATCAGCTTCCGGTCCAGGATGCCTCCTGGCTGTCTTGTCTGGACTGTGCTGGCTCCACCCAGTGCCCTATTGTGACCTGGGCAGCAGGCTGGGCTGTAAGAGTGCAGGTACAGACAGCGAGGCCCTGAGGGGTCCCTCTGAACTGTGCATGAGCAGTCCTACCTGAAGCCTCTCCATGGGCTTGAGTCAACGCCAGGGCCGATGACAGGATGGAGGGCCGGAAGAGCCATGCTCCTGCTGCCAGTCGCCCTGCTGCTGTGCTGGCCACACAGCAGCCTGGAACGTAGGTCTCTGCTGGTGTTCGCAGTCTGTGCCTCTCCAAGGCTCTCGCTCCTTTGCCATCAGGTGTATCACCCGGGAGCTTGTTCAAAGGGTCAGGTTCTAGGATGCAGATTCTGTAGTTCTGGGTGGGATCCGTGCAACTGCCCCTCCAGTGAATCTGATGCCAGGGCCCCTGGACCAGACCTTCAGATCATTGCTCCCCACATACCCCCAACTGTGGAGAAGCCTGATGTGTGTAACGTCTATGTTAGGTACCAGTTGTCCAGAGTGAATGGCCAGTGTAAGTAAACCCCTTGAGAAGGGTAACCAGCTGTCCATCTGAAGATGCGAACTAGCCCTGTCCTGCAGCTTTAAGGCTCCGTGTGATCCTCAAAAAGGAATTTCTCTGCTGTTTTCTCTTTGAAAACATTCTGAAGGATCATGTGGAGCCTAACTGATCTAAGGCAAAACGTAAATAATATAAGCTATAATGAAGGCAGTGTCTTAATACCTACTATGGATTCTCCCTGGGTCCGGAGAACTTAGGGAGACTCGTGTTATATTCTCAATTTGTGGGTTGACAGATAGCAAACCTCTGTTGCATGCTGGGAGCTGTTTATTTTTCACATTGGAGGATAATTGCTTTATAATGTTGTGTCGGTTTCTGCCACACAACAAACTGAATTAGCCTTAAGTGTACAGCGTGCCCTCCCTCGCACCCCCTCCCCACCCCTCGGTGGTCACAGAGCACCCGGTTGAGCTCCCTGTGTTACACAGCAACTTGGGAGCTGTTTTAGGAGAGAGATGTCTCTTGGTTTTGTCTTTGTTTTGGGTGTGCAGTGTGATCTTAGTTCCCCGATCAAACCCATGCCCCCTGCGGTGGAAGTGCAGAGGCTTAACCACTGGGCAAGTGGGGAAGTCCAGAAGAGAGGTTTTATAGCAGAGAATGACATATTCAATCCGTCCCCTTAAGGAGTTTTACTGTCTAGTGTCTGGAGGGAACTATTAAACGTAGAAATGAGTGAATATAAGTTAATTCTGGTTCCTGTTAAATGGTATGAAACATATAAAACAGGCTAATGTGATGGGCGATCTGCAGGGGAGTGCTGAGACCGTCCTAGGAGGCAGTTGTGGAAAGCCTTTCTGGGACGACAAGACTTGGGTGGAGACCCATCCTATGAGAGGGAAACCTATTTCCAAGCAGAAGTGACAGCAAGTGCAAAGGTCCTGAGCTGTGAATGAGCCGTGTGTTTTAGAGGCAGACAGGCCGGTTTAGTTGGAGCAGAGTGAATGGGGGGGGGTGGTGTTGGAGAAAGATGGGCTCATAAAGGCACAGTGAGGATTTTGGGATTGTATTCAGGTGACAATGGGAAGCCATCAGAGAGTCTAACTGGGAGAGTGAAGAATGAGATGTGCTTGAGAAAGACATTCTGGCTGCTCCAGAGGATAGACTGTGGGGGTGCAAGAGTGGAAGTGGGGAGAGGCATTAGTGAGCAGGACGGAATAATGGCCAGGCTGGGTTATAGCCAGAGGGATGCAGAGGAGTGGCTAGCTTCGGTTTCAAAATTGTTTGGTAATGTTGATGGAACTGGTGGCTCGTGGGGAGTGAGAGAAAGAGATAACTCAGGGATAACTCCAGCCTGATCTTCTTGCCTAAGCAAATAGATGGGTGTGCTACCATCCGTAGAACTGTGCCAGGCTCATGAGAAAGACATAGACGTGAGGTTAGGCAAGTAGACGGTTCAGTTTGGGCTGCTTTAAGTTGGAGCTCCTCTTAGATGTTCTTATGAACTATGGAATAGGACAGTTGTTAAAGGGGCGGAGCTCAGCAGAGAGGCCTGAGGGTAAGCATGAGAGCTTTGAGTCTGTATAATGGTGATACTTGAACTTGGGCTGCGCTGGGCATTTGGCATTTCAGCCAAAATGCATAGGGGATGAAGCGGTCTGAGGATTCAGCCTTAAGTTTTGGAAGAGGAGGTGGATTCAGGGAAACAGTATGAGAAGGAATGGCCACTGGTGTGGGAAGACAACCAGCAAGGACATCCTCCCAAGGACACATTGCACAGAGACAACCTCAGATTGAACCAAGAGTCTTGGGCTCAACTCAGACTCCCTGATCCAGACTTGAATGAAACCAAATGTCATCCCTTTAAATTGATGTGACATGAAAAAACAGGCAGCAGTCTGTGTTAATACTTTTCTTTGTATTGAAGACGAGAGGACAGAGGCTCAGAGAGGTTAAATCAGTGGCTCTAAGATACACAGCTAGCAAACAGTGGGGCCAGCTCAGAACTTCTGACTTCAAACCCTACTTCTTCCCCTCTTCACAGGTTCCCTGCCAGGTAGGAACTTTCCACGCTAAAATCTGGAAGACTTGAGTTGTCTCTCCAGTCATATTTCTCTTTCTCTCATGGTGACATATACTCAAAGGGTCTTTTTGGGGAAAAAAGATTTTCTGAGACATCCTGATGGTGCAGGCAAAGAAAAAATAAGTAAAAACCTAAGATGAGATCTCCCTATCTTAATCTGTTTGGTTACATCTCTGGATCTGGATCAGTTAGTCACCTGAGAAAAAATCTAGAGTCTGCAGTAATTTCATTTCAGTGGGATTTGCAAGGGAAGATCTCCAAATTCCCCCACCAGGAGTTTTGCTCTGTGGTGCTGGCAGACCCAAGGCTTCATTCAGTTTTCTATCTGTAGATTATAGAAACCCCTTAGGATCCCAGCATGTATGTGTTAGTCACTCAGTCGTGTCTGACTCTTTGTGACCCCAAGGACTATAGCCTGCCAGGCTTCTCTGTCCATGGAATTCTCCAGGCAAGAATACTGGAGTGAGTTGCCATCTCATTCTCTCCTAAAATTCACAACCACGTGTCTCTTATTTTCCAAGCCAGTCCCAACTCTCATCTTCCACAAAGTTTGAGCCACTGAGCATGCAAAAGTATAGAAGAACTTTTGTACTCACACAAGATTTTTTGTGTAAATACATTCACATTTCAATTTGCATGACCACTGACGGCTGCACTTAAACTGTGGTTGGTACTTAAAATCACATACCTCTTAAACAAAAATTCAGAATGAGGAAGCTAAAGATTGCTTCAATGTTTACATATAAGACTCAGAATAAAAACTGTTATGTTTTATATTAATATAAAATAAGAGGATGAACCTTCAGATTTCTGCACGGTTTTCCTAAAGATGTGGCATCAGACTTGCCCAGATCCCGTATCGAGGGGCGAAGACCATATGGTCGCATGAAAGTCTTACACAAGTATACAAAGTCTGCCATTTGTTATATTCCACTGTGTGATGCCCTGGGTCTCTCCGCCCTCTTCCTTCTTCCTGCTCTTAGTGGAATGTGGCCAAAGAATGAACACTTCTGAGAAGTCTGAAATTTTAGGAATCATAGGTGGGGTGCCTGCAAACATCAGAGATTTCCCCTGGCAGATTCGTATCCTTGAAAACGGGAGTCATCTCTGTGGAGGATCGATCCTCAGTGAGTGGTGGATTCTGACCGCAGCTCATTGCTTCAAAAGCAAAAATGAGTAAGTGTTGCAGATAGACTTTTTTTCAAAGCAATGTAGTAGAATATTTGCCCTGTATTGTTGTTTAGTCTCTCTGTTGTGTCTGACTCTGTGTGTCTACCCCATGGACTGTAGCCCGACAGGCTCCTCTGTCCTTGGGATTTCCCAGGGAAGAATACTGGAATGGGTTGCCATTTCCTCCTCCAGGGGATCTTCCTCACCCATGGATCAAACTCGAATCTCCTGCATTGGCAGGTGGATTCTTTACCATTGAGCCACCAGAGAAACCCATATTTGCCTCTGCGCTGTGTGCTGTGGTTAGTCTCCCAGTCGTGTCCAACTCTTTGCGACCCCATGGACTGTAGCCTGTCAGGCTCCTCTGTCCATGGGGATTCTCTAGGCAAGAATACGGGTTGCCATGCCCTCCTCCAGGGTATCTTCCCAACTCAGGGATCGAACCCAGGTCTCCAGCTTTGCAGGCGGATTCTTCCATCTGAGCCACCAGGGAAGCCCAAGAATACTGGAGTGGGTAGCCTATCCCTTCTCTAGGGGGAATCTTCCCGACCCAGGAATCAAACCAGGGTCTCATTCTTTACCAGATGAGCTACCAGGGAAGCCTTTTGACCCACATGCCTATTATCTTTTTATATTATTGACATATTTTATATTATTTTATATATTTTAATTATATTTTATTTGTATATTTATATAATTTTATTTTTATAATTGTAATTTATTTTAATTGTATTAAAATTTAATTTATATTTAATTTATTTTAATATTTATATTATTTACTTTTATACTTTATATTATTTATATTTTTAACGTTATTTTGCCCCGACATGCCTGTTTTTCACATTCATCAGGCATAAAAGAAAATACAAGGAGGCAGATACCTGTGTGGTTAAACATGATTCTTTGCAGGTAGAAAGAAGCCGTTCTCCCAGGACGCTGCACAGCTTGTTGTGTGGGTTCTACACTGCAGAGCAAATGTTCCTTTGCTGAGGAAAGGAACAGCATTTTGCCAAGTGCATGTAGTCCTGTGGAGACTCCTTTCCTAAGCATTGGGCTGACAGTGACCATGGAACTGGGGAATCCTGGAAGCATTAGGCCCTTAGGGTAGGCCTAAGGCCTGGCTGCATGGCAGAAGGTATTGTCTGAGCCCAAGTCCACAAAATAGTATTTTTGCAAAATTTCTCATTTGTCTGTAATACAGCCAGTCCAGCTTTTCTTGCAAATCAAGGTCAAGCCCCTCAATTACTTATGCCAGCAGTCTCCAACATTTTGGCACCAGGGACCGGTTTCGTAGAAGACAGTTTTTCCGTGGACCGGGAGAGGGGGTGGTTTGGGGATGATTCAAGCGCATCACACTGACTGTGCACTTTATTATTATTACATCAGCTCCATCTCAGATCATCAGGGTTAGATTCCAGAGGTTGGAGACCCCTGACTTATGCATAGCATGGCTTCCTAGACATTTGTTGATGAAATCTACAGGTGAATTTTGCCCAAGTCTTGCTGTTAGGTCAAGAGCTGGTTGGCCAGAAGGCAGGGCAGAGCAGTCAGGTCTGGCTCCTCCTCCTTGACTGCGAGCCAAGTGCAGAGCCCTGGCTGCCTCCCCCTGCCCTCAGGATCACAGTCTCAGACGGGGGAGGTGGGGCAGTCATTTTCTCCTAAGGTTCACTTTTCATCTTCCCACCACTTACCTTTTTCCTCTTTCTTTTATTTTGGAATAAGATCTACCTTGGAGGTCACATGTGGTGAAGAACATCTTGACACCCAGAACTTGACGAAGATAGAAGTGGACAAGCTAATTATTCACAATTATTTTGACAGTTGGTTCTACTTTAATGACATCGCTTTGCTGTTGCTCAAATTGCCTCTGAGCCTGGGTGTCAGGAAGGTGCCCATTTGCCTTTCAGAGGCCACTGACATACAGAGATGGAGGAACTGCTGGGTGAGCGGGTGGGGCACCACAGGTGAGTGACTGCGGCCCACCCCGGGGGTGGGGGCGGCACCCTGGCTGAGGTTTGCAACGAGAGGCAGACTCTGGAGGCTCTGCTGGTCCTCGGAGGTCTGCTTGGTGGACCTGGGCACTTCTGGTTCTCAGGGAAGGTCCCACCATGAACCTTCCTGGTCTGCATGGGAGCCACCCTTTCTGGGCACCCATAGCAAGTTTCAGGTCCATATTGTGAGACAGGAACCCCAAACAGGGCCTCAGGGAAAACCCAGGAAAACATATTCAGTGTCCTAAGGGTGATCTGGAGGAATTTGGAGGGACATACCAATAGGTAAAGGGCTGGGCTCTGGGAAGAACATGCTGATGTCAGCCAGGGCAACTCTGTTACAGTTGATGGAACCAGTTCTTCTCCCCTGTGATAAAGGGCTCTTTGGCTAAATCTCAAACCACAGACCCAGGCCAAGGTAGAGGAGATTCACGGAATATAAAATCGTCCTTCTAGAGTCAACTCCTGCTGCTCAGTTCAGCCGACCCATACAGTGGTATCCTTTTGTTTTCCTTCTTGGTTAATGTGACTTTCCCCATAATCATCAGGGGAAGGGAAAACAGATTCCACTTGGTGCTGTTCTTGGAAGGAGGCACCCGAATGGCTCTGCATGGATCCCCACATGGCCCCAGAGCTCAGATCTAGGTTAGATTCCTTCTTGGGAATTGCCCTTAGAAGCCTTTCAATAGCTTTAAAAAAAAAAAAAAGCCACCTTCTTCATGTAGGGTTCCTCATGCTTCATTCACCTCATTTTCATTGAAAGTCCTCTAGGATCCAGGCAGTGTTATAGGCTCCAGGGGCTCAGCAACATACAGAGAGGAAAACATGCCCATCTCTGAGAGTGGACATTCTAGGAGTTAGGCTCAGCTTGAGTGCATAGACAGTGAGCTCAGGGGCCCTGTCATGAAGTCCATCTTTTTGTGCCATGGGTTCCAGGACAGAATTTGTCACTGTGGGTTCTCTTTACATCCTCATGGATTTGAATCAAACACCTCTTTAGGATCCTAGCTGGAACCCGGCACCCTTGGCAGGACCAGAAGATGGCTCACTGAGGCTGAAGTCAATAGAAACCCAGTGCTTGGAGCTCTTGATCCACAGAGAGTGGGTTCAAGAGTCTCCTGGATATCCTTCTCCCTCCTCAGCCAGTCCAAATTTGGGTTGTTCCCTGGGCCATGGAGCGGTTCCTTGTTGTGGAGGTGAAAAGACATGACGTGGGTGGGTCCACTAAAGGGACCACACAGTGCTCAGGGTCCTTTCCCCATCTGCTTCCTTTATGGGTCAGTTCCTAAGCGGAGTAGAGAGACAGGGCTCCAGAAAGTCAATGTCCAGCTGATCAAGTGGGAAACCTGCTCTGAGCTGGTGCCTCTACTCACCAAGAGCATGCTGTGTGCCGGGGACCTTCAAGGTGGGAAAGATGCCTGCCAGGTAAAGCTGGGAGAGAGGCTGCCCCAGAAAGCTGGCCGACAGGGTGGGATACCTGGCTTCCCTCTCTCTCCTCTGAATAGGAGGTGGATTAAAACAACAGAGACGTGTTCTCTCACAGATACCAGAAGTCCCAAATCAGGGCATTGGCGGGGCTCCGCTCCCTCTCCAGGGTCTCGGGGAGGATCCTTCTCTGCCTTTTCTGGTTTCAGGTGGCTGCACGCAACCCTGGGTGTTCCTTAGCCTGCAGGTGCATCCTTCCGCTCTCTGCATCCATCTTCAATGATGTCGGTGCATTATTCCAGTCTGTGCCTCTGTCTTAAAATGCCTTCTCTTCTGTGTCTCTCTTAAAGTTTCTGTTTTCTTATAAGGACACCACTCATTGGATTTAGAGCTCACCCTGAATCCAGAGTAATCTTCCCCAAAGATCCTTAATTAGACCTGTAAAGACTCTATTTCCATACAAGGTCACAGTGATGGTGTACAGGGGGTTAGGACATATCTTTTGGGTGGACACTGTCAACCTGCTCCAGATAAGAAAGGGGGTCAGATGGCCTTCTCCCCTGTGTGTCTCCTCTGCTTTCTCTTCTTACAGGGTTGCCAGTCTTTGGATTAGGGCCCACACTAATCCAGTGGGACTTCATCTTAAAGGAACTAATTACATCTGCACAGATTCTATTTCCAAATAAGGTCAAATCCTGAGGTTCCGGGTGGACAAGAATTTGGGAGGGCTGCTCTGTGACCAAATGGGGGCTGTGTGGGGTAGTGGTTAGGGCCGCAGGCTGCCTAAGCTTCCCTCCTGGCTCCTCTGTACCCTGCCTGGGCTCCCGTCTGTGCCTGTGCCTTTTCAGATTTCCCCGTCTGTAAAGTGGGACAACTAAGGGTCTTTTGAGGACTTTCCAGGTGGCATTAGTGGTAAAGAACTTGCCTGCCAATGCAGGGGATGTAAGAGACACGGGTTTGATCTCTGTGTGGGGAAGATCCCCTGGAGGAGGGCACGGCAACCCACTCCAGCATTCTTGCCTGGAGAATCCCATGGACAGAGGAGCCTGGCGGGCTACAGTCCATGGGGTTGCACAGAGTCAGACACGAATGAAGTGACTTCCCACACATACATCTTTCACTTAGATCCCCTTCATCCCCAGAGAAGTGAGTATTTTTCTTCATTTTAAAGAGAGATCATGGGAATTTCCAGTGACTTCAAAGAATTAGGTAAGGAACAGTTTAGTTCAAATTAAGTTGATGGACACAGCAATTTGTTCACAAAAACAATTTGGTTTTAAAAACTCAAACCCATATACTACTGGGGGGAGAATTGTTTGTTTTGGATTTGGATTTTTGGCATGTCGTTAAAATGGTAATTCTTTTTTACTTTCTTGTGTGGCACTTAGTATTCTCAAAAATAAATCTTTGTAAGCTGTGAGACCCTATGTACTGCTGGATCCTATTTCTGTAAAATAATAATGATGTGTCTGTGTATTTGCAAACAGGGGGATGCATAAAGTTACACTGGACTAAGGAGCTGCCTCTGCATGGCTGGAATTAGTAGCGTTGTTTATTTCACTTATTTATTTGTGCACACGTAAAGAAAATGCCAGGGGTAGAGAAAGGTGTGCAGTGAAGAGGAAGTTCGCCTTTTATAATTGTTCTCCTTTTCACTCCCTAGAGAAATCACTGCCAAAGTATTAACTATATCTTACCTTTCAGACACAATTGTGTCCATTCTTATATATAAATTTACTTACTAACATTATTATGAGTATTCTTTATGTTCTTTCTTCATATCTCAGTTTTCTGATTTTTCAATCAAGATGCATGATTCTTTAATAGAAATTGTAAAATGGTCCAAAAGCTCTGGGGGCATGAAAGTTTGTGTGTTCCTTCATTTTCATGTCAATGACGTCTGTTCCACCTGGGCTTTTTTGGGCAATCTCTTTCATGATGCTTTAAGATTGGTAAATTGTTGAAACTTTTGATGTTTTAAATCGCAGTCTAACATTTTGATGCGATTTTCGTGCTTTCTGCCTTCTGAATATACAGTCTGTGCGCCTGTTGTCTTCAAGCAATGGCCTAGTGTAAAGCATAATGGATTTTTGGTTTGGGCTTTTCCTTTTTGCTATCGTGAACAACTCAGAGCAAAACGCAGCTCTTCCTGGGGAAACTGGAAGAATTCTGAAAAACCAAAAAGTGCTTAGAGGCAAAACAAATTTGGAAACCACTCCTTGGAACATCAAAATGAATGCATGTGACTGGACGATGATGGTGGATATTTACTTTTTTGACCAAATTGTCATTCATCGCCATTGCTTTTAACTAAACTGCTTGCTCCCTTTTCTGAGAGTTGAAGAGCTGGGAGCATAGTCATGGTTGGAGAGCCTAATCAAAATTAAAAACATCCACCCATCCAAGGACACCATGTGCTTTGTGCCAGATGCCCACCCCTCAATAGGCTGTAAGAGCAATCTGCTGCCACACCTTCCACTTCCAGACAACTTTTCTCTCCTAGGGTGACAGTGGGGGGCCTCTGGTTTGCCAGAAAAAAACCAGGAAAAGCAAATGGTACCAACTGGGCATTGTCAGCTGGGGAGTGGGCTGTGGCCGGAAGAAACAGCCTGGAGTGTACACACAGGTGTCTAGTTACCTGTCATGGATTGAGAAGAAGACCAAGCTGTCAAAAAGGCCCTACAAGCATGAGGCAGACTCTGGGTACAGTTTGCTTCTATCGCCCTGGGCCATCTTGGTACTGTATTTTCTGATGTTTCTGTTATCCCCATGATTAAACACTGCATTGGCTCAAAACCAAGTGTCCTTCTCAGCCTTTGAAGTAAGTTCAAGGGTGGGCTGTAGGTTGCCAGGAGGGATTCTGATGCAATTAGCCGTGCCTGAAATAATCATATACCTATATGTGTGTGTGTGTGTGTGTGTGCTCAGACGCTCAGTCATGTCTGGCTGTTCGTGACGCCATGGACTGTAGCCCACCAGGCTCCTCTCTCCATGGAATTTTCCAGGCAAGAATACGGGAGCCGGTTGCCATTTCCTCCTCCAGGGAATCTTCCTGACCCAGGGATCAAACTCGCATCCCCTGCATCTCCTGCATTGGCAGGGGGATTCTTTGCACCACCCGGGAAGCCCCAATCATCTACCTACAGCAGGGCTTAAAATACAACCAGGACCCACTCAGAGGCCTGTGGCTCCCCTGGGAGCAGGAGGCAGATTACCGACTTGACCCTGAGGCCTCTCCAAGAGTTTGGAGGGAGCATCTTTCCATGGGGAGTGGTCCAAGGATCTCTGAAATAGAAAGCCTGTTCTTTTTCTCTCTCACAATCAGGTCTCTTCTACAGCTTCTTTCATTTTTCCATTTCTTTTGCTCCTGCATGGAGAAACATTTCAACTCCGTGCTTCCTTCACTCATAGCTCATCCCTGAGACCTACGGACTTGGTCTCCAGAAAGGTCCCTGCCCTTTACCTTCCTTTGTTTCCACTTGGTTCAGAGCCCCAGTAAATGCTGCTTCTGGCTCTCAGAGACCACAAGTAACAACGCTGAGATTCAGGATCAGCGTGTCACTGGCGTAGAAATGTCCTAGGGATGAGGCGGGAGAGAAACACACAGCTCATTGGGTGGTTTGCTTTTCTGTTATTGAGTTTCATGAGCTGTTTGGAAATTAAGCCCTTGTTGGTCCAATCATGGGTAGAAGACCTAAACAGGTATTTCTTCAAAGATGACATACAGATGGCCAACAGGCACATGAAAAGATGTTCAACGTCACTCATTAGCAGAGAAATGCAAATCAAAACTACAATGAGGAATTGGTTTCAACCAGTCAGAATGGCCATTATTAAAACGTCTACAAATAACAAATGCTGGAGAGGGTGTGGAGAAAAGGGAACTCTCCCACATTGTTGGTGGGAATTAAATTGGTGAAGCCACTATGGAGAATATTATGGAAGTTCCTTAAAAAATTAAAAATAGAGTTACCATATGACCCAGTAATCCCACTCCTGGGCACATACCTGGAGAAATCTCTAAATTCAAAAAGATATATGCACCTGTATGTCTATAACAGCACTGTTTACAATAGTCAAGACATGGAAGCAACCTAAACGTCCACTGACAGATGGATGGATACAGAAGATGCGCTACATACATACACAACAGAATATCACTCAGCCACAAAAGAGCATGGAATAATGTTATCCGCAGCAACATGGATGGACCTGGAGATTATAGTACCAAGTGAAGTAAATCAGAAAGAGAGAGACAAATACCGCATGATGTCACTGGTATGTGGAATCTAAATGAACTTATTTACAAAACAGAAACAGAGTCGCAGACATAGAAAACAAATTTATGGTTACCAAAGGGGAAAGGGGTAGGGGAAGGACAAATTAGAATACAATTTTTTAATCTTATTAACATGTCTTTAGAAGACTCAGCATGGTCTGGCTCTTCCTATCTCTCTGGGATACTTCTTCCTAATACCATCCTCATTCACAACCATTCCAGGCCCATCGGCTTCTTTGTTCTCAAACACCACAAATTTCCCCCTGCCTTGGGCTACATATACTTCCTGGTCCGTCTGGAAAGCTTTTCCTTCAAGCAACCACAGTGGGGATGCTGACAATGATTAGGGATACCCACTCTACACAGGCATTCTTGATGCATTTAGGGTACAGCCAAATTCCAAGAGAAACAGGTTCCATCCAAGGGGAACCGTGTTACATTTCTTCATCCACCTCCTAACCCCAGAATGCCGTTCTCCCCCCCAACCTGTGTGTTCATTTCTCGTTGGTATCATTCAGAGTATTCAGTCCTCAATGTACATGGCACCACCTCCCCTGACCCGCCTAGCTAAAACAGCTCTAAACACAGCTCCACAGCCCCCAGGCCCAACTTACTAGCTTATCTGATTTGCCATCTCCCTATCATTTGTGAGGACCAGAAATCATCTTTCTTATTCACGGGTTTACCTGTTT